>NW_022589708.1:73262497-73465656 GCF_004348235.1 Phoca vitulina
TTTTTTTTTAAGATTTTATTTATTTATTTGACAGAGAGAGACACAGCAAGAGAGGGAACACAAGCAAGGGGAGTGGGAGAGGGAGAAGCAGGCTTCCCGCCGAGGAGGGAGCCTGATGCGGGGCTTGATCCCAGGACCCTGGGATCCTGACCTGAGCTGAAGGCAGACGCTCAAAGACTGAGCCACCCAGGCGCCCCTACCACAGCCCGTTTTGAGACCGAGGGCCCAGGTCCCGGTTTCCACCTCCCTGGGCTCTTACTGTTTCTCTTCTGTGTCTGGCCCTCCGAAGTAATTATCTTGTTTCTAAGCCATGCACTCTATCTTCTTTCTTTTCTCTTTGTATATTTTGTTTGGCGTTGCTTAATGTTTGCAGTGGATGAAATGCATCTTATTGTACCATCTTGGACTAGAAAGCCATTGTGTTACTTTTATAATTTAAGAAACAATGTATCTTAAAACAAAATCCATTCCTCTCTCCTTGTAGCATCTATTTTGTGATATATTGATACTGTGTAGTTATTATTCTTTTGTACACATGCAAACCAGGACTTAACTTTCAAGTCAACGTAGCATTTGTCTTCTGAACTCCAAAACGTAGTATTCCATGAGGGAAACTGAGGCACAGGAAAGCAAGCCGTAGATGTTCAAGTCGCTCACCTGCCCTCTGCCTGTGCCCTGCTCCTCCAATCCCCCAACCCCCCAACCCCCCAATCCCCTAATCCCTGCCCTCAGGAGGGGCATATGCAAATATCTCAGCATTCAGAGAGTTCACTGTATAATCTCCACATGCAGTATTTTTTTTAAAAGATTTTATTTATTTGACACAGAGAGAGAGCACAACCAGGGGGAGTGGCAGAGGGAGAGGGAGAAGCAGACTCCTCACTGAGCCAGGACCCTGGGATCCTGACTGAGAGGAAGGCAGAGGCTTAACCCCCTGAGCCACCCAGGTGCCGCCCCCCCCACAGTATTTTAGTAGCCAATCCCTGCCAGCACATTTCTCCTTACAAATCACCTTAAGTCACTTCTGCCCCCCTTCCCCTCCTCAGTCCTTAGTGGAAATGAACAGCTGGCCAGCCTCCTTGTCCTCCCTCTCTCCCTCTTCCTCTGCATCAGAATCCTTTATGTAGCAGAACATCATTATGTAGTCACCTTCTAGCCATTCCTTTCTCTGGCTGACCCATTCCCATTCCTGAAAGTCCATCCTAGGTCTTATTGTTTTGAGCTGTGAGTCATTCTGATGGCTTTTCTTTGAAATCCTCCCAAGAGCTTTCCTTCTCTTTTAAGCCAAGGAGAGCAGAATGGGAAGGATACTCTGGTGAACATTTCTAGGGGGACAGAGAACATAATCCTTTTTATGATTTTTTGGACCAAAGCATAAAATGCAATAAAATAAACCATTGATTGTGCCCTAACAGATAAGTAAGCAAATACATAAATCTTGGGGTTGTCTTCATTTCTCTTGAATATTATCATTATGTTTCTCGCTCAGAGCCAGCTTGTTATCTATTAGGCTGTGGTAGGGAACTCTGTTTTCCTCCCTAATATCCATTCTCTCCTTTGTTGTACTAGAGTCCCCAATTATTGGCTGGGCATGGAACCTCTCAGAGGAAAGACGACTTCCTAGTCTTCCTTGTAGCTGGATGGGACTCTGAGACCAAGTTCTGGCCAATGGAATGTTCATGGAAGTGTTGGATGCAACTACTGGCAAATATTTTTAAAGGGTTAGGGCAAGCCCATCCGCCTATCCCCCTTCTTCTTTCCACTGCTTGGACAAGGAGATCAGGTGGTTAAGCTACCTTCCAGAGCCATGAGGCAGTTCACTAAGGAGGGAGAAGCAGTTTGAGAAAAGAAATTTAGATCCAGATAACGGTGAACCCATTAGAGCTGCCCTGGGCTGCCTACCTCCTGGTTTATTTTATGCATGAGAGAAATTAATTTCTATTTTTCTAAACTGCTGGTTTGAATGTATATATGTGGGGAAGGGGTATTTATTCATTTCATGCAGCTAAACTTAACCCTGATGGATTCAATAGCCTTGAGAATGGGTTTATATATACTTTGTTTTGCTTTGTTTTACTTGCATAGGCTGATACAGATAGGAAATATCTAGCAGGTTATGCTTTTCTTTCCTCTGTGTATGAATAGCTCAAGTATAACAAATGCTTACGATCTTCCAGTTCTTTTTATGCTTTGTCTCATTTAATCCTGACACAAAGCTATAATGCTAACCGACACCCAGAAGTTAGGTAAGCATGTTCAAGGTCACACAGTTGATAAATAGCAGATCTGGGATCTGCATCTGGACAGCCTGGCCCCAGAGCCCACCCTCTTGGTACACCTTTTCAATGTGGATTCTGTTCCCCAAGTACCTACCAAAAGGTGTTCTCCTAATAGCTACCATCCACTGAGTTCCCCCGCTAAGCAGGCACTGTGCTGGTACAGAAAGCAAATTCTAGAAAAGCTGAACTGAACTGAACTGAACATGGGGCAAGCAGAGTCAGCCAAGCAGCCAGGGTCCTTTACATGTTCAGAGCACCTTTCAGCTGTGCTGTTTAGTGCAATTTTCTTCTCCCTCCGCTGATGTGTTTTGAAATTGCGATTGATGAATTCTTTTTGAAGTTCAATAATCCAGGGCTCTTTTTTATACTTTTGTCTAAATTATTCTTTTAAATTGCTTCATCTGGACTTTCCCTTTGTTTTACGTTGAGCATCTTGGTATCATAAAAATCTTATTCATCGTATGCTTATAATAATTCTGGAAAATAGTTACTCTGAGGTACATCTTGTCTCATTGACTCACATCCAACTCATTATCAGACAAGAGAATATGGGATATAGTAAAAATCCAGTAGTTTAGCAGCTATTAACCTGGAGATATTCTATATGAGTTAAGCTCCAAATGAACTAAAATAAAAGATTCTTTAGTGTCACTTTTACAAAACAGACTAACATTTAAATAATTATCCCCTTTTAGAGTAACAACCTTTGGAAAATTCAATACTCAGTATACTCAGTAAACTCTATTGATTGAGGACACATGAAAATAACTTCTTATTTGTTCTCCTTACTCTGGAGCTATTCTTGAACAGGAGAAAACACTTCTCTCTTTCCATTTTGAACAGTTAGTAAGGTGAAATTTGATCCAAATTAAACTATTTTTCCCTGTGAAGTTCTATCATAAAATTTTATGTTTCTATATAATTTTTTAAAAAAGATTTTGGCTCTATTTTATTGGTTCAGACAAGAAGAGATGATGCTCCTTAGCTACTATATGATTCTTGAATACCAACCTCATCATCCTACTGAGTTTTATAGATGAAAACATGGCCCAGAACTGAGCATGTGTAATCCTACACATTATAACTTTGAACCAGTATTGCAAATTGGGTTCTCTGAGCCATTTTTTTTTTCTTGTCAATGCACCATAATGACACAAATAGTGCTGGTTGTAAGATGTGAGAACTACTTTTCATAGAAAAATCGGTTATTGAAATCATAGGGCTGTGTACTAGCCAACTAGTTCTTGAATATAGAAGCGATTTAGTTTCTGTAGTATCATACGGTACTGTTTAAAAAAAAAAAAAGGTTATTCTCTGGGCTGGGACCTAGTTTGCAGAAACTTGGTAAAACACATCAAGAAGGTAGGAATCATTGATAAATACGGATCCCCTTCACCCCATTATGGTGCCTCCTTCAGGAAAATGGTGATGAAAATTGAAAGAAGCCAACATGCCAAATACACTTGCTCCTTCTGTGGCAAAACCAAGATGAAGGGACGAGCTGTGGGGTTATGGCACCATGGTTCCCACATAAGAACAGTAGTCCGTGGTGCCTGGAACCTCAACACCTGACTCCTGACGCCACTGCCAAGTCAGCGGAATTGAGGGGATGCCTGGCTGGCTCAGTCGGTAGAGCATGTGACTCTTAATCTCAGGGCTGTGAGTTCAAGCCCCACGTTGGGTGTGGAGCCTACTTAAAAAAAAAAAATACTAGAGGATTTGAAATACAAGTAGTAGCTCCACTGTTTGAAACCTGGCTAGCCTATAATAAATGTGTCAATTTATATAACAACAACAACAACGAAAAGAAGAAGACATGCATAAATGCAATTTAAAAAGAGAGACTCAATAGTTTCTCTCACAAAAAATAAAATAAAATGAAATAAAGTTCTCTGTAGCAAAAGTAATGACATTCAAAAAAAAGGCAAACAACAAAGTTTGTAGAAATAAATATAAATACAAAAATTCGGGCAGTTTACAGAAATAACTTAAAAAGCCCTAGGACACCAATGGGCAAAGACTACGGATACATAATTCACAGAAGAGAAAATGCAAACTACTAATAAACAAATCACTGTGGCAAAGAAATGCAAATTAAAGAGTACAGTGGTTTTAAATATCTCCTATTAGTAAATATTAAAAATAATACGCTGTTGAATAAAAGTGGTGGGAGTGGACATCCCTGCTTTGTTCCTGATCTTGGGGGGAAAGCATCTGGTCTGTCCTTGTTAAGCATGAAGCTAGCTGTACATTTTTCACAGATGCTCTCGATTGCATTGAGAGCTTTTCTCATGCCTAAATTCCTTTTTGTTCTCTATTTTAACAATAATGCACCATGTTGGCAACAGTCGAAAAGACAGACACAGTCTGCTCTGCTGTGGAGTGCTAAGGTCACACGCTTTTAGCGATCAAGTTAGCAATATGCATCCGCTGATTTTAGGCCATATTTTATGTCAATACATTTACTTCCACATATCTGACTTAAGGAAATGATCTGATACAAGATTAAAGAAAAGTTCATCATGATATTCATTACAAAATTATTCATAATACTGACAAAGTGAAACTAACATAAAGTCAGCATCAGGAGAATGGTTGAGATAATAAGGAGAATAATACGCAACTATGCAATTTTAATTTACAAAGGCTTTTTAATGGCATGGGAAAATGTTGATATATGAAAAAAAAATTATAGTAAAGACCAGATGTGGCCCAAGAACTTGGTTTCAAGTCAAAGCAGTAAGGTAAATGGATACAAAGTGATAGGGCTCTGAGATCCTGATTAGGGTTATGATGTTGGGACCAGAGATTGGAGTAAAGACTCCAATTAGGGTCACAGGATCAGAACTCTGGGTTTGGTGGGAAAAGAGCAAGAACAAAAGGCAGGAAAAAAGAGAGTCATCAGTGAGGAGAGTCAGAATAAAGACACCACTGCTTTAATATTTAGGTCCACCCATTCTCAGCACCAATGTGAAATCTAGCACTCCGAGCAACCTTTTTCTACTTGCAGAGAAAAAAGACTAGAAAGAAACACACCAAAATGTTAAGACCGATTTTTGTCTGACTGGTGGATTATGGGTGAGTCTAATTTTCTCCTTTATGTCTTGTTATGTTTTCAAATGCTTATGATAGAGAAGTATTTTTAAAGATTTCTTATTGCAGAAAATCAGCTTTTTAATTCCAGGTGCCAAGTTCAGAAACATACCCTAATGGAACAAGATAACTAAAAGATGGAAAAGACTTTGAGGTATATCCTTTTGATCTCTAGGCCAATTCTCAGTTGCTTTATACATGGACTTTTAGCCCCAAGTGTCCTCAAAGCACCGCAATCACTTTTACAAGTTGAGGAATAGCAAATGTCTCAAATATACCTTTTTTTTAAAACAGTTGGTTCAGGTTTAGCAGTCAGTGGGTGATTTTTTTGTGTTCCTTTGTTTTTTCTTAGCGTTCCTGATATACCCTTTCTTTTTTTTTTTTTTAAGATTTTATTTATTTGAGGGAGAGCACGAGCAAGAGAGCACGCACGCACGAG
The DNA here is from genome assembly GCF_004348235.1 of Phoca vitulina. Taxonomy (NCBI): domain Eukaryota; kingdom Metazoa; phylum Chordata; class Mammalia; order Carnivora; family Phocidae; genus Phoca; species Phoca vitulina. The sequence goes on from NW_022589708.1 coordinate 73,268,309, forward strand.
AGAGCGCACCCACAAGACAGCACACGCACGAGGGAGCACGTACAGGGGGAGGGGCAGAGGGGAGGAGCAGAGGGAAGGGGCAGAGGGAGAGGGAGAAGCAGACTCCCTACTGAGCAGAGAGCCCGATATGGGGCTCCATCCCAGGACCCTGAGATTGTGACCTGAGCCAAAGGCAGATGCTTAACCAGTTGAGCCACCCAGGCACCCCCTGTTATGCCCTTTCTTTTTGCCAACATAATATTAGGCCAGACCAACTGCTAACAAAGGTTAGGAGCTGTCCTCCCTGAGGATTGAACTCAGGACCTTCACATGTTGAGACTGACACACTGTCAGCAGCGCTAAGAGGGCAGGCTGAGAGCTTGGGCTTGTGTGTTTTGTAACTGTTCTTAATATATTCATTTACTCATTCATTATGTTCCCATTAGATGTTGAAGGTCTTACAAAGATGAAGTAATTATCTCTACATGTCTTCTGTTCAGATTCCTTATGTGGTACATATACAAGGAGCAGTTCAAATGAAGCAGAGCAGGAATTTTAGAGGCGTGAGAGAATATTTCTGCCTGAAGAGGTCAGGGCAGACAGAGGAGATGACATTTGCACTTCATATTTAAGTGCATGGGATTCCAGCAAGTAGAGAGGGGAGGATGCCATAATCTCCCTGTGAGGGTGAGATTTGTGCTTATCTTGTTTACTACTGGATTCTCTAGCTACTAACTAGTCCCTGATGCCTAGTAGGTGTTCAACAAAGATTTATTGAATGAACATTTGTATGCAGGCTAAAGAGACGAGACACATAATCAAATTCTCAGAGCCGTGGAAGCCAGGTTTATTCATACAAAAACCAGTTTACTTTTGCTGAAGGATAAGCTGCATGAAGAGGAAAACTGGAAACTGAAATTGGAAGTTATATATTGAATCCAGGTTCTACTAGACTAAGAAGTATTCAGTAGATAATCATGACAACGGATTGGAAATATTCATCCAGGGTGTTTTTTTAAAATCAATGGGATAGATCAAAGGTAAAGAAACCAATTCTAAATCTATTAAAAGAGAACTGCAGAGATGTGGACACGGGCTGGATATTTGATAATGTTAACAAATTATTGTTCATTTAAGTGTAATATTTTAGTTATTTTTTGGGGAAATACAAGGAAATATTTACAGATAAAATAATCTGATGTCTGGATTTGTTTCAAAGTCATCCTGGGAGTTGTGGGGTAGGGGTACAGATGAAAACAAGCATGGTCATGTATTGATAACTACTAAAACTGGGGGATGGCAAAGGAACTTTCTGGGGTGATGGAAATGTTCTATATGTTGATTGGGGGTGGTAGTTAAACAGATATATACATTTGTCAAAACACATTGTACACTTAAAGTTTATGCATTTTACTATATGTACGTTTTATGTAGAAAAACTGGGTGATGGTTAAGTTGAGTTCATCTTACTATTCTGCTTTTTAAAATATATTTGAACATTTCATAATAGAAAGTAAAAGGAAAGGAAGAAAGGGAAAAGAAAAAAATAGAGAGGAAGACATCTACTGCAGTACTGGGAGCAGGAAACTTACTCCAAGTGGTGGCATGGAATAAAAGGGGATCGATTGAGGGTCACATTTTTCAGGTCAAAACAGCTGATCACTTGGACTGAGCAGGGTTCTGCCTCATTGTAACACTAGCGCGGTATCGCAGAAAACGGGATGGGCAGCGTTGACCCAGGCATTAAAAGGAAAAAGCACACAGAAGGGTTTTCTGATCCAGTTCCCATTTTCTCCAACCAACTTCATGATCAACATCATCAAAATGCCTACTTGTTATTCTCATCCACAAACTAGTTACTCCATCATCTCATAAGGAAAAAAACGATTTGAAGAAATTTTCTTTGATGTGCTTTTGGTAGGATTGAGACTTTCTTAGACCATAATTATGGACCCAAGAAGAAAGGTATTTAGGGCTTTCCAGGTGGGGGCCTAATCCTAAAGAGATCTCTCTTAGAGATTAGCGTCCCCGGGTGCCTTGCTTCTAGCAGAACTATGTCTGTGGAATAGACTATATTATCATTTTCATGTTTGTAGATCCATTTTTATTTTAATATTTGAATGGTAGCAATTTCTGTGGGTATGTTTTTCTATAGATTTGATATTATGATGACTAAAAATACTATTGATGCAAAAGTTAGGGAGCAGCAACAAAGAAAGTTTTAATGATAAGGCTGACCGATCTTGACCATGAACAAATATGAACAAACAGGCTCTCATGTCATGCGTGCCAAGGAAGCCATTCATCCAAGCCTCTACAATAATGTTCTGAGTTATATTCAGATGAGGTTAAACATACTGTCCCAGAGATACCCTGACAGGATTGAAAGAAGGAAGACATTACCAGATGCAGCTATGGCCCGGAAGTGAATTATTCCCCCCAATCCTACCCCAAATGGACACTGTTTAGCTGGCATCTATTCTTTGCATCTTCTCTTCTGACAGAATGCCTGTATTGTCCAGGGTGGCCCCCATTCCTCGGACAGCCCCGTGCCTCAAGGGAAGCTGACTCCCAGCCCCAGTTCCAGGAGCGAAACTGCTTAATCAAAGCGAACCCCATACTTACACCATCACCAGTAATTTGTTCAGAAATTAACTTATGTCTGTTTCCTCCACTTAAATGTAAACTCGATGAGAATGTGGATGTTCATCTGTCTTGCCGAGAACCTGGATCAGCGCCTGGCATGTAGTTCTTCATAAACATCTCATGAATTCATTTTTCCATTCCTCTTCAGCAAATTTTAAATGAACACCTATTACATGTCGGGGGCTCTTCTGAGCACTGGGGATGCAAAAACACACAAGACTCAACAAGTCTAGTAAGGAAGATGGACATATAAACAATTCTCTAACAATACAACATGGTAAACACTGTCATGAGCTATATACATTGAAGGCTGAAGGAGCATGGGAGGAGAAACTGGCTTCCTCCATAGGACTCAGGCAAGGCTTCCCAGCACTTCTTCCAGCACTAGGAGCAGACTTAGAAGATGAGCAGAGATTTTCCAGGTGAAGAATTGGGGCAAATGCGGCGTGACCACATAATCTGTTGACCAAACCAGAACATTTGGAGAGTGAAAGGGAGGCTATTAATAATTACACTGAATTACAAGTGTAAACAGAGACTGTTCTGGGCAAACCAAGCCATATGGTCAGTCTTGGAAGAAGGAGCAACATGGGAGAGGGTGGAGGATGGTGGAAGCTCAGGGGAAGGCCAGCACTCCGGTGTGTGGGAGTAAAGAGTGTGGCACAGTGGGGGGAGGGGCTGCAGCTGGGGTGGGGGTGAGGGTCGCTGTGTGAGGGACCTATTCTGGCAACCAAAGAACTTCAACTTGGTCCTCCAGCATCCGGGTCCTGTGGAGCTTTCTCAGCAGGAGAACACCATTACCAGATTTGCATCTGGGGACAATAGCTCTGGCAGGCATGTAGAGAAAGAACTGGAGGGGCACAGACTAGAGAAGAGAAACCAGACAGGAGGCTGGTGCCGTGGCTCCTCAGGGGATGACGGGCCCCTGGTCTCAGGCAGCATGGGAGGGTGGGTTCAGAAGGAAATACATACTCCAGGTAATGCTGAGGGAGAATTGACCGATTGTATGGAGGGGCAGGGGGTTCGAGGAACAGAAGAAATAGATGATGCTAAGGTTTCCAGACCAGGTGACTGGTGGCTTCTGTTGTCCTTTCCCGTGGGTGGAGACAAGTAGAACATTACCTCAGCTGATGGCAGACTGAGAGTTGACAGGGAGCGGATACAGGAAGCTGAATTTTGTAGGAGCCAAGTGCCAAGCCAAGAGGCCAATCCAAAAGCTGAGTCACTATATCCAAAGGGGTCAGCACAGATGGGAAAGAAAGAGTCAAGGTGCCTCTTGGGACCAGGGAACCCCGTGAAGGAGAAGTACTGAAGCAGATGGGGAGGGAAGCAGGTACCAAGGGCAGACCCATTGAAGAACAGGTAAGACATGCCACCTATGTTTGGAGAAGTAGACTTGGTGGCAGAAGAGGTGAATCTGTAGGCAAGTCAACATAATAGAAGTGATTGGTGTTTTTGGTGCCCAGAGGAGGAAGAAACTCAGCATAAATGAACAAATTGGGTGGCTGAGTGACTCAGTGGGTTAAGCATTGCCTTCGGCTCAGGTCATGATCTCAGGGTCCTGGGATCGAGTCCCATGTCGGGCTCCCTGCTCAGCGTGGAGCCTGCTTCTCCCTCTCCCTCTGCCTGCCATTCCCCCTGCTTGTGCTCTCTCTCTCTGTCAAATAAATAAATAAAACCTTTAAAAAAATAAATGAACAAATTGGCATCCTGTTTTGTCTACAAGCCCTGGGTGATTTTTTAAAAATTATTGTTTTTTATTGGGGTAAAATATACATGCATTTTATTTTTTACCATTTTAACCATTTTTAAGTGTACAGTTCAGTGGTACTAAGTGTAAGTACATCCACATTGTTGTGCAACCATCACCAGTATCTATACCCAAAACTTTTTCCATCATCCATCCTCGATAGAAACTCTGTCCCCCCTTAAACAGCAACTGTTCCCTGCTCCCCCCAGCTCTTGGCAACCACCATTCTACTTCCTGCCTCTATGAATTTGACTTCCCTAGGTATCTCATATAGGTGGAATCAAATAGTATTTGTCTTTCTGTGACTGGCTGATTTCACTTAGCATCATATCTTTAAGGTTCATCCATGTTGTAGCATGTGCAGGATTTCCTTCTTTGCCAGGCTGAATAATATTCCACTGTATGGATATACCAATTGTGTTTAACCATTCATCCCTCGATGGACACGTGGGTTGTTTCTACATTTGGCTATTGTGATAGTTTTCAAATTAAGCAATCACACACTATTTTTTTTTTTAAGATTTTACTTATTTATTTGACAGAGAGAGACACAGCGAGAGAGGGAACACAAGCAGGGGGAGTGGGAGAGGGAGAAGCAGGCTCCCCACTGAGCAGGGAGCCCGATGTGGGGCTTGATCCCAGGACCCTGAGATCATGACCTGAGCCAAAGGCAGACGCTTAGCCATCTGAGCCACCCAGGGTCCCTACAATCACACACTATTCTGACTAACTGGTCTTACTGAGGAGAGGAGAGGAAAGATTCCAGGTGAACAATGGCATATTCCTTTTATCTCATTCATCCTATGATGGCCCACTGTGGTTCTGAGCACTTATGCACAGTTTCTCATTTAACCCTCAACAACGTGATGAAATAGGGAACTTTTCCTTTGTATAACGATGACACTGGAGCTTAGAGGGTTAAGAGCTTTTTCAGCATCGCAAACTGAATTGGACATCCTGGGGGGTGAGGTTGGGGAGAGGAGATTCAACTGAGCGTTCTGATGCCCTAATTATTATTATTTTTTTAAGTAATCTCTACACCCAACGTGGGGCTCAAACTCAAAACCCCAAGATCAAGAGTCCCATACTCTACTGACTGAGCCAGTCAGGAGCTGCTGATGCCCTAATTCTTAACTTGGGGCACCTGGGTGGCTCAGTCGGTTGAGCTTCTGGCTCAGGTCACGATGTCAGGGTGATGAGATCGAGCCCCACGTGGGGCTTCGTGCTCAGCAGGGAGTCTGCTTGGAGTCTGCTTCTCCCTCTGTTCTTCACCACCCACCCCGCGTGCGCTTGCTCAGTGTCTCTCTCTAAAATAAATAAATAACATCTTAAAAAAACAAAAACAAAAACAAACCTTGCCCTTTAATTCATGTGTAAAGAGACTGTTGTCTTTCTTTACTAGGAGTCTCTGAGCCACTGAAGGCATAAGGGCTCTAAGAGGGTCCTAAGGAAGGAAGTGTCGAGTTCAAGTGCATGTTCCATTTAGGCAGGGAGACCAGAATTAAACCAGGCTCACACTGATAAGTTACTTTTAAAAAGAAAACATTTTTAGATTGTGCCTAGTAATTAAAAAATATTGTCACATAGGGGCGCCTGGGTGGCTCAGTCGTTAAGCGTCTGCCTTTGGCTCAGGTCATGATCCCAGGGCCCTGGGATCGAGTCCTGCATTGAATTCCCTGCTTAGCAGGGAGTCTGCTTCTCCCTCTCCCTCTGCTGCTTCCCTCTCTTGTGCTCTCTCTCTCTCAATAAATAAATGGATAAAATCTTAAAAAAAATATTGTCATATAAATATGTTGCTTAAGCTTTAAAAATATTCAATCTATTTAATTTTTGAAATAATTATACATTTGTGTGATTCAAAACCCAAAAAGTATAAAAAAATAAATGGTAAAAATTCCTATTTCCATCTTGTCCCTTAACTCACACATTCCCACTTCCTCAATCCTGGGACTATGAACTGTTTCTTGTGTATCTGACAGGAGTTTCTTTATGCTAAATATATTTTGGAATTTTTGCTTTTGTTCAGCTTTGCAAAGCTTGGCTATTTTAATAGAGTATTTTTTAGAAAGAAGAAGTGGAAGCCACGCCTGTTTCTCTCAAGTGATGACAAAGTTTGAACATTTCAGGAAACCCCCAGGTGATACACTACCTCTTACCAGGTGCCCTGGGTAAGCTGATCAAGGTCAAGGGGCGGGGAGGCTTGGTGGGTGCTAAGATACAAATCTGGCAGTGAAATCACAAGTTAGAGCCATACTTTTACAATACAAACTCCAAACATACGGTTAAACTCTGGTAAAGCGTACAGAAAAGCCATCCTGAGAAGTTTCCGAGGGAGAGGGCATGATGAAAGAAGAAGCTGTCTCCATGGGAAAAAACCTAAAGACACAAGAAGGAAAATCAGAGTTCTGATTGGGGAAGTAAGACATAGGTGCTTGAGACTTTTTAGAGTCCAGAGAGTGTTATATTTTCTTTTCTTTCTTTTTTTTTTTCTGATGAATTTCCTCAAAAGAACCGAGCAAATGCCGAGGTGAAAATGGGAAATTCCGACATGATGAGAGTCAGAGAAGCAGCAGAGCATCCGGGAGTGCTTTGGGAGCCTTCAGATCTGTTGTGTTGATTAAAGAAGATAAAACACCTCTATGGACCAGAATTATTTTATTTTTCTTTGCTCCGGAGTTGGACCTATGGAAAGGTGTTTAGGAGAAGCAGGCTCCCCACTGAGCAGGGAGCCCGATGTGGGGCTCGATCCCAGGACCCTGAGATCATGACCTGAGCCAAAGGCAGACACTTAGCCATCTGAACTAAGGTGTTTATCGGTTCCGGCCCACAGAATAACAGGTGTTTATTCAGCACTTACTATTCTTCTGCAGCCTTGGGGATAGAGCTCTCCAGACAGATGAGGGTCCAGTTCTTGTGGGGGTCATGCTGAAAGGAGGGTGTCCAGTGACAGCAAGGACGTGACTGTGTGAGGGAGGGACAGTGCTCCGGGGACGAGGAATACCTAGGGTGAGCCCTCGTAGGTGGCACGGAGCTTGTTGGTGTTTGAGGAACAGAATGGAGGCCCATGTGATAGGAACATAGTGAATGAAGGGGAGGAATATGAGATGAAGCTGGAAAGATAGAAAGGAGGAGGAGGAGGAAGGAGAAGAGGTAGAGGAGGAGGGGGGTATAACAGAAGTATCTGTTCCTTAAGTGTCAGGTGCTGTTTTAAGTACTTTACAAGTATTAATTAATTTAATTCTCAAAAGACGTCAGGAGGTAGGTAATATCGTTATACCCATTTTACATAGGAAGAGATTTTTCTTTAACGATTAGTTATGAGATGTAATTAGGTTACTCTTTGAAATTTTCCAACTTTTCCCTTCGGATCAGGTGACCTGATTCTCTAGTACGCGGTAGCATTTTTTGACGTCCTAAAGAAGAAACGATCTTTCTCTTCTCTGAACCCTTATGATACTGTAAATCACACAATTGGCACTTGTCTAATTGAAAGTTGTTTGGGTACACATCTTCTCTCTCAACTAGTTGGCATACTTTTTGAAGGCAGGACTGCCCTTCCCTAAGCGCCTACCACAAGCCTTCACAAGTAGGAGGTATTCAAGGATAGGTATTGAATACAAAATGCAATTCAGATATACATTGTTGAATAATTGTGTGACCAGAACAGACCATGTTCCTCATGTTCCTATCCAAGGTTGTCAATGTGCTCTACACTTTACGGCTCTATTTCTCTCTGTTCTGCAATTTGCGTAGAAGAAAGGGGTGGCTCATGAAAGCATTTGAAAGGACATCCTCTTCTCAAGTTAAGCTCAGCAACTTTTGACTTTTTACAAACAGCTGAGATAATTGTGTCATCCTTCCCAGCATCTGGATAGTCAGGTCCTGCTTAATGAGGAGCTGAGTACATGAAGAAAATATTCTGGTTTACTTCTGTGCTCACCAGAACTCAAGGTTTTCTCCCCAGTTGTAAACCTGGGAGCTTGATGTCTCCTTGAAATTCTCTGCCATGTTTGGTCTCAACAAATTGCAGGACTGGGAAATGAAATTGATATGATGACGAACAAGGAACAAGGAACTTCTTAAGGTTCGCTGATTCTACCACTTAGTATTGATGGATTTGACAGAAGAGATCAGAGACTCTAATCTTTGCTGATGTCACTGTGGATCGGATCATCCCCTTGGCATTCCTCACTCATCTTCACAAACTCCCTGCAACATGCCCGGTGCTGAAGCCTTAGACACATGCCGTGCTCTTTCAAGGTTGGTGCATGAGACCCTCTCTCTGCCTGGGAGACCACTGCCTTCTCTTCCCCCACCGCTGTTCATCCTATTCTTCCTGGATCATGATGCTGTCTTCAGCTTGTCCCCCCCCCACCCCCCACCCCCCATGGGCAGAGCTCTTCTCACCCCCTCTGGGAGCTGCCAGGACTTTGTTCTTCATTTTCTCAGTGCATTTTCCGTAAATGAAGTCATCTGTCTATCCCAATGGCCTGGGTGCTTCCTGAGGGTGAATTCTCTTATTCATCAGTAGGTGACCAATAGATATTTGTTTTAATGAATTCACTCACATTTCAGTTTTAAATAGAGTATAACAGGATTGTATCCTTTTAAAACCTAGATTTAAATGGCGAAGTTTTAGATACATTAGCTATATGCCATCCTGCCCAGCAAATCAACGTCTTATATCCTTGGTGCAGATGACTCAACTTTACTCATCAGAATTAGAAGTCAGCCTCGAAAAGTAAGTCACTGATTTGTTGATTTGAACCAACAAAGAACATCACTGTTTTCATTAACATCTACCTCTGAACAACGGGACGATGTTAATGCCACCAAGAAAGTTGATTCATTGGACTGTCAATGGGCAGGGTAAAGAAGGGGAGAGATCATGGGTTTTCAAGCCCGAGTGTGTGGTGTGCTCCTGGGTCTGCACTGGCTAGGCAGCGCCATGATGAATGTGGTAAAATGAGCCCAAAATGATCAAGTTCCAAGGGCACTGGGAGGCTTACATTAGAAAATGTACCTAAGGGCACCTGGGTGGCTCAGTTAAACATCTGCCTTTGGCTCAGGTCATGATCCCAGGGTCCTGGGATGGAGCCCTGCACCAGGCTCCCTGCTCAGCAGGGAATCTGCTTCTCCCTCTCCCTCTGCCTGCTTGTGTGTGCTCTCTCTCTCTCTCTGCCTGTCAAATAAATAAATAAATAAAATCTTAAAAAAAAAAAAAAAAGAAAATGTACCTAAAGTACTAATTAGGTGTCTGGCACATAGCAGAGGCTAATTCTGGGGGAGTAAACTGGCAGACTGAGGGCTGTATGTGCCCACCCTGATTTTTAAAATATTGACTTTCAAGTGGTCATTCAAAGCTCTCCAATTTGTGCTGAGTGCCAGGCACTGTTCTAGACACGTCTGCATGTTTTATCCTTGCTGCACCCCTCTGAGGTAGACATGATTATTACCCTTCTTTTCCGGAGAGGGAAACTGAGAAAAAAAATATTTGAATATATTTCATAACTAAAACCTGCATGTGGGTCCCAAAGGAGTCAATGCCTCTCAACCTACCTCATCCTACTAGAATCAAAATGAGGCATTTTTACATGAGCTGATATAGCAGAGTGGACACAAACGTGGCCTCTGCAGCCAGGTTCAAATCCTGGTTCCACTGCTTACTAGTTGTGCAATCTAGGAAAGTTATCTCTGTGCCTCAGTTTCCCTACCTAGAAAATGGGGATTAATAATAGCACTTACCTCACTGGGTTATGATGAGGATTTGATAAATCATTTGGTGTATAGAAAAGTCCTCAAGTCATTTGACAGTTACCTGTCATTATGGTTGTCATATACCCCAACTCTACCTCCTTCTGCCTACTTCCTTCCCCACCCCACCACAGGCAACATTTCATTTATTTATGCTAGTTGGTACAAACACAAATGCCTTCAGGGAGAAGAGAAATAGCAAGAAGTACACAAGCATACCTCATTTTATTGCTCTTCACCTGTATTGTGCTTCACAGATATTGTGGTTTTTTACACTGAACGTCTGAGGCAATCGTGTGTCCAGCCATTCTGCCAACATCACGTGCTCACTTCGTGTCTCTGGCTCCCATTTTGCTAGTTCTTGCAATATTTCAACGGTTTTCATTCTTATTGTATCTGTTATTGTGATCTGTGGTCAGTGATCTTGCAATAATTGTTTTGGGGTGCCCATATGAGACAATGAACTTAATCACTATGCGTGTTCTGACTGCTCAGGTTGTTCACCCTTCTCTCTCCCTCTCCGCTGGCCTCCCTGTTCCCTGAGACACAACAATATTGAAATTAGGCCAGTTAGTAACCCTACAGTAGCCTCTAAGTGCTCAAATGAAAGGAAAGGTCTCTCACTTTAAATCAAAACTAGAAGTGATTAAGCTTAGTGAGGAAGCCATGTTGAAAGCCGAGATAGGCCCAAAACTAAGCCTCTTGCGCCAAACATTAGTCAAGTTGGGAATGCAAAGGAAACAATCTTGAAGGAAATTAAAAGTGCTATGTTATGATAATATGGAAGTGACGCAGCCTTACTGCTGATATGGAGAAAGTTCGAGTGGTCTGGAGAGAAGAGCAAACCAGCCCCAGCATTCCCTTAAGCCGAAGCCTAATCCAGAACAAGGCCCTAGCTAGCTCTCTGTAATTCTGTGAGGGCTGAGAGAGGTGAGGAGGCTGCAGAAGGAAAGTCTGAAGCGGCAGAGGTTGGTTCACGAGGTCGAAGGAAAGAAGTCAGCTCCACAACAGAAAGCACAAGGTGAAGCAGCGAGGGCTGGTGGAGAAGCTACAGCAAGTTCTCCAGAAGGTCCAGCTACGATAGCAATGAAGGTGGCTACACTCCACAGCAGGTTTGCAATGTTGACAAAATAGACTTCTACTGGAAGAAGATGCCATCGAGGACTTTCACAGCTCCAGAGGAGAAGTCAGTACCCGGCTTCAGAGCTTCAAAGGCCAGGCTGACTGTCCTGTCAGGGGCTAACGCAGCTGGTGACCTCAGTTGAAGCCAGTGCTCACTGACCGTTGCGGAAATCCTAGGGCCCTTCAGAACGATGCTCAGCCTACTCTACCTGTGCTCTGTACGTGGAACGACAAAGCCCGGATGACAGCACATCTGTTTACAACATGGTTCACCGAATATTGGAAGTCCACTGTTGAGACCTGCTGCTGAGAAAAATGATTCCTATCTAAATATTACTGCGCACTGACAATGCAGTTGAACACATACCCATCTTTCTCTAGGTACAGTGAAGGTTGTGGTAAAGCTGATACAGCTGCAGGTAAAAACTGGGTTCTAAACCCAGATGACCCCTTCTAAGCTCTGGGTACAAAAGGGTTGTGTTTCAGTCAAATCTTTTTTTTTTTTTTTTAATATTTATTTATTTATTTATTTATTTGCTTGTGAGAGAGAGAGAACATGGAGGAAGAGGGAGAGGGAGAAGCAGACTGCCTGCTGAGTAGGGAGCCCAGAACCCTGGGATCATGACCTGAGCTGAAGGCAGACTCTTAAACGACTGAGCCATCCAGGAACCCTCAATCAAATCTTAACTGTATTACATATTGTTAAAAAACACCCTGTTGCTGTGCTTAGCACATAGAAGAATCTCTTTTTATATCTGTGCCTCTCCGATAAACTTCAGGCTGGGGAGACAAGTCATCGTGAAGTTCTGCAGTTCGGATCTACAGCATCCCTTCTGAATTTAGATGGTTATGACATCACCTAGACACAACTCTTGCTAATTCTACCAGGAATCCATTTTTTAAAAGTCCTGTTCTTATGTAAAATTATGTGTAAAGCTGGCGGCTTCTGTTCCTGTGACATTTTAGGATTCATGGACAAAGAGGCATGTTGGTGGACAGCGTAGATGGAGGCAGGGCTCAAATTCTGGCACATCAGACCTGTTTCCTGGAACAGAATAGTAGAAGGGGAGGGCAGGATTACAATAGGCATTTACCCAAATAGGCAAGACAGGGTCTGGGAGCATGGTGACACTGGTAGGCCCTGGGGGTCTAAGCAGAATAGAACATAGAAAGAATTCAGGTGGGTGATACTTCCAAGTCTTAGGCAGGGAGACAGGGAGGCAAGCACTCCAAGATCCTGAATGTGTGGTGGTGAAAAGCAGGGTCCTAGCCACTGGCTTGGGTATCAGGGCAAAGAGGGAGCGCCCCAGCTTCCATGGAGGTAGGTGCCTGGAGAACCAGGCCAGCTACTATGGGACTTGGCTATATTCTATTTGCAATTTTTTTCCCAAGCAAGCTTATAATGGAAATCACTATGGAAACAGCATTCATGTACCAGAAGTCTGTTTTGCACCTAAATTTTGTTTGCTTTGTTTTGTGTTTCGAATGCTTTGAACCTATTGGGCAAGGCATATCTGATTTTGGAGCTTCATCTGAATTCAGGCCTTCAGCCACACTGAAATGGGGGAACCCAAAAAGCACCCCATCACTGCAGCTCACCAATTGGGAAGTATTACAAGCTTTCCAATATAATAAAATTATTCTAACTTGAACTACTTTCTCAAATAGGAAGAAATAAAGCTGAGCTTCCTGACATGAAGAACAGGATGCAATGATGTATTTTATAAAAGTAGAAAAGAGGAACTCTACCCCTAACTGACCCTGCTTAAGTATTTCTCACAGGACATTTTGCTCACTCAGGAAACTTCTTGTCTATGGTAACATCATCATCGGTGTTGGGTTGAGATCTTCCCTGTTTTGCAACTCAACTTTCAGAACAAATATATTTAGGTACTATATTTATAAACATATTCTAAATTTATGGCCAGCAAGGAGGCGGGAAGGCTGCTTGGCCCCCTTTCCCCATTACTTATCTTTCTTCCTAATTCAAGGAGCTAAATATATAGTTTCATTTTTAATTACCTTTTGCTAAGTTATGGTGTTTTGACCCAGGTGATTCACCCACTATATGTCAAAGAGACAGACTACCTGACATTTTGTTAAATGCTTGGGATGTTGGATTGCCCGGTTATTTCAAACGTACAGAAGCAGGTTTCCTCCCACCCCACCCAGAATTATCCAGATCATCACGTCCGTTTTCTATTTGGGGAGTGGGGACCAGCTGTCCTCTCACCCTTAGTGGAGGCTGCGGGTCAGTCCTTTCCTGGACTTACCCAGGTCGCCGCAGCCCGTGCAGCGAGAGGACGACCCCCCCTCCTCCCGTTCCCCTGCTCCCCCCGACTCCACTCGCCGCCAGGGCTCTGCGGGTACTCGGGCTCTAGGACCGCGAGGGACGCGGGCGGGAGGCGGGGTCCGGCCGAGCGCGGGGTGGGGCCGCGCCGGAGTTTCCCTGCTCGCGCGCTCTGGGGCCGAAGAGTCGTGCGAGGCGGAGTGGGCGGGGCCGCGCGGCGGGTGGGCGGGGCGCGCCGCTGGGCCGCGCAGCTGCCGGGCAGGCCGGGCAGTAGGGCCTCGGCAGAGCCCGCTCCCCAGCGCGCAGGGCGGGGTGTACGGGCGGGCGGCTTCGCGGGCAGGCGCGGGCCCCGAGGCAGCGGCTGCGCCCTGCGCCGGGGAGGAGCCGGGGGCGGGCTGGCGAGCGGCAGGCGGGGACTGGGGCCCGAGGCGGGGAGTGCCGGAGCGCCGGCGGCGAGGACGGCAGCGGCGGCAGAGCAGGCTCGGTGCGTGGGTCCGCGGCGGCTCGGGGTCCGCCCGCGGGCTGCGGTGCGAGCGGGCGGCCCGGCTCCTCTCCTCCCCCGCCCGCGGCTGCTGTGATTGGGTGGAAGATGGCGTTGGGCGGATGGAAATCCTAATGACAGTCTCCAAATTCGCCTCCATCTGTACCATGGTAAGTGCGGCGGGAGGGCGGCGGGGGCGGCCCCGGGACCCCCGCGGGCGGGCGGTGTCGGCTCGGCCCTTGTCCCCGCCCCTCGCCCGGGCGGCCCGCGGGGCCTAGCGCGGGGGCCCGCGGCCCGGGCGGGGGCGGTTGGACGGCGGCGGGCGGGGAGCGCGGGGGCTCAGCTCTCCCCGGGAAGCGGGGAGGCACCCGGCGAGCCGGGGCGGCGCAAGGGTGGCCGGCGCGGGGGCGACCGTGCCGGACGCGGCGGGGCGCGGGCACCGATCGTCAGCTCCCCCGGGCTCAACTGTCCGAGTCTTCCCGCGGCGCCGGGGCGGAGCGGCGAGGCGCACCCCGAGCTGTGGGCGCGCGGACCGGCGCGCGGCCCCCGGCTGGGGTCGGAGGTGGAAGGACGCGGAGCAGCGCCTCTCCATTTCCGTCTGGCGGTGCGCGGAGCGGGGAGGTGGCCCTGAGCGGGGGTGGGGGGTCCGCCGGCAGGAAGGCAGGGTCTCATTCCTGCCGGGAGAGGACGGAAGTCAAGTGCAGATTTCCTCCGCGCGCCTCTAGCGAGGCCGAGGCCCCCACCCGGTGCTTAGGGGAAGGGGGTGTGTGTGAAGGTGGAAACTTTAAATAAGTGCTGTTAAAAAATTTCCCATTTTCTACTCTTCCTGAGCAACGAGCTCTCCGTTTTCCAACCATGTGTCCAGGTGGCAGTCTTGTCTTTACGAATCCACGCTAATCTTGAAAACAGCTTAAGCTTCCCCGTCGATTGTTTACTTTAATACATCAGACACATCTGTGTGTGGCTGGAAGTATTTCTGTGCAGGGACTGACTGTGAGGGTTGTTGTTGGCGTTCCGTTGGGGCATTTAAATAGACCTTAAGGGAAAAGTGCTAATGCCTGTTGCAAAGTCCCGAATTAATTACAGCAAAACGTGGGTGCGTTTAAATCTTGGTGTTTTCGTGATTGGCCAGAAGGGCCACAGTTTTCCACACGATGGGGCAAATTCGTTTCGTTAGCTCCTTATGAGCTTACATCTAGGGATCATAATTGTGAACCCTCGCAGAAAAAAAGTTATTCTTTGCAATGTGGGCCTAGTGATTATGTTATTAAAGATTTCTGAAATCTTTCCTTCTGCTCTGTCTTACTGGCTCTTTTTGTGCACCCGATTGCATAAGGAGATCCCCGAGCAATCTTCGATTTAAGGGTAGTACATTTTATATACCTTTTTTTAAGGAGTGGTGAATCAGATTGGAAGGATGCTTTAGAGGCAGATTCTATACTGCACGCTGAGGAACAGTACAAAAAATGGCTGAAGTCAGGTGGGATTAAAATCTACAGTATTAAATCATGTTGAAGAGTGAATCACTGAAGAATCCAAATGGATGTTTGTTCTTTCTCACAATTTACATTTTAGGAAATCATTGATATTAAAGGGACTTTATTAAAAACGATTCCCCAGGATCATTTGGATTAATTATTTTTAGATACGCCAGTTATTATCGTATTCTGTTTCAGAAGGAATGTGATAATTAATTCTTTGAGAGTGATAATCTTGCCAGATTGCTGAGCTATACAGATTGCCTGGTCATAGTTCGTTGTTAAAGTTTATTGCTTCGGGAGTGATGTGTTACTCTTTCCTCACCATTCATTCACTCAAGTATGTAAGGTACATACTTAGCCCTTGCTAAGGGAGAGAGACTGGCCTCAGCCGCTGGGGGGAAACAGTAGTGATCAGGGCAGTCTCTGCTTTCATGGTGTTTACAATCTAGTTGAGGGACGCAAACAGTATTCAGGTAAACATATTAATAAATATATATGTTCTAATTAGGTTAGGAAGATAGGGAGAGATTTGCCAAATCAAACGCTGAGTAAGGAATTCTGAGTAAGGGATTCTGAGCTGAAGAATGCAGGCTCCAAAGCTCTTTCTGGGGCTTTCACTCAAGTGCATTAATTGATTGCATGTGGTGTGTGTGTATTGTTGGTGAATATGGAAACATCAGTGCCTGGTCAAATAAGATTGTTCGAAAACTAGTGTTAGAATTGGGTGTGTCTCTAGTCATATTTGGGTAAATTCTGATGCACTCCCAAAATAATGCTGAATATCTCAAAGTAATCTGTAATCTTATTCTTTAAAGAAGACTGCAACTCAGAATTAGAAAATTGACAGTCAAGAAAAGTAAAAGTATTTTACCTTTATGGCTTTGTAGATGCTATTTTGGTAGACTTTGAACACTCCCTCTTTACTTCTTGTCTGGTGAGTTTTTCCTGGTCTCTCAAGCTGGTAGCCTTACTTGGATAATCCTACTCCTGTCCATCCCCACCCTCCTCTATCCCCCTCATAATTTCATGGAGTTTTTGTAATCTCAATAGCATTTATCATCCTTGCTGTGTTGTAAATTTTTCTCTCGTCTCCTCATTAGACTGGGAAGGCCTTAAGTGGAAGGACTGTTGTTTATTTCTGCAGTTTGGTGGATCACTAACTTCTGCAAACCAGAGAACAGTTTCCCCGAGTCCTTCATTTCTCCTACCAGAGTCTGGGGGGAAGGGAGTTTGTTTAGCATGGATGAGGTTGGGGCTATATGTGTGTGGAGTGGTAAAGAGGAGGCGTTGGATCTAAAGAGAATGATAGTACTACTCAGGGAGTCAACATCTGTGAAAATATTTATGATGAATTGGAATTTTATTTTAGAAATAGTAAAGTTTACCTGATTTTTTTCATTTGTCAACTTAAGGCATCTGGGCAAATTGGCAGTACCTTAATCGGATTAAGTAACTGTTAAAAACACATCTCTTCAGGTATGTCTTATTCTAGGTCACTCTTGTGCTAACATGTGAAAATCAGTTTTTCTTAAGTTAGTGTTATAGCCTGACCCAAATGAGTGATTCTTTTTAGATTGCAGTGAATAAATTTGCAAAGGTCCCTCTCGAAATGCCTCTTGTTATTTGTCCGTGAACTGATATATTTTCAGTATCACATGGTGTTTGTTTTGCCACTCAAGTGGCTTCAGATTTCACATAGTAGTTACCTAATATTAAATAGTGTACTTAATAATTATGAGGTGGTGGGAAAAGTGGCCTGGTACATATTAAGAGGAGCCAAGGTTTGGAAATTGAGGTGCAAGCTGTAGAGCAGTTTTGGGTGGCCTAGGACTCGAAAGTTATAATATGGGTCATGGACTGGTACACGAAGGCAGGTCCGTAATCATTGTTAGCACCAACTGGGACCATTATGTCTCTTCCTGTTCGGGTTGCAGAAGTCCTGGTTGGGAAGAGATTGCTGAGGAGGGGGATTGGGTAAAGGAGAAGTTGGTAAGGGTGGTAGGTCCTGGGGTGGCACTGGCCTGGCTGCTAGCCCACTCCCAGTCACAGCAGGGGGAGGTAGAGCCGTCGGAACGTGGTGAGGCCAAGGCCACAAGTCAGCTCTGCGTGGGTCTGACAGGTTTACTTCTTAAAAGCCTGTACCTAACACAGCACCCTACACACGGGAACCTTTAAACTACTTATTGAAGGAAAGTCACAGGTGGAGCAGGCTATTTGTCTTTTCTCATTGTTTTGCGTCTCAATGGGGTCACTCAGTAAGAGTTAAGATGTGTGCAAGGTCAGCGCAGTTTATCATCACTCCAGAGAGAAAGGAAAGGGAGGAAGAACCCTCAAAGCCTGTGCCCTGTTAATTGCCCCCCGGGGTGGCGATGGGTGTGTGTGCGCACGCGCTCAGGCTGCTCTCCTCTTATGCAGTCCGAATATTGTATTAAATAATAAAATGCTTTGTTCCTTCTCGGGAAATAGGGTGGGTGTATTTCTTTTATTAGTAAAATAACTAATTTTTATTAATATTTTATTAGTAAAATAGTACTTCTATGATAGGAACATTCAGAGTGAGTTGCCATTGTTTTACTAATTTTTGCTGTTTTTACCATAAATGTTAATTCTAGACAGGAAAATTTCAAAAAGAAGGGTTTTTCTAATCATGTAAATGGTTAAATACTGATAAGGAATGTTTGAGCATGTGTTTGAGGAGGCTTAGTGGAGAGAACATTTAGAACAAGTTATAAAAGTTTTATTTAAGCTTGCTAATCTGATTTTGGCTAAAGTACATTTTGGTTATTAAAAATTATACATTCTCATTATAGAAAATTTGGAAAATATTTTGTAAAAAGCATTTGAAAGCTCTTAAGCAAAAGGAAAGAACTGCTTTACCTCCCAGAGCATATTTTGTCTTTTAAAAAAAAACTTAATTGAGCTTATACCCTAGATAAAATTTTCCATTTCAGTTTTCCCCATGAATGGTTGTCTTGCTAGTTTTAAAATTTGTACAATTGCAGGATAAGCATGGAGAGTTTAATGTTTAAAATGATAATATGACAAGATAGTTAACACAGAAAGGTATAGTGATAGGCTACCAGGTTGTTGACAGGTTATTTATCGATCGTTAGAGGATAAAGTTATATAGTTAGGAGAAAAGGAATTTTGTAAAAGATGATGGGTTTAGTCTAATCTTAGGCACTTATTAGTTATCACAAAGGTAAGACCATTGGGATTTGAAACTTTTAATATGCTTAAAAAGTATAGTTTTAAACACCATATTCAGGTGTGTAGAATGTGTCTAAAGACTGGTTTTATTTTATATCATGTGGTTTTGCTTACCTTCAGCTTCTAGCTAATCTTTTTATAATAGATCTCAGAACAGGTTAATTATTTACCCTACCATGATCCATGTGGCCGGTTTTAGCCAGACTTGATCACAACATGTCTGTTGTCTTATTTGATTTCAGGCTTTTGACCAGGCCCCCGGAGATGGAAAACCTCCATTTTTGTTACTTGCAAGTTTCTTTCTTCCTGCCTTTGAGATAATTTTTATTCTAGTTCTTCTGAAATTTTTACTGTCTCAGGAAAGATTATTTAAGCACTTGTTCACTTAGTAGCATTAATTCCTTTCCAGAAACCTTCATTTTTCCAGATTTAGATGGTCTAATTTAGATAGTCTAACCTAAAATCTAATTTAGATTTTCTTTTAGTAACTTAATTCCAGAAACTTAATATTTAATATTTTATTATGTATCCTACGGCATGGTATATTAAAAAGAGCAGTTGAACCAGAAGATAAATTCTAGTTCACATTTTGACATTTAGATCTATATAGATGGGAAAATCTCTTAAAACTTTCTGAGTTCATTTTTCTCATCTGTGAGATAAAGGGATTAGATTGGACACTTTGATAAATATTTTTTGTATATTTGTTTCCTTCCAGATCTAAAACTGATACTTTGATCCCTTCAGGGTTTATAAATTATTATTGATATCATCAGTATTTTGGAAGCTCTAATCAGGTTTTATCTATTAATTTTTTTCTTCTGACTTTTTGACCACCTTCACCCCCTGCACCTCTGCAACCACCAATCTGTTCTCTGTATCTGTGAGTTTGGTGGGGTTTTTTGTTTGTTTGTTTTTAAGATTCCACATATGAGAGATCATCTGGTATTTGTCTTTCTCTGATTTACTTCACTTAGCATAATGCCCTCTAGGTCCATCCGTGGTGTTGCATATGGCAAGATTTCATTCTTTTTTTCTGGCTGAGTAATATTCCATGGTTGTGTATATACCATAATTTCTTTTATCCAGTCATCTATCAGTAGACACTTAGGTTGCTTCTATGTCTTGGCTATTGTAAATAATGCTGCAGTGAACACAAGGGTGCAGATATCTCTTCGAGTTAGTGTTTTCATTCTCTTCAGATAAATACCCAGAAGTGGGATTGCAGGATCATGGTTGTTCTATTTTTATTTTTTTTGAGGAACTTCCATACTATTTGCCATAGTGGTTGTACCAATTTACATTCTCACCAACAGTGCATAAAGGTTCCCTCTTCTTCATATCCTCACCAATACTTATTTCTTGTCTTTTTGATAATACATTCTAACAGGTACGAGGCCGTACCTCATTGTGGTTTTGATTTGCGTTTCTTTGAGGATTAATGATGAGTATCTTTTCATATACCTGTTGGCTATCTGTGTGTCTTTGGAAAAATGTTTATTCAGATCTTCTGCCCATTTAAAAAATCAGATTTTTCTTTTTTTTTTTTTACTATTGAGCTGTATGAGTGAGTTCTTTATATATCTTGGATATTAGTCCCTTACCAGATACGTGATTTGCAAATATTTCTCCCATTTAGTAGGTTGCGTCCAGTCATGTTTTAGATAATATAAGGAGCATGGAATTAGATATAGTTAAATATGAATTATGCCTAGTTCCCCAGTTTTGTTCATGGAAAATTGCAGTCCAAATTAATATCTATTTCTAACTTTAAAAGCATTTAGTGGAGGTTAGTGAAATTGCCATTTTATTCATTAACAGGCTATTCTATGTAACTATTTACTCATGTTTCAACATTTTTTCTTTTCCAGTACCATTAAAACGAATTTGAATTGGTGCCATTTCTTGAGAGTCTACATTTGTTTCCTTAGGTGTGAGTGTAACCTTGGACAAATTAATTGTGCCATGGTTTCCTTATCTGTAAAATGGGGATAAAATGATAGCTGGTTCATAGTAATCACTCTGTAATGGTGGTGGAGGTTCTTTAATACCCCTCTAAAGTGATTTGCTCCCTCAGTGTGGAAAGGACTCTTTGGCGCTACTGATTAATGTTAGCTCAACAAATATTAGTAAGCAAAACTGAAATTTGTTTTATGAAATGCAATTATTGCAGTTCATTTTCATCACAAGAAACAGCTCATTAGTAATATATGCCTCTGAAAGCACAGATTTATTTTGAAGTGGATTAGATTATGATACTGTAAACTAAGAATGAAGATGATCTTTCTCTGTTTTAAATAGTTTGTAGAAAGATTTTATTCTTTTTACCTGGGAATAAAAATGTCCTAATTTGTGACATTCTCGAACGTGTTTGAGAAGTTTAGATAAGTTGGGAATACTACTTTTAGAAGAAAAATCTTGCCTTATTTTTTATACTAGAAAAAAAGCAACCCAACTTTTTGTTTGTTCGAGCTGTGTGTATCAAAGTCAACTTCAGGCCTTATTTTCTTTTGTGTTTTCCTATTGTTCCTGCCTCTGTCCTTTCTTGGAATAACATCTCTTGTTGGCCTGCCATGCAGTTACCCAGTCTGCTTTCATATCTTGTCGAAAACCTGTTCTCTCCTTGTCTCATGGGCTGGAAGAGGATTAAATATCTGTAAAGTGCTTTAAGGTGTTGTAAGAAAAGGGTAAATGATAGATGTTATGAAGTTATGTATGGGTTGCTGGATTGAAAACTCGCAACCAGAGACAAAGTGTTGTTGAAAATACCTAAAACTAGAGTTTGAGCATTTAAAATCTTATGCTTAGAATTTGTGTTAGAAGGAGGTGAGGGACACAGTTTATAGACATAATTTGTTTTGGAAGAAAAACTATTAAGTCTTTGTTTTCACGAAAGTACTCAGTCAAGAATTTTGTGATAGTGTCAAGTACAAGATATTTAATAGGAAACCTAATTGAGTGAGGTGCTCTAGCTTTTCATAGTCCTCTGTGTTCACTGGCTTATGCTTTTCTGTTGCTTTTTTGTAAGAAAGACCATTAACTTTTTCTAAAAATTGTGTAGTGTCTGCAGTGTACAAGCTTGCCTAGACTCCCCATCTGTAGTAATCCACATGTCGAAGGCTGCATGCCAGTAAACATTTATTTCCAACTTAGAAGAAGAAGTGGATGTTTATTTCCATGATAGCTGACAGATGTTCTTATTGAAATGCTTCATAGGTGCAGGAATCATCCATGCATTTCCTACTTGTGAATACTGGTTTAAATCACAGTATCTTTTAACTGAGTTATTGACTGTTGCCTTTGATTTTATTTTGGTGTTTTAGTGACCTAATCAGTCTTCTGCCTGATAGTAAGTGTTTTTCATGGGAGGATGGGGAGGATTTTTTATAAGCCAGTAGTGACACGCTTTGTTTTTTTTGTTTTTGTTTTTTTGGTAGAGACTGCCTTTTCTTCAGTAAGTACTTTTAGGAAGTATTAATGGAGAATTACATTATATTAGGGTTTATGTGGGTACTGAGAATACAAAGATGACAATGATAGGCCCTGGTATTTACAGAGCTTCCCATTTAGTGTGTCCTGAATGGGTTCGAGTTGTGCTGAGAAAGTAATCCTGGTGGCCTCTGGGCAGCCAGGAGGCATGTGGATTGACCAGATCCCTTGACTAGTCTCATCCAGGTGAGAACATTTTTATCTGTATATTTTTGTGGGCTCCACAGTTACTACTGCTTATGTATGTCGTGATGAGAAAAAGGTTGAGAAAGAGGGTAGACATATAGAACAAATGAGTGCAAGGAGATGGTTTTTCTGTAAGTAATGATACATACATGAGAAAGAGAAAGTGGTTCTAAGAGAAAAGAGGAGATTTGAACTTTGTGAAATGAAGTCATATATTGTATAGACAAGAAGGGGTGGGATTCCAGATGGGAGCAAAGGTCATGAGATAATGTGCTACTTTTAAAATCTGTAGCTGGTTTGGCATGGAAGGAATCCTGGGAGAATTTAGGCTGGAGAGGAGGAAGGGACAGATCTGAAGAAGTACGAAGAGAGTTTACCAACCATTGACTTTCATTAAAATATCATTAAAATATGTATTTAACCTGAGAAAATGTAAGTTCAGAGGAAAGTTGTAGGGATAATGAAACAATGGAATTGATAAAAATATGTCAGTAATTTTATTACATTGATTGTTAAAAGTTACTTGTATTATTACTATTTTTTTAAAGATGACAGTAACAAGATGGGGTAGAAGGCTATTCAGTGGGTGGTTAAAACCTGATAAAGGTTTGATCCCCTGGAAAACCCCAGTATTAGAAATTTTAAAGTTATATAGGCATGTTAAAAATGAAGGATAGATAAATACACACCCACACAAGAAATGAATTTTCTTGCATCCAGACGAGCAGGAAATTAAACTATCACTCAAAGTCTGAGGGCAGGAAAATAGAAAAAGCAAGATGCAGAATTAAAAAAAAAAACAAAAAACAGAAAACCAAAATAAAGTGGAATAAGCCCTATTTCATTAATTACAATAAACTTAAATGGGTTAAATTTATCTGTATTACAGTAAAGGGACTATCAAATTGGATAAAAACCAAAATATTGCTAAATAAGAAACCTGCCTAAAACAAAAAGACAACATATATAACCATACAATCCTATTATCATTCCTAAGAAAACCAGTTATATAGATTGAGATATTTCAAAGTTATTTAGTCCTTTTTCTCTTAGCTTCATACTTTCTCGTAACTGTTGTCTTGGAGATCCATTTAGGGCTAGGAAAGCTCAAGTAATATTAACCCCGTTTTCACAGATTGGAGAAATAGGCTTCAGGTCATCCCCACACTCACTAGGGATGAGGTCTGAATTTCTTGACCCCCAAATCCATAATGGTATCTACAAGCCAATATGTTGAATCTTTCATGGTTGGAACAAAATTGTTTTTCCTTCCTTTTTAAAGAAGAATTTGGGAATTTTTGTCCCTAACTTCCAAGCTTTCTCTGTGTGTGTGTGTGCGCGCGCGCGCGCGCGCGAGCGCACGCGCGTGTCTAGCTTTGAGTCCCACTTCATTACCTATTGGTACTTGGATTTCAGCTATGAAATGGCATAGTCATTCCCATTAGATCGCATAAGGGGATGCATGTGAAATGAGATGATTCATATAGACATCCTTTGTGCTATAAAATAGAACCTAAAATCATTATATGACCATTATTAATAGGACTCCTTGTCCTCCTAAGGAGAGAATGGAAGGCACATTAAGGTGCCATAGTCCGGGAGTTACAACAGGGCTCACAAGTTCACTTTCACAAAGTGTAGTCGTGTCAAAATTTGAAAATGTTGTTAATTTCTTCAGTACTGGTCCACCTGGGTTTTTCAGGGGTCCTTGACAAGAGAACTTTTGTAATTCTTTCAAGTTAGGATCTTATAAAGAGCCCATCTCAGCACAAATAAACTAAGCAGTGAAGGGGCAAGGAGAGAGTAAAATAAAAGCCTTCTGTTCTTTGGAATGGTAAATATGTTTGTAATATGAGATTCTGTAGACAAAAACATTTATTCTGATTTGTATGTGATTATGTCAAGCATTATAACTGAAGAAGTTACTATCTTTTTTCCTAGAGTGTTGTTCCACAGTTTTGTTTTTGTTTTTGTTTTTGTTTAGTTTTTTGCTGATGTCGGACAGATTCCCTGGTATTTAATTTGCTTCATGAGGGTACTCATGCAGGATGATTACGGTGGTACCTTGGGGGTAGCAATTGGTACTTTGAAGTTTGCATGAGGGTGCTTGCTTCGGCAGCACATATACTAAAAATTGAAGTTTGCCTGAGGAAAATGTGTTTTGAAAGAGTAGGGAAGAAGGGTGTTCTTGTTTCTGCAAAACAGGATATAATATTTAGGTTTCCAACTTAGAGCTTTGAATGATGAAGCTTTGGTTCATCTAGGAACAGGTATGGAATAGAAATGGGGTGTTTCATCATTCATTATTTGATGGACTTAGGGTGATATTCTCAGACTGATGGTTGTCAGGGTTATTTCTTTAAAGGTGAACAAAAGTTGGAACAATTTTGAAATGTCAGAGGCTCAAAACTAGATATAATTGATTAAAAACAAAACCAGAAATACTGTGCTTTGATTCTCCTAGGCAAATTTATTATTCTTGTTGTTAGTATTTGCATATGTTTCTTTAAAAGACCGTTCACTCTTTTTTTTTTTTTTTTACTAGTTTCTTTAGTTTACTAGTTAGTTTTGTTTGTTTTACCACATTTTTTTTTTTTTTTTAATTTGAGGAGGTTTACATATCTCTCACAGGGAACCCAGTTCAGTGAAGACCTGACATGTTCCCATGCCCGGTAAAGCAGATGCCTGGACTTTGACTGTCAGTTTTACAAAGAGAAAGTTGAAGGAAGTAATCTTAACTTCTGATTCATTTTTTTCTCCCCCTGTGAAAATCAAGCCTTAGCCTAGTAACCCCACTTGCGAATTGGCAATATTGTCATCTTGTTTGAAGATGCGCTAGATTGCCCTTTTAAACTAACAAGTAAAATCTGTCACTTGTTTGTTCTGTCTGTAATTTTATTGTTTTTGTTCCTTAAAGACTACATGGCCGCCTTTGCTGAGGTCACTGGTTCTCCCAGCACTCCGTGGTCCTGCTGTGCCAGCCTACTTGTTTTAATTCTCTCCTGTCTCTCCCTTCCTTCTGGAGCTAGACCATTTCAGCCCTGACAGCCTGGCTTTGTTGTGATGTTCTTGCCATTTTCTGTTAGTGACGACTTAGATCATCTTAGCAGACTTTGGAAAGTTGAATATGACTTCAGTAATTTTCAGCTTTCCCAGAGAGCTTAGATATAGATTTCTTGGTGAGAATTTTTTGCATCCATGTTCATCAGAAATATTGGTCTGTAATTCTCCCTTTTGGTGGGGTATTTGTCTGGTTTTGGGATCAAGGTAATACTGGTCTCATAGAATGAGTTTGGAAATTTTCCTTCCGTTTTTATTTTTTTGAAACAGTTTCCGAAGAATAGGTATTAATTCTTCTTTAAATGTTTGGTAGAATTCCCCTGGGAAACCCTCTGGTCCTGGACTTTGTTAGGAGATTTTTGATGACTGCTTCAATTTCTTTGCTGATTATGGGTCTGTTCAGGTTTTCTATTTCTTCCTGTTTCAGTTTCGGTAGTTTGTTTCTAGGAATGCATCCATTTTTTCCAGAGTGCCTAATTTGTTGACATATAGTTCATAATATGTTCTTATAATTGTTTGTATTTCTTTGGTGTTGGTTGTGATCTTTCTTCTTTGATTCGTGATTTTGTATATTTGGGTCCTTTCTCTTTTTGATAAGTCGGCTAGGGGTTTATCAATCTTACTAATTCTTTCAAAGAACCAGCTCCTAGTTTTGTTGGTCTGCTTTACTGTTCTTTTGATATCTGCTTCATTGATTTCTGTTCTAATCTTTATTATTTTTCTGCTGGATTTAGGCTTTATTTGCTGTTCTTTTTCTGTCTGCTCTAGGTGTAAGGTTAGGTTGTGTATTTGAGATTTTCTTGTTTCTTGAGAAAGGCTTGTATTGCTGTATACTAGATTTAGATTTCTAACATTTATTGAGTGGCTACTTTCTGGTGATGTTGCTAGGTAAACTCACAATTTGAGATCTTATAAATAAAGGTGAAAAAACAGTTTGGACTTAGGTAAATTTATAGATGATAAATCTAGAATGAATTATTCAAGAAAGGATATTTGGGTATGTTTTTGGTTGACATCAAAGTTAACAAGGCTCTCTTTAAATGTTACTTGGTACTGTAACAGGGAGAAGGCTGGACTGAATAGGTGTGGCACAGTTGAGAAGTGAAATGTAATGATGGAACTTTTGTAAAACCTCCAGAATTATACGCCTGGTAGACATGGAGTGGTTGGTAAATGTTGCCTTATTTTCCTTCTGTCATTTTTACAAACGAAATATATTTAATACTGACTCTGAAATATGACGATGAGGTCAGTTTTAGAAATGGAGTTGTAAATATGCCTTTGTAGATTAGTAACTAATGAATTCTTTTGAATTGTCAAAATAAGGAATTTAAAAGGGAAGTAAATCACTCAGGTTTAACAGTGTGTGTTGTTAAAGAACATGACATCTGATTACCTTGGAAACAATAGTTTCTTTTAATTCTGCATTTCTAATAAGTTAAAAAAATTAAACCATTTAGTATTTTAAAAAGTACGAAGCTGTGTGAAGTAAAAAAAAAATTCATCTTCTGCAAAGAGGAGAAGCAGTCTTTCCCAAGAGTTAACTGCTTGTGAGAGTCTGTGTGTTTGTGTACTTAGACGTTTCTTATGCACGTACAAACATGATGTGTGTGTGTCACCTTTCCACCCCCAACAAAATCTGCAGATTTATTTGCATCTTGCTCTTTTTACTTCATGTATAATGGCTATTTTTCTTTGTCATTTGGTTGCTTCCTTCTAGGTCAAAACTGCTCATTTTATTCTCCGTTATTTTCAGTGTCCCTCATATTAGACCTTATACAGTACTATTGCACATTTTCATTTTCTTAAACCCCAATTGTATCAGTTTCTTAGAGCTGCCCAAACAAAACTCCAAAAGCTCTGTGGCTTAAAAATCACAAAAGTGTATTGTCTCCCAGTTCTGGAGGCCAGAAGTCCAAAATCAAGGAGTCAGCAGAGTTGGTTCCTTTGGAGGGCAGTCAAGAGAGTCCTCTCTGCCTTTCTCGAAGCTTCTGGTGTTTGCTGGCAGTCTTTGGCGTGTAGACGCATCCCGCCTTCATCTTTTCTTTATTTTTTTTAAGATTTTATTTATTTATTTGAAAGAGAGAGAGCACAAGCAGAGGGAGAGGGAGAAGCAGGTTCCCGTGGAGCAGGGAGCCTGATGTGGGGCTTGATCCCGGGACCCTGGGATCATGACCTGCACCGAAGGCAGATGCTTAACCGACTGAGCCACCCAGGCGTCCCCCCTACTGTCTTCATCTTTACTTGGCGTTTTCCATGTTTCTATCTCTCCCATCGCTGTCCCTCTGCACATGTCTATCTCCGTGTCCACGTTTCCCCTTTACATAAAGACACCAGGCATTGGATTAGGGCCCACTCTAGTGACCTCTAACTTGATGACTTTCTAAAGACCCTGTATCCAAATAAGGTTGCTTTCTGAGGTCCTGGGGGTTAGGACTTCAGATGCCTTTATTGGGGGGTCCCATTCATCCCATAACAGCAGTGGAGCAGTCCGGCCCATTTCTGCAGTCAGAATCTGTGAATGGTCATGAAGTCAGGCTATGTCCCAGACACTCGGGATGCAAAGCTCTTTACCTCTTTACCAGTCTTTGTTCTCAAAGGACTTGAAGTCTAGTTGGGAAGACCAGACTCACCATGGCAAGGTAAGCAGTGATACAGACTTCAGATTTGTTGCTTAAATGGAAGACAAGCTGGCCTTTAGTTCGAACAAAGCCTGGACCAGCTGGAGGCTTTTGGGAATGTTGGAGAGGGGAGCTTGCTGGGATTCGAAAGGTAACAGGAAGGACAATGAGGGTGGGGAAGGGGCTTTGGAGAGGAGGCAAGAATGTATGAATGAATGAAAAACAGCTAACAAATAAGGGTTTAGTGATTAAAATGACATAAGTAGTTTAATGCTTCAGTAATTTTGTCCTCAGATTTGTTAAGTGGATTCTGTTGTATTGGTTTAGGCAAAAACCTCCTGTGAAGGTTGTCTGGTAGTTTAAAAAAAGCCATGTGTATGTGGTTAATAATCACACGTGTAGCCTACAGGACTCATTTTTGCTACAGTGAGTTAATGCAGTGGGTAAAGGAAAGTGGGAGACATCATAAATAGGACACTCACTCCTTTCCTCGCCAAAGTAGTGACAGAGAAAGACAAGTCTAAAAACCTTTGGTCCTTTTCAGCTATGGCACTATTCCTCTTTTTTTTTTTTAGCTTATTATATGTAAAACTTAACAAGCAAAAAAGGGATCAGAGGAAGTGGTTTCATAAAAAATTTATCTTAAAAAGTCAACAAAACCAGGTTACTGTGGGTCAGTCATTAGTAAAAATAACTTATGCAGAATATATTTTCATGGCAGATACTTGCTATGAAGAAGCCTCACCAAGATCATTTTCATTTTAGACCACTGTATTACTTTATTTTTTCTGAACAGCAACTGTAAAATCTGTGAAATGGGCCAGTAGGTAGTAGTGTTCTGTTTCACAAATGAGAAAATGGACGAATAGCTTACTTCAGACTACGGTTATATGATCAGTAATTCGGGATTAGGAATCTGCCTGGGATCTCTCCAGATTCCATCTAGTGCTTTTGCCACTGGACTGTACTGCTAGTAATGTAAATGTGGAATTCCCCCGTCCCCCAGTACAACCACAGTATCATTTACTGCCCCCCCATTTCACAATTTCTTAATACCTCAATCCAGTTATTATTGAAATTGCCTGATTATCTGAAATGGTTTTACATAGCTGGGTCTGTACATTGCATTTGGATGTTCTGTCTCTTAAGTATGGATCTCTTACTCCTTTTATAAATAACAGCTTATCTATTGAAGAAATTCGATTGTCCCATAGCTTTTCTCATATTCTGCATTTTGCTGACTATATTCTTTTAGTGGTATCCCTCCATCCTGTGTATTTCTGGAAACTGGTAGATCTGGATGCTTGATCCAGAATCCTTGTTTTTTGTTGTTGTTTTGGTTGTTTTTTTTCTCTCCCCCCCCCAGCAAGGGTGGAATGAGTGAGTAGGTGGGTGGTGGTGAGAAGAATATATCATAACTGATGTGTACTTGTGGTTCCATCACATCGGGGGGTACACGTGTCTTCTCTTTTTGTGCCAGTGAAGTTGACGGTGGGTTCAGGTGTTGTCAGCATCATTCCTATTATGCAGCTCCCCAGCAGCTTTTCACCTAATGATTTTAGCAACTGTTGGTAATAATGGCCTAGGTCCAGCATTTCATTAGAGGTTAAGAATAGAGTTTTAAATGCTTTTATCGGTTTTCGTATTTGAAGAAAGTATTATAGAAAACATTTAGAGAGAATGTAGATTTATTCTTCATATCATGTTTAAAGCTACGTAGATGTAAATTTCTTACATATGCTGAATATTTTCATAATTGCACTCTCAAAGTAATAGGCTAAGTTTTAAAATAAAGTTTAACTTTTTTCATACCTAAATATGATTTTGTGATATTACAAGTGGATAAGTACCTGGGATCCTAATAAAATTCTTGCATCTGAACTATAATAAGACTTGACTGTGATTGTACACTCGTGCTAGACAAAGTAGTTTTTCTTTTCTTTTCCCCTTTTTAGTATGTACTTGTTATAATAACTCTTGTTATTAAAGCAACTTCAAATTTTTAATCATATGATTGAGAATACTAGATAAACTAACCAGATACAGTCACTTTTAGGCTATTAGAGTGCATTGATTTCTGTTTGTAATGTTTAAAATGGACCAGAAATTTGTGTGTACGTAACAGATTACCACCAATTTAGTGGCTGAAAACAACATAAACTTCTTATCGTTCTGGAGGTCAGAAGTTTGAAATGGGTCTCACTGGGCTAAAATGAAGATGTCAGTAGAGCTCTGGTCCCTCTGGAGGCTCTAGGGGTGAGACTCTTTCCTTGCCTTTTCCTGCTTCTGGAGGCCACTCTCGTTCCTGGGCTGCTGGCTCCTCCGTTTTACAAAGCCAGAGAGGGTGGGTCAGTCTTTTTCACATCACATCATCCTGACCCTGACTCTCCTGCCAACCTCTTGCACTAACAAGGACCTTGTGATTGCATTGGGCCCATTTGTGAAATGCACGATAATTTCCCGTCTCAAAGTGAGTTGATTAGTAACCTTAATTTCTCCCCCCCATTGTGTAACCTAACATATTCTCAGGTCCTGAGGATTAATGATATGGACATTTGTCGTTTGGGAGGGCGGTAGTGCTATTATTTTTCTGTGAGCACAGTGTGTATGCATCTTTAACTTCAAAAAATAAAGCCAGCATTATATTTAATGTGGGAAATTCATTCCTGATATGCTTGTAATGAAGTTTGGGCTGTGGTGAAGTATTAGAAGGGAGTTTGAGTGGATTAGTAAACATAGGCCTTTTGCACTAAGTGGGTGTTAAGAGGTCATTAGCTGTTGCAACGGTAGGAGTGGAAATGTGAATTTTTACTTCAAGAACTGTTGGCACATCACCAATCTTAGCAGGAGAAATGTAAAGATACAACAGGGCATTTAAAGTGCTCCATTCAGTGGGTTTTGTATATTGTCAGAGTTGTACAACTCGGACCAGCGTTGGTTTACAACATTTCTGTCACCTCTACTATAGAGTGAATACAAGTTGTGTCTCCCCAGAATTCATCTGTTGAAAATGGTGGGTATTTAGGAGGGCACTTGTGATGATGAGCACTGGGCGTTGTATGTAAGTGATGAGTCATTGAATTCTCCTCCTGAAGCCAATATTACACTGTATGTTAACTAAGTATAATTTAAATAAAAATTTGGAAAAAAAAAATGGTGGCGGTGATATATTCGAAGGTGGGGCCTTTGGGAGGTGATTAATTCATGAGGGTGGAGCCCTCACAAATGGGCTTACTGTCCTTAGAAAAGACACCCCAGAGTCCACTGCCCCTCTGCTATGTGAGCAGTGTGCCATTTGGAAGAGGGCTCTCACCAGAACTCAGCTGTGCTGCCATCATCTGGGACTTCAGCCTCAGAACTGTGAGAAGTAAGGACGCGCTGTTTAAGCCCACCCAGTCTGTGGTGACTGGTTACAGCAGCCCGAGCAGACTAAGGCAGCTACCTTAAATTTTATAAATTTTTTCCCCTACTCGTGTCTTTTTTTTCCTCTCCTGTATTCCCCCTTTACTGCTTTCTTTTGCATAGAGTGAATGTTTTCTAATGTAGCATATTTTCATTATTGATGTTTTACTCTGTTTGCATATATATATATTTTTAATGGTTGCTCTAGATTTTACCATATGCATTTTAAATGATCTGAATCATTTTCAAATTTATTCTGACTTAATTCCAGTGAAATAGAGGAATTACTCCTGTGTGGGCCTATTTTCTTTCTCCCCTTTTCGTGGCATTATTTTTGTACGGATTTCATCTGTTAATGTTATAAACTCATCAATACATGATTATAATTAATACTTTACCATTTCTGTTTCCTAAGCCCATTGCCCATTATTGATACATATATGTATATTACAGTATATTACATTTATATATATTATAGTCCCAACACTACTTTATGTACATATTATCTTATGTAATTGCTTTTTAAGTCAGTTAAGAGAGGAAAGGAGGAAAACAATGTGTTTATAGTGGTATTTGTAGTGAAACAGTTACCATTACAGTCCTCTTTTTTTTTTTTTTTGGTTCATGCGCGCTTGAATTCCTATCTGAGGTCACTTGCTTTCAGCCTGAACAACCTCCTTTAGTAGTTCTTGTTAAGTGTGGTTGCTGGAAAAAATTGTCAAGTTTTCTTCTTTCTTTCTTTTTCTTTTCTTTCTTTCTTTTTTTTTTTTTGGTTTAAGAAAGTCTATTTCACAGTTGGTTTGAAAGCTTTGCCAGATTTAGTATTCTTGGTTGATAGTTTTTTTTCTTTGAGCACTTTGAATATGTTACCCCACTGCCTTCTTGCCATTGTTTCTGCTGAGAAGTCAGCTGTCAATCCTATTGGCGGTCCAGCGTAAGTGACAACTCCTTTTTCTGTTGCTGCTTTCAAGATTTTCTCCTTGTCTTTGACTCTCAGTGTCTCTGGGTCTCTCTGTGTTTATGACCTATATATTCTTAAATTCTGATTTATGTTAAATGCCTCTGCCTTTCAGTTGAAAGTATTGCTTTTTTTATTTTGACATTTCAGTTATACTATATCAACTTTGTAACTCAGAATGATTAGATTAATTCAGAATTGTTTTGTCTCAGCTGAGAATCTGTTATTGTTAAATATTGTAGACATTCTCACAGAAGGCTTTTATAAGAAAATTCGATGCAAACTAAAACAGAATGATAATATGAATTCTTTTCATGAGTTGTATGTTGTTGTGCCTATAGGTTAGTTTCACTGTATTCTGCAAATAAATTTGTTCCATGCTAGCTCTTTTAAAAAGGCAGTGGATGTGAGGGTGTCTAGATGCATAGAATTTATAAGATGGGGTATTAGTTGCATAGGTCTTTATAACAAGTACCAGAGACAGTGCTTAGAACAAGGAAAATGTATTGTCTTATAGCTTTGAGGGCCAGAAGTTGGATCAGGGTGTCAGCAGGGTTATGCCCCCTCTGAAGGTACTAGAGAAGCATCTGTTACAGGTTTCTCTCCTAGCTTCTGACAACTTCAGATGTTCCTTAGTTTATAGAAGGCTCTCTTCTCAGTCTCTCTTCAGATTGTTTTCCCTCTGCGTGTGTCTGTGTCTACTTTTCTCCTTTTTGGAAGGACATCAGTGATATTGGATTAGGGCTTACCTTAATGGCCTCATTTTAACTTCATTACTTCTGCAAAGACCCTATTTCTAAATTAGATCACAGCCTGTGCTACTGGGAGGTCAGACTTTAATGACTTTTGGGGGAACACAGTTCTGCCCATAACAGATGGGTTAAAGGGGTGTTGCCATCTGAAGTCCTTTCAGAAACAAGGTAGGGACTTAAGGAACTGTACTTTTTGAAGGGGAGTAGCAATTACTTTGTTTAGGTCTCTTTTAAACTAACTAGTTTAAGTACCTCTAACTTCACTTACAAGCCAGCATTGGAGCTCTACAGCTCTGATTTCACATTAATCTCATAATGGCTGACATCTTCTGGAAGTGGTTAACCAACTGCTTGATTCCCCCCCCCCTTTTTGTAACTGCTCAACCCCCTACTTTCCACCCCCTGAACCTTTCACAGCTATGCAATATTTTCATTAATTACATGGATACTTAATAAGAAATTTTATTGTTTTATTGATAATAAAAAGAATATATGTGATGAACAGGAATGTGTAAAGAAGAAACTAAAAGTACTTATAGCCCATTAATTAATTACTAGTAATTGATAACGTGTTTTTGTATGTTCTCCTGGTCTTTTCCATACATAGCAAATATGATTTTTAAAACAAATTTGTGTGATTACATAGCCTTTTAACTGGGCTGTGGGTAATTGGATTAATTATTAATGCTAGTGCTCTTAAATTAGGCATTTTTAAATTTATTGCTATCTTCTCCTCTTCTGTTACCTTTTGGAGCCCAAGATAGACTTACTTTTATTGTTTCTCATCTTCCCTACTGCCAACAGAAATGTGGTTTTTATAGAGTTTTGGAGTTAAAAGGGACCTTAGGACAGCTAGCCCTTTATGGCGACAGGTACTGCACGGGAGCTAAATCTGGGATCATGATATTCACTGTGATGAGCAGATTCTAAATGAACTCCTTCAACATAGTAATTTAGATGGAAGCTATGTGGGAGCTAGTTTACATTATTATTAATTTGCCCTTCCTTCTGAAAAGCTACCAAACCGGAATAACAAACACTGGGGAGAAAATGGTTATGCAGGAAGTCTTCAGCTAACAGATTGGTTTCCAAAGATTCTTTTTTGATGTCAGTTGATTGGAGCTCATTATTCATTTTCTCAGAAACAGTGTGTCAATTCAGTTCCTTAGCCAAACAGACAGGGTGTGTTTTAGCACCGATTACTACCATAGTTCACAACGTTATGGCATAGAGTTCATTCACAGGGGCCGCTGTTGCCACATGGAGAAAAAAGTGTGGCTCAGAATTTCATGTCTTTTGCTGCCTGTCATTCTTCAAGAAGGAAACTCATGGGATATAGTTGGATAGTTGGATAGTTATCTGAGGAGAACCTGACAGTTGGGGAGGCAGGGAAGTAGGTGGAAGGAGTGGGATCTCTGCATTTGACCCAGACTTGTGTTCAGGTTTCCCCTCTCCCATTTTAGTTACAGCCCTGGGCACGTGACCTTAAACTCTTTGAGTTCATCTAGAAAAATGGGCAAAAATAAAACGTGTAACCGTTAGTTACCTTACTTCAAGCTTGACATTATTCTAAGACCTCTACACATATTAACTCATTTAATCCGCACAACAACTCTGAGGTTGGTACTATTGTTGTCTTTTATGGATAAAAAAACTGAGGCACAAAATAGCTTAAGGAATTTCCCCAGTGTCCTACAGTAATTAAGCTGGTGGAGCTGGGAATCCTGTCCTTGAAGTCTGGATCCAGAGTCTTTGTAATGACCATACTTAACTGCTTGTCCCAAAACACTGCTTTCAGGGTTGTTGGGAGGAGTAAATAAGATCGCGTGTGTCAGGCGGCCAGTTCAGTGAGTGTTCGTTCCCTTCAACTCTTTAGGTGTGTGCTAGGAACCCTGCATTTTCCTGGCGGCCTCTGCTTATAATCACAAATTATGAATTCCCTGTATTAGCAAAAGCAAGTTGTAATAATGTAGTACCTCTCTTGACTTGTGTACACATTACCTTCTTATGGCAGGTGAAAATCCCCAGTCACAGTTGAGGGCAGTTTCAGGGTGAGTGGAAAGGGGAAGGGAAAACACTGGGGAAAGTCTGATCAGCACAGTGGCAGTGTGACTTAATGTCGGGGCTAATCAGTGACTGGGAACCCTGGACACAGCAGAGCACCTCTCCCCGCTGGGGACTGAGAGCCTTTTCTTTGTAGTCTTAAATTAAATTTATCTCTTCCTTATATAGGCTCTAAAGAAAAAATTAACCTTTAGATAAAAAATTATAGACCTTTTTGATGAAGGGATTGAATTCTAAGGAATGATTAAGTAGGCAGACCCTGATGGATCATCTAAAAATAATGACATACTTCTACCTGACAGCTCCCATTTTCTCACCCAAGAAAAATAATGGCCATTTTCCAATGTTGTCTAATATTTAGACCATATTCTAGTCACCCCAGTTGTTTTAAAAATGTCTTCTGTGGTCTTTTGTGGGTTTTTCTGAACAACAGTCGAATCAAGGTTCACGCTCTGCCTTTGTCTCTGTAGTCTTTTTAAATCTAGAATAGTCCCTTAAGTTCTTTTTTTTTCTCAATGACCCTGACTTTTCCAACAGACAGGACAAATTGTCTCATTTAATGACCCTGTCTGAATTTGTCTGAACATTTCTTTGTGGTATCTCTTAATTTGTTCTTCTTTTTTTTTTTTTTTTTTTTTTTTTAAAGATTTTTATTTATTCATTTGAGACACAGAGATACAGAGGGAGAGAGCATGAGCAGGGAGAGAGGCAGAGGGAGAAGGAGAAGCAGGCTCCCCGCTGAGCCAGGAGCCCGATGTGGGGCTCGATCCCAGGACCCTGGGATCATGACCTGAGCCGAAGGCAGATGCTTAACCATCTGAGCCACCCAGGCGCCCTCTTAATTTGTTCTTCTATCTCTTGTATTTTTTATCAAGTTGAAATTAGGCCACAAGGCTTGATTAGACTGAGGTTAAACATTCTTCAACAAGGATACTTCGTGAGTAATGTTACGCACCTCATATTGCAGCATCTAATGTGGAACATGATGGTAGTTGTGTCTGTAAGTGTGATGTTGAATTTGATACTATGATTAAAGTAGAGACCATCAGCTCTCTTCATTGTAGGTGAAATATTTCACTTTGCAGTTACCAAGTAATCTGAGGTATTTGGCACTTTGCTGATATCCTATTCCCCTATGCACCCACTGATGATGAGGGCAGTTTCAAACATTTCTTTGGGTTTTGCAAAATGGTATTTTTCTGTCATTCCTTCCATGCTTATTAGCAGGCATTCCTCTGTA
Source organism: Phoca vitulina (assembly GCF_004348235.1). Classification (NCBI taxonomy): domain Eukaryota; kingdom Metazoa; phylum Chordata; class Mammalia; order Carnivora; family Phocidae; genus Phoca; species Phoca vitulina. The sequence goes on from NW_022589708.1 coordinate 73,304,794, forward strand.
AAGAATTTTCTTTCGTTATCTGGAGTTGAAGTATACCTCTTCCTATAAAGGCAGAATAAATGTTTAAGTCTTCAATGATCAGTTTTTAGAATAAGGAATCAGTATGTCATTCCCCACCAGTGGTATGAATGAGTTTTCCAGTTTCTCGTTCTTTTCCTGGCTTTTGAGTATCATGATGGATTTTTGAATGTTTTATAGTCAGTTACAGTTGGCTTAATATTTATAATTATTCTTTCTGATGCTTAAATTATTCTGGATTTTGCCAGTGAGAGCCCCTCACTGGCTGCTGCATGACTTGTTGATATATAGAAGTTGCAAGAGTGGTACAGGGAATTCCCAAATAGCCTTTCCTCAGATTCACTGATTGTTTACATTTTGCTAAATTTGCTTGGCACGCATAAACACATGATTTTATCTGAACCATTTAAGGATAAATTGGAGAATTGTGTCACTTTACTCTTAAGTTCTTCAGCATGCATTTCCCAAGAGCAAGGATGTTCTTTCATAAACACAGTATAATTTAGAAAATTAATACTGTTAGCTAATCTGTAGTGCATTTTTAAATCTAGCCAGTTGTCCCAGTAACATTCAATATCAAATTAAAGATTATCATAGTGTATTTACTTAGCTTTTTTTTTTTTTTAAGTGTCCTTTAATAACTGTTCCTCAGGGAGCCTGGGTGGCTCAGTCGTTAAGAGCGTCTGCCTTCGGCTCAGGTCATGATCCCAGTGTCCTGGGATCGAGTCCTGCATCGGGCTCCCTGCTCGGCGGGGAGCCTGCTTCTCTCTCTCCCACTCCCCCTGCTTGTGTTCCCTCTCTCGCTGTCTCTCTCTCTCTGTCAAATAAATAAATAAAATCTTTAAAAAAAATTAACTGTTCCTCAGCCTTTTTTTTGTCTTTGTTGCCCTTGACACTTCTGTGGAGTATCAGCCCAATAGTTTGTATACTGTTCCTTACTTTGGGTTTGGTGATAATTCTTTATGATTATATTTTTAACAGGAATACCACAGAAGTGATGTGTCCTATTCAGGAGGCCTATGATCTTGATTTTGTTCGAATATTGGTGATGGTAGCTTTGATCATTTGGTTGTGGTTTCCCTTTCATCATCAAATTACTGTATTTACTTTGTAATTAATTTGGGGGGAGATACTTTTGATACAAAATATATATACTGCTTCTTATCACATTTCACTGACTAGTTTTAGGACTGTCATTTTTTCTGTCGGTATGATTTGGTATTCTCCTGCCACAAAGAGGCTCCCTTCCTTCTATGTATTTATTCATGTGTTTATTTAAGCAGTCTGGGCTTTTATTTTGTTCAATACATTATGATCTACTGTTACTAATTTTGATGTGTAAATTGCCCCCGACCTGGCCAGTGGACATTAAGCTGGCTCTTCTTTCCCTTTGTCATATTTTTATCATTCTTTGAACACTTATTAAACTTCCTGGCATAAAGTATTCTAGGTTCATCTCGTACTTTCCTTTCCCTGGCCCTGCAAACAGTTTTTTCTGTAAAGTGTCTTGGTTCCTTTTAGTGGAGAATGGTATTTAGAAACCAAGACGTGGATTCTAGGTGTGCTCATTGCTATGGTGTGTCATGGTTTTGAGGTTCTTTTCTTTTAGTGGACCTATAGCAAGGAAAATTTTTTCAAATTAGTTCACATATTTTCAAATCAAATTTAACATTAGAGTGCTTTTTTTCTTTGAATTTTAATTTCTGCAATTTTAATTGGAATAGCTACAGAAGACTTTAGAGAAATTCATTAGTAATCTAGTTTTTCAGTATGTTGTTTTGGCTATATAGTCACTGTCAGTGGGTGGAAATAATTGTGAAGCCTGCTGATCTCATTAGAACGGATGGATGTTTTGCAATTAAAAAATTTTTAAATTTCATGTTATGAACTTTTAAAATGAAACCTATTATATCTAGATATTGTTCTTTTTATACATGAAGAAAAAGTAGCATTGATCAAATTTCCAGTCTTTGAAGGATTCAAAGTGCTAACTTCAATTTTGTTATTTATAAAATTAGGATAATATCTAAAAGGGTTGTTATGAAGATAAAATAGATAATGTATATAAAGGACCTAGGATAGTCTTTGGCCTTTCATAGATACTTAATAAATGGTATCTATTATTATTATTATACTGTTTTTGTCTTGAATATTGCCTATAGGGACATAGTAAGCACTATAAATTACTCTAAAAACTACTCATTTGATTAAATTCCTTGTTGATGTAGATCTAAGATTTTGTATTCTAAAACTTTTGACTTTCTGTGTTTTCATAACTATACCGATTTGTTTAACATACAAGCCTAAGCCTCAGTGAATTTTCAGACTACATATACCCCGGTAACCAACACCAATATTAAGAAACATTATCAGCACTTCTGAAGTCACCTTCATGTTCTCTTCCAGTGACTACCTACCATTCTCTTTCTCCAGGGACAGTGCATGACTTTTTCTCTCTTATACGCTACCCAAAACATAAAGAATATATTAAAGAAACTATTTTTGAGATTAGAATTGTATTGGATGAGAAACTTTATATTTTCTTTTCAAAATTAAAAAAAATTTTTTTTTTAGATTTTATTTGAGAGAGAGAGCACGTGAGAGAGAGAGAGAGAGAGAGAATGAGTGGGGGGGCAAGGGGCAGAGGGAGAGGGAGAGGCAGGCTCCCTGCAGGGAGCCTGATGTGGGGCTTAATCCCAGAACCCCGGGATTATGACCTGAGCCAAAGTCAGACGCTTAGCCAACTGAGCCATGCAGGCGCGCCTCTTTTCAAATTTTTATTTAAATTCTAGTTAATATACAGTGCAATATTGGTTTTAGGAGTAGAATTCAGTGGTTCGTCACTTACATAGAATACCCAGTGCTCATCATAACAAGTGTCCTCCTTAATACCCATCACCCATCTAGCCCATCCCCCACCCAGAGCCCTCCATCAACCCTCAGTTTGTTCTCTATCATTAAAAGTCTCTTATGGTTGGTTTCCCTCTCTCTCCTTTTTTTTCCCTCCCCTTCCATATGTTCATCTGTTCCCATGTATGAGTGAGATCATATGGTATTTGTCTTTCTCTGACTTATTTCGCTTAGCATTATGTCCTCTAGCCCCATCCATGTCATTGCAAATGGCAAGACTTCATTTTTTTCGATGGCTGAGTAATATTCTATTCTGTGTACCTATCACATCTTCTTTATCCATTCATCAGTTGATGGACATTTGGGCTCTTTCTGTAGTTTGGCTGTTGTTGCTAATACTGCTATAAACATTGGGGTGCATGCACCCCTTCGAATCAGTATTTCTGTATACTTTGGGTAAATACTTAGTAGTGCAGTTGCTGGGTCATAGGGTAGTTCTATTTTTAACTTTTTGAGGAACCTCCATACTGTTTTCCAGAGTGGCTGCACCAGTTTGCATTTCCAGTGACAGTGCAAGAGGGTTCCCCTTTCTCCACATCCTCATCAACACCTGTTGTTTCTTGTGTTGTTAATTTTAGCCATTTGGACAGGTGCAAGGTGGTATCTCATCGTGGTTTTGATTTGTATTTCTCTGATGTTGAGTGATGTTGAGCATCTTCTCATGTGTCTGTTAGCCATCTGGATGTCTTCTTTGGAAAAATGTCTATTCATGTCTTCTGCCCATTTCTTAACTGGATAATTTTTTTTTTGGGTGTTGAGTTTGATAAGTTCTTTATAAGTTTTGGATACTAACCCTATATTATATATGTCATTTGCAAATATCTTCTTCCGTTCCGTAGGCTGCCTTTTAGTTTTGTTGATTGTTTTCTTTGCTGTGCAGAAGCTTTTTCTCTTGATGAAGTCCCACTGGTTCATTTTTGCTTTTGTTTCCCTTGCCTGTGCTGGTGTGACTAGTTAAGAAGTTGCTGTGGCCGAGGTCAGAGAGGTTGCTGCCTGTGTTCTTCTCTAGGATTTTGATGGTTTCCTGTCTCACATTGAGATCTTTCATCCATTTTGAATTTATTTTTGTGTATGGTGTAAGAAAGTGGTCCAGTTTCATTCTTCTGCATGTGGCTGTCCAGTTTTCCCAACACCACTTGTTGAAGAAACTGTGTTTTTTCTGTTGGATACTCTTGTTGAAGATTAGTTGACCTAGATGAGAGACTTTAAATGGGCTTTGTAAATAGCTTTTTGCCTAAGTTGCATATTGTAATTTTTAATGTCAATACACTAGTGATATATTTTACATGTAGGAAGTAAACTTTAATTTGTATTTTACTTTATTAAAGGGTAATTATAATAAGTAGAACCTCTTTGAGGGACAAGGAAGTTAGACTGTCTCTTCAGTATCACTTGTTTATTAATAGTCTGTGAACAACAAAAGTGGAACCTCAGTTTGCTTTTCTGTAGGGATAAATCAACTTCGTATCTCTTATAATAGTATGTACCTAGTGCACATAAGTTGTATAAGAAAATGTTTTTAAGATAAATATATGAATCAGTATAGGCAGTGACTTATGTATGACTTCACTTGCATTTATTTATATTTTACTTATATAAAATCATTTAAGTTGGGACTTGCATGTGTGAAATAGCTATAGGAAAGCTCTGTCTTTCTAAAGAAATTTTAGATATTACTGATTTATATAAGAGTGACTTTTAGAAAACATTTTATTCAAGTATGTAGGATAAGCTTTGGGAAACTACCACAGTTATAGGAATATAGGGTATATCAGCATTATAGAAATTAATCATACCCCATTCAAATGTAAAGTAAGGCTCTATTAAGTGTGTCTGCATATTTTGATCTGTATGCTAAACTTCTTCGCTGAAGAAATCATCAATCAGGGAAAAGTCCAGCAACATGTTACTGTAATGATTAGAGATATGAAGTATATGCAGTAAGAGCAAACTGAAAAGATTAAGATAAACTTGCCTGGAATGATAATGGGTAATATGTAGAATGTGATTATAAGACTGAGTGACCATTTATTGTCTAAACTGGGGCACTTAGGGAGTGAAAAGATGTGCTCTTATTTATGCCATGACAACTGACACACATTGTCTCAGGCAAACCGGGACATCTGGTCATCCTATTAGAGGGTTAACATGGATTTCTCAGTCATGTCCTAGAGTTCTAGAATTACTCTTTCTTTAAACTCAAAAGAAGTGATAGTAGCCCAACTAAAGGGGCAAACATTACATGAAACATGGCAAACATGAGGTCTTCAAACAGAAAATACGAGGGAAAGTTTATAGGTAAATGGATGATTATATTTTTCTATGCTACGTAACAAATTGCCATAAATTTAGCAACTTAAGCCGACACATGTTTATTATATAATAGCTTCTGTGAGTAAGCTGTACCCTCTGGAAGGCTGCATTGAGTGGGTTGGCCAGAGCTTGCTTAGTTCTCATCTGGAGTCTCACCTGGCAATGGATCTGTTTTCCAAGCTCACTTAGGGTGTTGCGGAATTTGTTGTAAGGCTGAGTAAGGGCCCTGGGTTTTTGCTGGCCACTCTCAGCGCTGAGAGACTTTCTGCAGTTTGTTTCCATGTGGGCTTCTCCGCAAGCCCTCTGACAGCTTGGCAGCTTGGTGCTTTAGAGCCAGTCAGTGAGTCAGAGAGCAAGGCTGGGAGCAATATGGAGTCTTCTGTAACGTAATCCAGTCGCAGGAGTGATGTTCCCTCACCTTTGTCATATTCGGTTAGAGGCAGGTCACAGGTCCTGCCTGCACTCAAGGGAACAATTTCTGTCCACCACAGTGAGGCGTTCCCAGTAGCTCATCGGCGAGGAGCTTCAGTCTGACAGGTTTAATTCTTACGTGGTATGGTGAATACCTTACTTGTGATTGTCTTAGGTGAGGTGAGTGGCTGTCTCTTTCTGAACTAATGTAGTTGTTACCTCTCTCACTTGTTGGGCAGTTAATCATGTGTTGCATTTTGTTTTAACCAAACCTAATCTTTATTATAGAAAAACTTAAACGTATATTAGGGGAGACAAAATAGTATTGTGTACTGCCATATTGCTATCAACTAGCTACAGCAAAAAGCATCTCTTGGCCAACCGTGTGTCTTCTTTGTTCCTGCCTACCTTAAACCTTCCTAGATCATTTTGAGGCAAATCCCAGTATTTAAATATTGTATGATTTAACTTTTTTTTTTTAAAAAGGATTTTATTTGTTTATGAGAGAGAGAGCATGTGCGGGAGTGGGGGGGAGGGGCAGAGGGAGAAGCAGACTCCCTGCTGAGCAGGGAGCCCGACACGGGCCTCCATCTCAGGACCCTGGGATCATGACCTGAGCTGAAGGCAGATGCTTAACTGACTGAGCCACCCAGCCACCCTTAACTTTTTTTTTTCTTAAGATTTTATTTATTTTAGAGAGAGAGTGGGAAGGTGAGTGGCGGGGCGGGGGGGCAGAGGGAGAGAGAGAGAGGGAGAGAATCTCAAGCCACTCCATGCTGAGCGTGGAGACTGACATGGGGCTCAGTTCCGTGATCCTGAGATCATGACCTGAGCCGAAACTGAGAGTCAGATGCTTAACTGACTGAGGTTCTCAGGCCCCCCATGGTTTAGCTTTTTATGTGTTTGATTTAGGTTCTCCTCTTGTATATTGTATATTCCCTGAGGTTCTGGAACATATATATTCCATATATTGCTATGTTCTAGTGGTGCTTTATATAAACTTAGAAGTCAGAAAGTTCTGTATTCTCAAGTTAGTTCAGTCTACAAACCAACCTAGGATAAGTTACTTTTCTATTTTGTTCTCTCCATTGAAGAATTTCACTTTATTAAACTACCTAAAGGGTCTTTATTAAGGTCTGTTTTGTTCTAGTTATTTATAAAACGTGGACTTAGATTGTTAGAGTCCCCCCAACTCTGCCATCCTCAGCAGTGTGACGGAAAATTAGGTTCTGCTTAAAGTAATCTTTTTATCTCAGCAAGAATCATTTCAGAGTCCTGCAAGCAGTGGGGCCTGGGAGCTGGGCCCCTCTTCCTGACTGCTTTCTCACAGCTGGCTTGTGCTGGGGAAACAGTCCCAGCTCAGGGACAACGGAGGCCTCCAGTGGGTAGGATGGTGGCGACGGGGGGACTGCTGGTTCCTGAAGTCGAGCCAGAATGAGCCCTAGGAAAACAGAGTTTATATGTTTCAGGGTGGGCTGTTCTTATCCAATGCGGCAAGTAAAGAAAAGCAAGTTTTCCTTCACACTCCCCTCCTTCACCAGCTTGCTTCTGGCAGTCGTTTCTATATGGTTATATGCCTATATATAAAATAGCAGATATCATAAGATAACATTGAACACTTAAGCGTTTGAGTAGAATATAAATGTTTAGAGATTCAGATGGTATAGGAGAGGGTTACTTACATTTAATTTATAAGTGTTACATAAAGAGATTTGAGATAAAATGTAAATTGTAAATGTTTTCATTTTATGGTATGTTTTAATTCATATTCAAATTGCTCATAGGTATCTTTTTTTTTTTTTTTTTTTTTTTTTGCTCATAGGTATCTTTAACATTAGTGGTGGGTTCATTTCTAGTTATTTTTGTGACCTAGAGCGTAGTTTGTGAGAGCATGTCATCTTTACTTTAGGTGTTTCCCTATGTATAGCACTTTTAAATTCATTTTTGATGGCGTCAGTGGGTACTGCAGCTTGGGATAATAGCATTTCTATTTTTATAACATTGACAATTGATTTTTTGTTTGTCTGTTTGCTCATGTCCCCACATAATATATCACTGATTGCTGACCTTTTCTCTCCTTTATAAAAGTGATTTTGCAAGTCTTATTTATTACAACATCCATCTTGTACAATGATGAGATCATATCTCTAGGCATAATTAATAAATGTGTTTAAGTTCTTTACTTCTCTAAAGGCATCTCTTATTTAGCGAGGTTGTTTCGGGTCCACAGACTTCTTGGATAACCTTTGTTGTTCAAAAGGAAGTAATTGTGAGAGTATTTTTTTGGTAATAGATAGACTCAAGGGGACCTGGATAAAGGTAACTCCCTCTATTCTGAGAGCTTTGGGAGAAAGTACCCTGTATGTTTGGGCATGTGGATACATGGGTTCGCACCTTGGATTCATCGACCTCTTATTCCCTAGCTCCCCCGATTGAATAGGGGACACCTATTCTCCCCTTCTTCTGTGTCAGCTTTCAGAATAGAATAGAAGGTGAGTCTAGATGGCAAACCAAATGTGGTAGAAATTTTAGAAATTGAATTGCTTTTGATCAAAACACTTCGCTGTGTGTTGCGTCTCTCCAAATTCTATCTTGCGGATCTTTAGTGACCTTGTAAAGAGAATTTCTTGAGTCGTTTTCATTTAGTGTGGGGACACATATCATAAAGTATGACTAATAAAGTCATTTTTGTTTTTTTATTTTTATTTTTATTTTTTTTAAGATTTTATTTATTTATTTGACAGAGAGAGAGAGACGAGAGAGGGAACAGAAGCAGGGGGAGCAGGAGAGGGAGAAGCAGGCTTCCCGCTGAGCAGGGAGCCCGATGTGGGGCTCGATCCCAGGACCCTGGGATCATGACCTGAGCCGAAGGCAGACGCTTAACGACTGAGCCACCCAGGCGCCCCTAATAAAGTCATTTTTAAATAAATCAGAATAAAATGTGAAAATTTTTCTGAAATCGATAATCTATAAATTTCTTTTACATTTCTATATGTAATATTTAGGAAAACATTGAAGATTTTTGCTTGGTATAGTGGTCTGAATGAAATGGCTTTAATATGGGCTGAGAGTTTCTGATGAGGTTGATTTAGCATCAGAGATACTCCTATTACAACGTTTATTAGCAAAGCTTTTCTTTTTTTTTTTTTTTTTTTTTTAAAGATTTTATTTATTTTTCAACAGAGAGAGAGAGCGAGCGGGAGAGGGAACACAAGCAGGGGGAGTGGGAGAGGGAGAAGCAGGCTTCCCGCTGAGTAGGGAGCCCGATGTGGGACTTGATCCCAGGACCCTGGGATCATGACGTGAGCTGAAGGCAGACGCTTAACGACTGAGCCACCCAGGTGCCCCATAGCAAAGCTTTTCATATGAATTACACAATATTTACATTCTGGGGAGAGTTGACCACTTTGAAGTAATATACTTGTTAAACTAAAAACTCTTATTTTCTAAGAAATATGTTAGAAGGAACCAGAGGCCAGTCTGAGCTCCTACACATCCACTTCTCCAATTTCTATGGAAGTGACAGAAAGATGTGTGTGGTGAGTGTATTGTATTCTCTTTATTAAACTATAACATGATAGAGGATAAATGGTGCTACCAATGGACCAGATATTTTCGAGGAATTCCTAGAGGAGTGAAAAGTAGTAGGAAGGATTCAAGAGACAGCAGCGAGTGCGAAGAGTTAGAGCAGGGAAGAGAATAACCGATTAAGAACCTCGGGCCGTAGCCTTCTCCGGAGAGCCTTGAAGGTTGCATTTGGAATCTGTAGCTGCTGTTGGAGTGTGGCTGTGATGTGGTCACCACGGTAATCAATTAAAGAAGGGGGTTTGCCGGAGCTGGCTCAGCCGAGCCTTGTGTTTTCTGTTCAGAGTAGCTGGCATGGCAGGCTTTGACCTTGAGGGGGAAGCCAGAGACATGGTCCTTGTGGGGAGTGGGTGACCTCTTACCTGAGGAGAGCTGACAGGCTCCTGGGCCTCGCGACTGGAGAGAGCAGAGAGGGCCTATGGTAGTTTGGTTCTTCCGCCCGAGTGGGGGGCAGGGTGCGGTGCCACCCCACTTGTTAGCTTGCCTGCCGACTGCTCACACTCAGCTGCCTCTCTAGAACGTGCGGCCGCCGCTCTCTGGACAAGTGCACGGGAGGCCCGTGCCAGGTCCTTCTGCTAATCATCTTCCATTCACAAACCGGAACACCTAACCAAGGATTTCCAGACACTTGACGAAAACCGAGAGCTTGAAAGAGAACAAGAAACTTGAAAGATTCTCCTTTGAGTGGCAGTAGTGTAATGAGTAGGGTCACATTTCTGTTCCTTTTCTTTTTCCTTCCTTCCCTCCCTCCCTCCTTCCCTCCCTTCTTCCTTCCTTCCTTCCTTCCCTCCCTCCCTCCTTCCCTCCCTCCTTCCTTCCTTCTCTCCCTCCCTCCCTCCTTCCCTCCCTCCCTCCCTCCCTCCCTCCTTCCTTCCTCCCTCTCTCCTTCCTTCCTTCTCTCCCTCCCTCTCTCCTTCCCTCCCTCCCTCCTTCCTTCCTTCCTCCCTCCCTCCCTCACTTCCATCCCTCTCTCCCTTCTTCTACCTTTTTTTTTTAATTTTTGCTTTCCTGAACTGCTTTTTGTTAGAGTGATGGCATTTTCTTTATTTTTTGCTAGTTACCTATAAAATTTTTAGCATATGTGACTAAAATTTTCTTATGTCTTAAGTTATTCAATATCTCTGTCTTCTCCTCTTTACAAGGCAAGCTCCTTAGCATGCATTAGCTACTCTTTGAGTAATCTCTCTTTCTAGTTGTTTTTTGAATAAATCATGGCAGATTTAGTTGTAATTATAGCAATGAATGTTTAAGTGTTACAGTCCCTGAGTACATAAAGAATTAATTGGGAGGTGGAAGAAATAAGAGGTAGAAGGAAAGGTACACCTGTTTTCTTTTGCTTCATGGCAGGAATTTCTTAAGTACTATATGAAATTGGTAAATCTAGCTAGAGATATAAATGTGGAATTACTAGAAGCCCTAGAGCAATATTGTATCCAATAATACACAGTAAAAATTAAAAGGTGACCTGGAGAAGTGGAGTTTGGACGTACTGTGTGTGTGTGTGTGTGTGTGTGTGTGTGTGTGCGCGCGCGCACGCACGCACACCACTTTCTCATCTTGCGTAGCAGATTTAAAAGCTTTTCACTGAGGCATATGTTAAAGTGACAATAATCACCATAAAAACTAAAACCTCACTGTTAACAGTGGTTGTCCCTGGGGAAAGGAATGTAAAGGGAAGGAGTGGTAAATAAAACTTCTGTGTTTTCATTTTTTGCCCCCTTTACGGTTTGCATTGCCTTTCAGATTGTGAACATGCAGTATTTATTAAAGTCTTGTACAAGGCTCACAGAAGGGATTTGATACTAATTCTAGTATTTTTAACAACTGTCCATAGGGAGCCAACTCCAAATTTTTGAGTAGATTGAAGATTGGCATACCTGCCTTTCTGCCTACACAGTTGCTATCGAAACAAAGTGCACTTAAAGAAAGTACTGTCCTCTACTGGAATTTTCCATCATGTTGCTCAGTTTGGTAAAATGACCACTTAGAAAAACCTCAGTGACTAATGCTTTCATCCTACCTTTACATCGTGCTTTAATCTTCTAGAGAAGTTTCACATTCATTATTTGATTTCCACGACAACCCTGTGAGGTAGGCAGAGTAGATGTTTTTCCTGCATTATAAGGCGAGGAAATGGAGACTGACAAAGTGACTTGCTAAGGTCGTAGGGCTTGTAAAGTGGCGACGGCACCTGCAGTCCAGCTTCTGTGATGCCCTGCACGTCCCACACCACTGTAACAGTTCGAGTCCTGCGCGGCTGCCCATGGCCCCCGGTGTCTGAAGTGTCTCTCTTACCAGCGTACATCTTTCTTCTTCATAACGTGACCCAAACTCCAGTTCCGACATTAATGGCCTTGATTTCTTCCTGCATTCTGAAATTTGTATTCTCATTGTGTTTAAAATATTTAAATCTGTGTTAATTGTGGAAGATGAATTTTACTGCAGTTTTTGAGAAGGTGCCACACATAAACGTTGGGTATTATTCAGCCTCTTGCTATTTCAGCAGCTGGACAGCCCTTATTCCTTACCCTGCTGAGCCGATCTTTTCTCAGAGACATAGATGCCTTCCAGATTTTTCTCATATCCTTGTTTGGCCCTGTTGTGGTTTGCTGAATCAAGCAGTGGAATTTAAATGTTTTTTACTTCAAGAATTAACTTATCATTTTGGGCTTGCCTGAACCCTACAGTTATGTTTTTTACCCAAGGAATTTTGATTTCAACTCGTGACTTGCTCTCCAGGAAAACAAGAGTGGGGAAGTAAGTGTATTTAGCTCTTGTCTTGGGAGCCCAGTGTAATACTCTTGTCCCTTGATCATGGGTTTTTTAAAAATTGTGGTAGAAACATAGAATGTAAAATTTGTCATTTTAACTGATTTTAAGGGTACACTTCGGTGACATTAGTTACTTCACCATGTTGTGTAACCATCACCACTCTCTCATTCCAAAACTTTTTCATTACCCCAAACAGAAACTCTGAGCCATTTGGTGGTAGCTCCCCATTCCTCCCTCTCTCCAAACCTTGGTGTCCTGTACTCTACTTTCTGTCTTCTATGAATTTGCCTACTATAGGTATGTCATGTAAGTGGAAGCAGACAGTATCTGTCCTTTTGTGTCTTTTTTCACTTAGCATACTGTTTTCAAGGTTCATTCATTTGTTGCATGACTCAGTACTTGATGTTTTTAAGTGGCCGAATAATATCCCACCACATTGCATTGTATCATCCATAGCTTGTTTATCCATTCAGCTCTTGATGGGCGTTTGGAGTTGTTTCCACCTTCTGGCTGTTATGAATAATGCTGCTGTGAACATTGACAAATGTGTGTCTATTTGACTTCCTGACTTCAAATCTTTTGGATATGTATACCTAGGACTGAAGTTATTGAGCCATATGGTTATCCTGTATTTAACTTTTTGAGGAACCACCAAATCTCCCAACATCCTCATCATGACTTCTTTTATTTTTTATTTTTATTATTATTTTTTTTTTTTTTTAAGATTTTATTTATTTATTTGCGAGAGAGAAATGAGAGACAGAGAGCATGAGAGGGAGGAGGATCAGAGGGAGAAGCAGACTCCCTGCTGAGCAGGGAGCCCGATGCGGGACTCGATCCCGGGACTCCAGGATCATGACCTGAGCCGAAGGCAGTCGCTTAACCGACTGAGCCACCCAGGCGCCCTATTTTTATTATCTTGATTCTAGCCATCCTGATGGGTGTTGAAGTGGTACCTTGTGATTTTGATTTGCATTTGCCTAAAGAGTATTGATATTAAGCGTCTTTTCATGTACTTAGCTGCCAGCTGGGTTGTCTTTTTGTTTTTGTTTTTTTAAGAGAGGGGTGGGGGTGGGACAAAGGGAGAGAGAGAATCTTTTTTTTTTTTAAGTTTTTTTTTTGTTTATTATTTTAGAGAGAGAGAGAGCAGGGGGCAGGGCAGAGGTGGAGAAGGAGAATCTTAAGCAGGTGGGAGCCCAATGGGGGCTCGATCTCACGACCCTGAAATTATGACCTGAGCCAAAATCAAGAGTTGGACGCTTAACTGACTGAGCCACCCAGGTGCTGCCCCAGTTGTCTTTTTCTTCTTGAGTTATAGAAGTTCTTTATATATTCTGGATTTTAATCCCACTTGGTCATGGTCAAGAACCCTTTTAATGTGTTGTGAATTTGGTTTTGCTAGTATTTTGTTGAGTATTTTTGCATCTCCATTCATAAGGCATATTGGTCTGTAGTTTTCTTATAGTGTCTTAGTCTGGCTTCAGTGTAAGGGTAATGCTGGCCTCATTAAATGAATTAGGAAGTGTTCCCTCCTCTTCAGTTTTTTGGAAGAGTTTGAGAAAGATTGGTGTTAATTCTTCTTTAAATGTTTCATAGAATTCACCAGTGGAGACATCTGGTGCTGGACTTTTCTTTGTTGAGAGGTTTTCAGTTACTGACTCAATCTCCTTACTTGTTTTAAGTCCTCAGATTTTCAGTTTTTTTCTTGAGTCAATTGGCAATTTGTATTTTTAGGAATTTGTCCATTTCATCTGGATTTTCCAGTTTGTTGGCATACAGTTCATTATATTCTCTTATAATCTTTTTATTTCTGTCATGTTGGTAAGTAATATTCTCTCTCTTCTGATTTTATTAATTTGAATCTTTTCTCTTTTTTCTTCATTAGTCTAGCTAAAGGTTTGTCAAATGTGTTGATCTTTCCAAAGAATCAACTTTTGGTTTTGTTGATTTTCTCTATTCTTCTAACTTCTGTTTTATTTACTTACATGTGACTCTTCATTACTTCCTTCTGCTAGCTTTGGGTTAGATTGCTCTTCTTTTTCTACTTTCTTAAGCTGGACAGTGAGATCTTTCTTCGTTGTTAATGTAGGCTTTTCCAGCTATAAATTTCTCTCTGAGCATTGCTTTTGCTGTATCCCATTTGTTACACATATATTGTGTTTTTGTTTTCATTCATCTTAAGGTATTTTCTAATTCCCTTTGGTTTTTTCTTTACCTCTTGGTTAAGAGTATGCTGTTTAATTTCCACTACTTGTGAGTTTTTCAGTTTTCCTTGTTTTATCAGTTTGTAGTCTTACCACGGTGTGATTAGAAAAGATACTTTGTATGGTTTCAGTCTTTTACTATTCATTAAGGCTTGTTTTAGGGTCTAACATGATGTATTCTGGAGAATCTTCCAACTGCACTTGAGAAGAATGTATATTCTGTTGTTGGGTGGAGTGTTCCATTTATGTGTGTTAGGTTTATTTGGTTAACAGCGTTATTTAAGTACTGTTTACTTCTTGAGCTTCTGTCTGGTTGTTATATCCATTACTGAAAGAGAGTATTAAGTTATCCACCTATTGTACAACTGCCCCCTTTCCCTTCAATTTTGTCAGTTTTTAAAATGTCTTTTTTTAATTGAGGTATGATTGGCCCATAACATAGAGGTGTACAACATAATGATTTGATACTCATTGTGAAGCAGTTATCACAATAAGTGTAGTTACTATCCATCTTCATAAAGAATTACAAAAAAAATTTTTTTGTGTGTGATAAGAACTTTCAAGATCTGTTCTCAGCAACTTTCAAATATGCAGTGCAGTATTACTGACTGTAGTCATCATGAGGTGTATTATTTATTTATTAAAAATAAATGACTTATTTATTTTATAATTGGAAATTTTTACCTTTTGATCCTCTTCACCCATTTTACCTATTCCCTCCCACCCCTCTGGCAGTCACCAGTCTGTTATCTCTGTCAGTGAGTTTTTTTTTTTTTTTTTTTCCAGTTCCACACAAAAGTGAAATCATATGGTGTTTGACTTATTTCACTTAGCATAATAATCTCAAGGTCCATCCATGGTGTTGCAAATGACAAGATTACATTCTTTTTTTATGGCTGAGTAGTATTCCATTTTGTGTGTGTGTGTGTGTGTGTGTGTGTGTGTGTATACATATATATATATATAACATATATCACATTTTTGTCCATTTATCCATCAGTGGACATTTAGGTTGTTTCTGTATCTGTGCTGTTGTAAATAATGAATGGCACCATGAACATTGAGGTACATACATATTTTCAAATTAGTGTTTCCATTTTCTTTGGATATATACCCAGAAGTAGAATTGCTGGATCATATGGTAGTTCTATTTTCAATTTTTAATTTTTTGAAGAACCTCTGTACTGTATATGATTATGTTGAGGTACATTCCATCTATACCCACTTTGAGAGTTTTTATCATACATGGATGTTGAATTTTGTCAGATGCCTTTCCTGCAACTGTGGAGATACAATTTTTATCCTTCATTTTGTTAATGTGGAGTATCATGTTGATTTTGTAGATGTTGAACCATTCTTGCATCTCCGGAATAAATGCCACTTGATCATGGTGTACGATCATTTCAGTGTGTTGTTGACTTCCGTTTGCTAATACTTTGTTGAGGATTTTTGCATCTGTGTTCATCAGGGATACTGACCTGTAATTTTCTCCTTTTTTGTTGTTCTTATTTGATTTTGATATCATGGTAATGCTGGCCTTGTAAAATGGGTTTGGAAGTTTGGGAAGAGTTTGAGAAGGATAGGTATTGAATGTTCTTTGAATGTTTGGTAGAATTCACCAGTGAAGTCCATCTGATCCTGGACTTTTGCTTGTTGGGAGGATTTTGATTACTGATTCAGTCTCTTTACTAGTAATCAGTCTTTTCAGACTTCTTGTTTCTTCAGGATTCTGTCTTGGAAGATTTATGTTTCCAGGAATTTATCCATTTCTTCTAGGTTGTCCAATTCGTTGGCATATAATTGCTCATAATAGTCTCTTTGATCCTTTGTATTTCTTTGTTATCATTTGTAACTTCTCTTTCATTTCTAATTTTATTTATTTGAGCCCTGTTTATGTTGTTCTTAGTCTAGCTAAAGCATTTTCAATTTTTTTTATCTTTTCAAGGAAAAGAGACTCTTCATTTCATTGATCTTTTTTCTACTTTTTGTCTCTATTTTTGCTGTGATCTGTGTTATTTTCTTCTTTCTACTAACTTTGGCCTTTTTCCTTTTCTAGTTACTTTAGGTATAAAGTTAGATTGCTTATTTGAGATTTTTCTTGTTTCTTGAGGTAGACCTGTATTGCTATAATCTTCTCTCTTAGAACTGCTTTTTCTCCATCCCATAGATTTTAGTGGGTTGTATTTCCATTTTAATTTGTTTCAAGATTTTAAAAAGTTTTTTTTCCTTTGATTTCTTCATTGACCCATTGGTTGTTTAGGAACGTGTTGTTTGATCGCCACATATTTGTGATATTTTGGTTTTGTTTTCTTCTTATAATTGCTTTCTAGTCATACTGTTGTAGTTGGAAAAAATACTTGATAAGATTTCAGTTTTCTTACATTAATTATTAAGAATGTTTTGTGGGCTAACATACCTGTTTTGGAGAATGTTTCAGGGGTACTTGAGAAAAAAGTCTATTCTGCTTTTGGATGGAATGTTCTGTATATGTTTATTAAGTTCATCTAATCTAATGTGTTGTTTAAGACTGTTATTTCCTTACTGATTTTTTTGGTTTGGGTTATCTATCCATTGCTGTCACTATTGTATTGCTGTCAGTTTCTCTCTTTAGGTCTGTTAATAGTGATAGTGATAAATCCTTTAGCTATTGCTTGTTTGGAAAACTCTTATCTCTCCTTGAGTTCTGAATGATAACCTTGCTGGATAGAGTTCTTGGTTGGAAGTTTTTTCCTTCCAGCACTTTGAATATATCCTTCCACTCCCTCTGGCCTGCAAATAAATCTCCTTCACATGGTTTAGGTGTTTTTCAACCTGCTGCTTTTTCCCTGGATCTGGGAGTGAATGAGTCTGCACACAAGCCCTCTAAGAGCAGAATCTTTGTTTCCTACAGCCCTGTGTTTCTCCTGGATGTAAGCCCCATTGGTTTTCCAAACCAGATGTTTTGAGGGTTCGTCTCTCTGGTGTAGGTCCCAAGGGTTCAGGTGCTTGAAGGAAAGCTCCATATTTGTGAGATCTCTCTCAACTCCTTCTGATTGTGGATCATTGCACCAGGGGTGGGGTTTTTGGAAAGATAGTGTCTCTCTGCCTCTCTTTCCCTTGTTGATGTGGCCTTTTTATTCTTTGTTGTGGAGGCTATGTTCAGCTAATTTTCAGTCCCCCTCCCCCCCCCAAATTGTTGCATATGTAGCTGTAGATTTGTTTTGTCCATGGAAGGAGGTAAGTTCAGGATTCTCCTAGGAGACCATCTTTAACTGTTTCAATTTTGTCAATTGTTGGTTGGTGCATGTTATGTTTGTAATTGTTATATTGTCTTGATGGATTAAACCTTTTATTAATATGTAATGTTCTTTGTCTCTTATCTTCCCCACCATCCCCCCCAGCTTTACTGAGATATTGATGTAAGACATGCAAGTTTAAGGTGGTGATGTGATACATGTGTGTATTGCAAAATGGTTACCACCTTAAGATTAATTAACAACTCCATCTCACATAATTGCTGTGTGTGTGTGTGTGTGGGGGGTGATAACATTTAAGAATTACTTTCTTAGATCTTTCAAGTATATAATAGAGTATTTTTGTAAGTTTTTGGGGAGTGTATTTCACATTGGTTTCAGGTGTACATATAACTTTTTTTGACTTAAAAATCTATCTTGTCTGATAATAATAGCTTCCTTCCCTTCAGCCCTCTTTTAGTTACTATTTGCTTAGAATATCTTTTTGCATTTTTTTAATTTCAATCTCTTGGTGTCTGTTTATCTAAAATGAGTCCGTTGTAGACATCCTATAGTTAGATCATGTTTTTTATCTGTTCTGCCAATCTCTACCAGTTAGCTGAATCCATTTACATTGAAAAGTAATTACTGATAAGCACTCTGCATTTAAGTATTTGTGGTTTGTTTTGTTTTGTTTTTTGTTCTTTAATCCCTCTAGTAGTGACTTTTTGGTATTTACTTGATTTCTTTTAATGTACCATTTTGATTCCCTTATTTCCTGTATATATTTTAGGTTTTTTTTTTTAGTTTTCTTGAGTGTTAGAATTAGCATCTTAAATTTATAACAACCTAGTTTGAATACCAATTCAGTTTCAGTAGTATACAAACATTCTGTGCCTGTATGTCCCTGTTCCTCCACCTTTATATTGTTGTCACAGATTACATGTGTACATTTTACATGTATTAACACAAATCTATATTTATTGTTTAATATATTTGTCTTTTAAATCCTATATGAAGAAAAGGGGAGTTAAAAGCAGAAGTACAGTAATACTGGCTATTGTATTTACCTCTGTTCTTTATTTCTTTACATGGCTTTGAGTGATTTCCTAGCTTTTTTTTCCATCTTGACCTGAGGGACTCCTTTTAGTATTTTCTTGGAGGTCAGGTCTACTAGGCCTATCTTGGAATGTCCTAATTCTTCATTGCTGAAAGACAGTCTGCAGTTAGAGAATTGTTGGACACTTTTTCTTTTTCAGCACTTGATTCCTGAAAAAGAAGCTCTTAATCTTATTGTGGATCCCTGGTATGTGATGAGTTGTTTCTGTCTTGCTGATTTCAAGATTTTTCTTTGTCCTTTGGTAGTTTGACTGTAATGTGTGGCTCTCTTTGAGGTTTTCCTGCTTGGAATTTGTTGAATTCCTTGGATATGTAGATTCAGGTCTTTAATCAAATTTGGGAAGTTTGGGGCCATTATAATAATCTTCAGATTTTTTTTACTGCATGCTTTTTCCCTCCCCCTCCACTTCTTTGGGGATTCTCCTGTGGTATATGTTGGTATGTTTGGTGGTGTCCCATACGTCCCTCAGTCATTTTTCTGCATTCTTTTTTCATTGTGCTCTTCAGCCTGGATAATTTTAATTTCCTTATTTTCAAGTTTGCTGATTATTTTTCCTGCCTGCTCAAATCTGCCATTGGACCTCTCTAACGAATTTCTTCGTCAGAGGTTCTACTTAGTAATTCCAAATGTTCTCTTCAGCTTCTTTTTTATTATAATCTCTATTGGCATTCCCTGTTTATTCATACAGCATTCTCTTGATATCCTTTGTTAGTTCTTTGGACATATTTAGGACCGTTGATTTAACATCTTAGTAATTCTGACATCTAGCATTCCTCAGGGGTAGTTTTTGTCAAATTCTTTTTCTCCTCCCGAAGTGCTGTGGTTTTCTGTTTCTTTGTATGTTTTGTAACTTTCTGTTGAGAACTGGACCATTTGAATATTGCAGTGTGGTGACTGAGGAATCAGATTCTCCCCTTTCTCAGTGATTGCTGTTGAGGGTTGCAGTCTCTGTTTGTGTGGTGACTTTTCCGAAATAACTTTGCAAAGTCTGTATTCTTTGTTGTGTGTGTGGTTACTGCAGTTTCTTTTACATTATCTGTGGTCAGCTTGTGGCCTGGTGGAGATTTATTTAAATGTCTAGGTCTCCCCTCCCACCACTCAGAAAATCCAGAAGGGGAAGTTCATGCAGCCCAGGAGGGTGGAAACAAATGTAAGCGTCCGTGTTGTTTCCCTAGGCTACCTCCAGTATGACAGGATAGACAACCCAGTGTTAGGAGGGCAGGGTCCCCATTGCCCACCCTGGCACCAGCCAGTGCTCGAGGCACATGGGCCCTGTGCCTCCTTGTGCTGCGGGGTGGAGTGACGGGGACTGGTAGCTGGTTTGTGCACTCTACCCTCTGCCCTGGGTTGAGCAGCCTCTGGGTTGGTGTTAAGTGTTCTGAACTAGGTGATTCGGACGGGTTTTCCAGCTTAATGGTTTTGTGGAGGCACCGACCCCAGGAGTTTGAATTTTCTGTGCAACGTCACTCCACCCGTGGTTACATTTTGGACGTGCAGTGGTGGCACCTGCATTCAGTTCCTTTCTATGTTTGACAAAACTAAGTTTGATGATATTTTTACTTTTTATTAGGGTGAGCAGGAGTACCGTTAGCCTCTGGAATCTGGAGTATGAACGCTGTTGCAGTAACAGAGTCACTCAGGAAATAATTTTGATTTCACTTCAACGTAATAATATCTTGTATCTATATAGTGATTTTCTTCACAGGAATGTGGGAGACTTTACATATAGGTCATTATACTATAACCTAGGAGTTGGGGAAAAATAGAAGTGTTCCTGTTTTTATAAGTGGAAAAGCATTGAACACGTGTTTTCTGATTGAGCATTATCATACAATCACTTATCCAAGTCAGGTGTCTGAAGTTGGCCTAGTACTAGTCCAGGGCTCCTTACTTTTTTTTTTTTTTTTTTTTTAAAGATTTTATTTATTTATTTTGACAGAGAGAGACACAGCGAGAGAGGGAACACAAGCAGGGGGAGTGGGAGAGAGAGAGAAGCAGGCTTCCCGTGGAGCAGGGAGCCCGATGTGGGGCTCGATCCCAGGACCCTGGGATCATGACCTGAGCCGAAGGCAGACGCTTAACGACTGAGCCACCCAGGCGCCCCAGGGCTCCTTACTTTTTATAGAGCAAAATATTTTGTTCTATTATTTGGTAAAATAGAATATAAAAACTATAAAGAATATGGTAGAAAGAGCTTAAAACAATGTCACATTTCTTGTTATTTGTTCACCAAAGTAGGTGAATCTCTGCAGAGAGGCTGTAAAAACGAAATCTTAACCTTTTTTTGTCGTAGGTAAGGTGCCAGGAAGGGACTTCAGATATGGTTAAGTTTTAAATGTGTAACTGTTCATGAGAGTGTCTTATAAATTTCTCAGGGAAGTTTTTTGGTATTGATATGAATAGGATTTGTAAAATTCAGTGTACTCACTCAAATTAAGTATGTCATTATGCTAAGTTTGGTCGTATTTGAGAATTTTCTTTTTGATGTTATTGTTAAGCTAAATGTGAAGGCTTGGCAGAGTAATTCTTGCTAAGCCCAGTATCACCACCATTACTTTCTGCCAGAGATGAATTAATGAGAGCATATTCAGTAACTCATTGTCTCGTGAACATTTACAGATTAAAAACATAGGGGTTTTTTGTTGTTGTTGTTGGCACCAAGTCAGTGTTCTTTTTTTGTTGTTGTTGTTTTTGTTTTTTTTAAAGTTTTATTATTTTTTTTTAAAGATTTTTATTTATTTATTGAGAGAGAGAGAATGATAGAGAGAGAGCATGAGAGGGAGGAGGGTCAGAGGGAGAAGCAGACTCCCTGCTGAGCAGGGAACCCGATGCGGGACTCGATCCTGGGACTCCAGGATCATGACCTGAGCCAAAGGCAGTCGCTTAACCAACTGAGCCACCCAGGCGCCCCCAAGTCAGTGTTCTTACTTTCTCATTCCTTGACTGATTTAAAAGACTTAAAAATGAATCTGAATCTTATTTTATTCTCTACATATAAATGTTCTCTACAAATAACACATTAGCTTGTGAATTATATAGCTAAACTTTTCATTTGAAGATATTAGATCAAATAATAAAAAGATCATAGCTTTTAAAATGTTCCAATGGATATGTGAACTTCTGGAGGTTAAAATGATATGTCTAATGTTTTGGGGTTGGTCATTTATCATTGAATTATAATAATGATTCAGATACGTAACTTGCTTAGCTTCTGTTTCTTACATGGTATGTTTGTATATATATTACTGTTAGATGAAAAGGATTATATAAGTGTAGTTCTGAGTAAATTTACATTTGCAGTCATTTGGCCAGTGATTAATCATAGAATTGAATTTTCCTTAATTGCTTAGCTGGGGAATGTTACCTGTGTAACTTACATGTTGCATGTATGTTCCTGTAGCAGCAGCTGAAGAAGGGAGTAAGCTGCTTTAATTTCTTCTGAATTCTTGAAAACTCGCCACACATCTTCCCTGCTGGGTTGAAGATTTTTGGGGTGGTGTGGAGGATGGAGGGAAAATGGGAGGGACACGTGAGCATGTACACATGAGCACCATTGGAAGAAAGTTTTTATGGCTTCTCCTTCTCTGTGGAACTTAACGCAAATGGCTTTCAGAAGACCTGTGATGGAACAGAGGCCAGAGCCCTTCAGGAGTGTAATTCATTTCCAGAGGCTGATAACTGGTTGTATAGTAGTTCAGAGATAGGGCGGCGTGTTGAGTGCTCCCTTCGTGTTGGAGGCTGTCCCTCCCTCCCTGTGTATGCTGTTTATACCATATGCTGTCTTGCCAGGGGTGGCTTTGCTTTGTGCCCATCTCACATTCTCAGCATTGCAGCCCTCTGTGAGATGCCTCGAGGGCGCCGCTCCACTCTTAGGTCTGGCTCAATCTTAAGAATCCCGTGTACTTTCTGTGGAGCACATCTTCACTTTGATGGCAGAGTTAAAACCAGAGGAGGCCAGTGTAGAGGTCCTAGACCAAGATTCTTAGAATGACAGCACACCAGTGTGGAACCTCCAAATACTTTCTCAGTTACTTTGACAATTTCAGTCTCTTGGGGGGTTGATCTGAAGGTGGGAGTAAGAAGGGGTAAAGAAACTATTGGTTTAGTGCCTGCTGTGCTGGACATTGTTCTAAATCTTCTGTACAGTTTTTAGAAACAGGACATAATAAGTAAGGGTATCGTCTGCCCTGTTTTGCAGATTTGGAAATTGGAGCACAAAGGGATGAAATATTTTGCCCTAAGTTCACACTGTGATTGTGATTCTGTGTTGCTGCTAACTAACCGTCTTAGAATTCTAGCATTTTAGATTTGCAGTAGATGCCGTAAATCTGGTCTGGCTTACCTTGCTGATGAGAAGAGCAAGGCGGAGTGATTTTGGAAGGTTATGCTATGGTTAACTCCTATTAGGCGGGGGATGCAGGCCTCCTGCTTACAGGCCATTTACTCAGTCCACTGCGCAGCCAGCAGCTGGAATGGTTAAGTGCCTCCTCATGTTCTCTGGGCTCTCATTTTACCAGCATGGAAAGCTATAATGGAAATACTTTGAAGAAAAATTTAAGGCTTGACTCTTTTAGTTACATCTGAAGCCTTTCCCAGATTCTCCAGCTCTTGGAGTCATTCCTGTCCTGATATCCTGTAGTACCTACTGTATACTAGCATAGTTTGACATTTATTTTCCCCTCTGTAACTTTAAAACAAATTGAAAACCAATGTTTAGTTACTGTATACTCCCCAATTGGATTATGACTTTGCAGTTTTTTCTTACTCTTTTAAATCTTTGGTAGCACTGTATATATCAAAACTTTTTTTATTTAAACTCACAATGAAAATAGATTTTACAGTTAGACCTAATACAGACATACTTAATTTTTGGAACAAAAGTTTCACAAACCATTGTTTACTTGTAAGGAGATACACCATGACCTCTTCTGTTTTACTAAAAAAGCAAATGGTAGATCCACCACGTTGATCTCACTGTCCACTACGTGGTCTTACAATTTGACAGTCATGTTCTACAAGTTTTCACACAGGGCTGGGGAGAAAGTAGATATTCAGATACTTGGTGAATTTCACCTTTTGTGAAGGACTGCTGCTTTGAGATTATTTTTATGATGCCTGAAACTTAGGGTGTGGAAATTTTTTTTTTTTTTAATACAAATTTTTGTTGTCTCTGATACAGTTTCAGGGACATGGTATCTTCCAGGAGAGCAGATGTGGGCTTTTAGCCTTCCTGTTCTTTTCCATTCTCTCATTTAAGATACTTGCTTCTTGTATCTTCTTCATTTTGGATTCATCCTTTCACTGCTTAGATTCACTTCTTCTGTGTTTGTTCATATGCTCACATGGGCTCTTCCTGTGCCTCCAGAACTTTTCTTAGTTTTACCAAGGTCACTTGATTGTCTCTCCTTCGGGAAGCCTTTCCTGCCTGTTCTGGCAGTTCTCCTTTGGGTCCTGACCTGGTGTGACCCTTCGGTGTTACACTTGGAATGATAAACACTGAATTCTAAGATATGATTTGAAACATGAGAGTGGGGGAAAATGTATTTTATCATATTTGTTTTAAACAAAAAGTTGTCTGGGAACTAATAGTTCAATGCACCTATCTAGTCTAAAAAAAGGAAGTATTCTTGATAAGTATATTTTCTAGGTAGTAGATATTCATCTTTTTACAATTTACCATTTTTTATTTCTTGCTCAAATGTATTGTGTTGTCTTGTGTCTTTCTCATAATGACAGAATGGAGGGCGGTCAGAGAGGCGTGGTTTCCATGGTTGACCATGTAAAAATTGTTTAATCAGAAACAGCCTTCCCCTGGGTTATGTTCTTTTTTCCTGTTTGCACATGGTATCTTCAGAATGATAGATCAAAGACATCCTTATAGTTTCAACTTACTCTTCCTTCACTTGGATGGTTATTTTTTGGCATGAAAAAGAAGCGTTGCTCAGCTTTCTAAGATTTCATAGTAGGCAGGTTTAAGGAGGCACTTAACTCCATGACCTATACATTCTTGGACTGCATGACTGTTTCTGGGGATGTGATCATATATCCTAACTTTTATTTAGAACTTAATGTTTGACCTTTAATAGACTGTCCAGACATTTTCCCTTAATGTCTTAATGAGAAGAACCAATAGATTCACACATTGCTAGACACATGGGGATGGGAGGTACTGTAGATTTTGAGGTCTTACGTATGAGATAACCAAGGTCCAGAGAGAGAAGCATTTTGCCTCAAGTGGTTACAGCTAGTTAGTGGCAAGGCCCGGACCAGACCCAAGTCTGTAGCTTTGCTAGGTCAGTGCCATGGTAGTGTTCCATGGTCTCGCTACAGCAGCTCCCAACGGACCCATTCTTCTGTGAAATATTTTCCATAAAACAACATTTCCTATTTTTAATAAAATGGTAGTTTGAATTACTAGCATTATATTGACAGGAATGTTGACTAAAAAAATATTACCCAGGGGAGCCCGGGTGGCTCAGTCAGTTAGGCATCCAACTCTTGATCTCAGCTCAGGCCTTGATCTCAGAGTCATGAGTTCAAGCCTCACGTTGGGCTCCATTTAAAAAAAAAGAAAAAATATTACTCAGTATTAACCTTGTTTCTTAGGTACAGCCATTGAGTTTTTTCTTTTTTCTGATTTAATTAATTTATCTTATTAAGACTTTCTTTTGGGGGGGGTAGGGTAGTACAGGGATTTCCCATATAGCCCTGCCCCTATGCGTGCGTAGCCTCCCTCATTATCAACATCCCCCGCCAGAGTGGTACATTTGTCATAACTGATGAACTGCACTGAAACATCATAATCACCTAAAGTCCATAGTTCATGTTACTGTGTACTTTTGGTATACGTTCTGAACAAATGTATAATGACCTATCCATCATTATAGTATTATACAGAATATTGTCACTGCCCTAAAAATCCTCTGTGCTCTGCCTATTCATCCCTCCTTCTCCCCAACTTCCAATTTTTTTACTGCCTTCCATAGTTACCATTGAGTTTTTAGTTTCAATTATTATAATTTTTATATTTAGAAGTTTGATTCAGTTCTTTCACAAAATCTGCTTAGGCTTTAGAGTCTCATCTCTGTTCTTATAATCAAGCAATTGTTATTTCCTGGCACATAGTAAGCATTTGTTTTGTGTCCTGTCTGAAATAGTTCTGATAGTTAATATATTGAGAGTCTAATTCTGCTGTCTGTGCTTCTGCTGGCTTTTATTCACAGTGCTCTGTTTTCCTCTTGTTTTGTGTATGTGTAGGAGTTTTGATTTTGAACTCAAATCTCTTGGAGTTTTAGTTGTGGGAGTTTTTTGCGGGGTGGATTAACTTCATCTTCCAGATTGAACTTGTGGTTCTGCTAGTTGTTGGGTGAAGAGGGTGCCATCAGCTCAGGGTCTCTCTGAATATCATTACCTGCTTGAGTGGTTCTGTTTAAGATCATGCAGCTTGCGTGGATTTGGGTTACAGTCTTTCATGAGGGTCAGCTTGGGGTTATGAATTTTTTGAAGCTATCCTCCACCCCCAGTGCCAAGGACATGTCACGCATGTTTCCTTGCTGCCTCCTCTTGTGGTAGAGGATTATTTCTTGCTCCCCCTGACATGAAGATCCAGCCCTTTTGGAATCTTAGTGTCATGCTCAGGTCTTCTGTTAGCCTTCCTGTCGTCCCAAGTTTTAGGTTTCCCTGCCACTCCCATTTCATTCAGCTGTCAGAAAAGAGTGTAAAGGTCATTAGTGTTGACAAATACCCTCAGTGTAAAATCTGTCTTTGGCATTGGCCTATCTCCCAGGGTTCTCCCATCATTTTGTTCTTTCTTTCCTGCAGAGTCCTCATTTTCTCACCAGCTCAGTAAATTATTATTTTTTTAATATTAAAATTCATCCACCTTCTTGTTTTCATCAGGAGGGTCATGAATACCTCATTGCTTCTTTATGATGAATTCTGTAGTAATAGGTACTGACTCTAAAATAATCTTTTGTGTAAGTTACAAAAATGGAGACAGAATGATCAGAAAAGTGTATCTTCTTCCTTCTCTGTGTCGTGTACTCATACAAAAGAGAAGAATCCTGATACCTATGAAAGCTTTAGAGCAGAAATTTTTTTTTTTAAAGATTTTATTTATTTATTTGACAGAGACACAGCAAGAGAGGGAACACAAGCAGGGGGAGTGGGAGAGGGAGAAGCAGGCTTCCCGCCGAGCAGGGAGCCCGATGCGGGGCTCGATCCCAGGACCCTGAGCCAAAGGCAGCCACTTAACGACTGAGCCACCCAGGCGCCCCTAGAGCAGAAATTCTTAACCTGAGCACGGCCACCATTTCTTTCCTTTTTCCTGGTAAATCATCACTGATTTAATAAACCACTGTTAATTGTGGTGGGATCATATTTCTCAAGTGTAGAGATGGAGAATTGTTCAGAGCCATTACTATTGGATATTGACTTGTTCTAGGTTCAATTTAAACCTTGGGGTGCTTCGTTGACCATTATTTGACATGATAGGGTTTGTCAGCCTTCAACAAAATCTTCAACGGATGACGTTGAGAACGCTTCTGAAGATAGTAAACATTATACAGCAAACTTCTGGCTTGGTGGCTGTTTTTCCCAGCTATATCTAATTCTAGTGCTGAAAACCAGTCACCAGAGTCTGAATTACTTAGTCTCCTCTTTGCCTTTGTAGTTAGCATTCAGCTAGAGGTAGAGATGGACTCTGATTGTTTCTGCAGAGAAAATCTTGAATTCATGCCGTAAGAATAACCTCCTGCACGTTCACAGAATCTGCATTATACAGCATCATTATCATGGTAAGGTATATGTTACTATGCTGCACTTTAATTTAGAACTGTCATGAAGTAAATTCCATTCTCTCTTTGAACTTTCTTTTTGGATCTGCTCCCCTTACTCCATCTGTCGCTATAATCTCTCCCTTTTGAACAGTGTTGTTTGGCATATATTGGTTGGCTTGGACTTCCATGGAGCTTTGTGTTGATATAGTAAATGTCCTCAGAAATGTTGATGAAAGTGATTGGTAATGTTAGAATGTTGAGTTAGAAGAGACTTTAGAAATTACCTAGTCTTAATTTTCTAAACATACTTAGCTGTGAAAACCTTAATTTGGGTAAAGGATTACTTGAAACCCAACAGATAAACTTGGAGCTGGGGTTTTTGAAAATCGGTGGGAGATGAACCCTTTTATTTCGCAAATGATGCTTCTTAAATCCAGAAAGGTTAAATGACTATGGTTTATGGCTGTTTCCATTTTATCACACTTAGCATCCTCTTCCCAGACCTCTGATTGGATTGTGGTTTTGCTTTACTGTAAGCCCTTTGGAGAGTACAGTGACTGTGCCTCTGGGCCTCTAGGTGGAATTGGCTAGAGTGAGGAGAGCCAGTTTTTTAATAATAGCTATCTCATTTTTTCTTCTGACTTGTTTTCTTCTCTTATTTCTTAGCTGTTGCACGGAGCAGATACTTATTACCATTACTGGCTAATGAGGGTAGTTTTTTGCCCCCTTGAATTTGAAGGGAAGGGGAAGAAGGAAACCAACGTTTATGGGACACCTGCCTATGGAATGGGCACTGCAGGATGCTGTCACAGAGGTTTAAATTCCTTTCATTTGTAGCTATCCTATAAAGGAGTTGGTGACATTTTCCTTTTGTAGTTAAGGAAACTGAGGTGCAGAGAAGCTAATAATTTGATCCATAGTCAGACTTACCTTGAGGATGCAGGACAGCTGGAGGATTTTCTAAGCAGTGCGTGAAAGTCTATGATGTGGGCGGCGGAGGGGGGGAACGCGGATAAATGGATCGTCTGGCATGGTTAGAATACACGGTCTGTTGTGTGTGATTGGCATTAGCCTGGGCAGAGAATGTTCACATATTATTCTGTTCATCCTAAGGGCCAGAAATGCTTTCCTGAGTTATGTGTACTGGCATTTTACTGTTCCACATAAATAGATG
This sequence comes from Phoca vitulina, assembly GCF_004348235.1. NCBI lineage: Eukaryota > Metazoa > Chordata > Mammalia > Carnivora > Phocidae > Phoca > Phoca vitulina. The sequence goes on from NW_022589708.1 coordinate 73,333,290, forward strand.
TAATAAGATTGTATTTTGGATAATAGAACCTTTCCTCTTTCTCCTTCTCCCCCACTTCCTCCCCCTCCTCCTCTTCTGTTTTGTGGGGAAGGGGTTATACTTATTTGAATAAACTAATATCAGTTTGAATTATTATAGTAAGTGGTAAACATCTGGGCTTATTGATACTTTTCAGCATATGTGAGGAAATTTTATGACGTGATAACTTGAGCTGGCAGGGGTGGGGAGTGGGGCTTGCAACATTTCCACCAAGACAGATTTGTTCAGTAGATCTTGAAGTTGCTGTGATAATTGAATTTGATGTTGTTACAAAACAGTGGATGGCCAAATTAGAAATAAATGGTTATCTATAAACTAGCGATTATATCAAGGTTTTGTAGAAAGCCTAAAATAAGTTCTAAATTAAAAAAAAAATAAAGGCAGTATCATGTTTATATACAAGTGCTGGATGGCTGGAGGATATTAAAGGAAATGTCTTGTTTTGGTAGAATTTGACCACCGGTCCACCAGGTCCCTTTAATCAGTACTTACGATCAGGAAGTTGAGGATGTGTTGTCTAACAGAGGTTGGGCTTCCCCAGTCCAGGAGTGGAGCTCAGTCAGGAAACAACAGGGGTGGGCTTCTGAGCATGGGGTGTTAACCTCATGTCCGTGCCTTGGAGGAGGCATAGTGTGTGTGTTGTCTTGTGTGCAACTTTGCAAAGTGGTGTTCAGGTAGTTTGTGAATAAAACTGATACGGTGTCATGTCTGTGGTGGTATGTTTTCTTGGGAATTTTCAAGTAAACATAGAGTTATGTGTTCAGAATTGCTGTCATTTCTCTTTCCAGCTGTGTTTGGAGTCCATTTAGTGGCATGTGTCAGTACGCAGGGGCACCCCGCCCCCGCCCTCTTTTTCAGGGACCTCCGTGCACAGAGTTGAGTCAGTCGTATTCCCAAGACCATGACACTCAATCGTTGTCTGGGCAAGGCCCTTCTTTTGTTGGGTTTCATTTTATTTTTTTCCTTTTTTATCCTTCATCCCCAATTCCATGTCCCAGTCCTTTCAGCACCCATTCAAGTATGTTTAATGTACGTTCTTCAGCCCATTGGCCATGTGCTATTTTTTATATATGTGTTAATCTCATTTTTTTTCTTTAACGTTATGTTTTTGAGACATGCTTTTGTATGTGAACCCAGTTCTGTTGTTCTGTCTCTGCTACGTAGTATGCTGTTTGTCTGCTGGGCAATCATCAGTGCTACTTCACACAGCATTCTTGTCACTTTGGGCTCTGTGTGGGGACTTTTCAGGTATATACCGCCAAAGAATTGTTAGGTCATTGACTATCTGCATACGTGATTCCAGCTCTCCTGTTACAGCAGGGGCTTTAGTCCATTACCTAGAAAAAAAGTAGCACATTATAAATATAATTTCTTGATCCACGCTTCGGTTTCCTGAGGAAGTTCTTGTGAACTGGTTTTTAGTCATATTATTAATATCCTTTACTCTTCACTATCTTCCTTTATTTTCCTCCAGTAATGTTAGGGAGTCAGAGGGAACAGTTTTTTAAAGGATTTCTCTGTTGGGGTACCTGGGTGGCTCAGCCGTTAAGCGTCTGCCTTTGGCTCAGGTCATGATCCCAGGGTCCTGGGATCGAGTTCCGCGTCGGGCTCCCTGCTCAGCCGGAAGCCTGCTTCTCCCTCTCCTTCTGTCTGCCATTCCCCCTGCTTGCTCTCTCTCTCTCTATGTCTCTCTCTGTCAAATAAATAAAATCTTAAAAAATAAAGGATTTCTCTGTAATGCCTATATAACTATGAAAATACTACAAATACTAACATTTGTTTTTTTATTTTATAGGGCGCCAATGCCTCGGCATTAGAGAAAGAGATTGGTCCAGAACAGTTTCCAGTCAATGAGCACTATTTTGGATTAGTCAATGTAAGTATCCGTTGATACTTAGCCTTCACCAGTATTGTTGGAAATAGTTTTAAAAATGATGAATGCGTTTCATAATTTATTAAAGGAAAATTGTTTATTTGCATCAGTAGGATTAAGGCCAAGAAACTTGATTTGAATTCTCTTTTTAATGGAAGGGAAATAAAGTTGCCCAAGGTCTTAAGAGTTTTAAAACAGTTTCGTTTTTCCTATTTTTTTTTCCTTTTTTCCCCCGTTTTGTGTCAGAATTTATCGTAACCAAAATTTTGTATGGCCTACACCAAATGATCTCTTGCTTCTTTGAGAATCCTTTAAATGTCTAAATATAAGTGGCCCAAATGTACAGGTATAATAAACTTTTGCAAGTGCCTCCGTGTGTCTGTAGAGTATTTGTCAACTTACTTCTGGCAGTGTCCCACTAGTATAGATATACAAGTGCAAAATATAGGAAAAGGGTACATTCCCCAGTCCTTGTGGAAGTAGTTCTAGCAATTATACATCATGAAAACTTTGGAAGAACTTTCTTTAGAATTTTCAACTCTTTTCTGAATCATCAGCACACAGCACAGCTCTGTGTTGTTGTGTACTGTTAGGTAGATCCATGATGAGTGTTTTAGACTATATATAGAGAGGTGATAATACAGGTGACTAAGTTCCATCGAACACACCTGTGTGTCACTGAACACTAGTACGTAATTGTAACATAGGAGGTGGATTTCTTGTCTGATTTGAGGAAAATAGTTAAAGTGATGTGGGTGTTTCCTCTTGCTCTGGGAGTCCCCTCGTGGGTGTGAAGCTTGTAACGCATTCAGCAGTCCCCACTCCACAGTGCCTCTTCCCCAGAGGAGGCTGCTCCTTCCTCCATGGGCTGGTTTTCCTGGAATCTACCCCTACATTCTAAGTGAAGTGCCTGTGCTGCTATTAAAAACAGTCCATTGACTTCCTGTTACGGTGGGTAAGAAACTTCGCCCTCTTCAACCATCATCCCTGCCCATTCTCCAGTATGGAATTAACCATTTATTTTCCATGTCATTAATTTTCATTTATTCTTCCCAAAGTCTTCAGCGCTAAAAAAGCTGAGAAGACTTCCTCAGTACCAGTTTGCACTGCATCGTCCTCAAGGCCTTGACATCCCTCTGGAGCCCTGTCATCCCGCCATGCGGCCTCTGCAGCCTTCTCTTCCCTTCACCCTAGACATCCCTTCACTTCTCTCCTTCCCTAGATCCCCTCTTCTGCTTGGGTTTTTCCCTGCTTTGTGGAACATGTTCTGTAGTAGCTTCTTTAGGGAGTGTGCCTAGGAGGTAAACATTGAGATCTTGTGTATTTATCTTGTTTTGGTTATTGTCAAAGCTAGATATAGATCCTAAGTTATAACTGTCCTTTAGAATTTGTAAGGGATTACTCTATGGCTTTCTGGCTTCTGTTGACATCAACAGGGCTGGTGCCATTCTGATTCTTCATCTCTTCTGTGTGGCCTTTTCCCCTTTAAAAAAATGTTTGGGAGGCTTTCAGAATGTGGATGGATATCCACAGGGTTCTGAAATTTCATGATGTGTCTTTGTGCTCCCCCCCACCCCCCCCACTGGTGTTGCATTGGCTATTTATCAACCCATTTAGACATTTTTCATTTTCTTCAGTTCTAGAACATTTCTGATACTAGTATTTGGATAATTTCCTTCCTGTCAGTGTTATCTCTTTGTTCTGTCCTTTTTCATATACTCTTAGTTGCATTTGAAATGCAGACTGATTCTTTGTTTTTCCTACTTTTTCCATTTTTTTGATCATCTGATATTATTCTACATTGCCCTTTTTTGTCCAGTTCATTGCACTTTTTTTTTTAAAGATTTTATTTATTTATTTATTAGAGAGAGAGAGATAGGGAGGGAACACAAGCAGGAGGAGTGGGAGAGGTAGAAGCAGGCTTCCCGCTGAGCAGGGAGCCCAATGTGGGGCTCGATCCCAGGACCCCGGGATTATGACCTGAGCCGAAGGCAGACACTTAACGACTGAGCCACCCAGGCGCCCCTGCGCTTTTATTTTGTAGAGTGTTACCTTAATTTTTTGATCTTGTTTTATGGAGGCAGTATTCTCTGTTATTTTTCTCAGGATATTATTTATAATTTTTGTTGTTGAGGTTTTCTTATGCTTACTGGATTGTTTTGAGGCCCCCACTCCTCCCCCCCACCATTTTAAATTCTGTCTTTCCTAATGGGATCTTTCCTCAAATTTCATCCATACGTAAAAGTGAAATTCTGAAAAGCTGACTGGGACTTGGTGTATTATGGGTGGAGCTTGTCTGCTATGGGTTTCCCTCTAGGGTGACCCCTTGGCAAGCAGGCTTTAGAAATAGCTGCACCCATCCCCCATTCTAGTGGCTAGAGCATTTCCTCTGGGGCTATTCCTTGGTGCTGGGGGACTTTCAGGTTCTGTCGAGGGGTGGCTTATTCAGGGTTTTGTTGAGCCCTCTGTTTTCTGTCCGGTGCCTCGCTGCTGTCCTCTGCTGTCCTTAAGGGCTCTTGAACCAGACTCTCCTGGGCAGCTTCTGTGGAGACTAAACCTGCAGTTGAAAGAAAGGTTAAGTATCTAGGGGTCTGAATGGTCCTTTTAAAAGACTTACAACCAGACCTCTGTTTTTAGGTGAACCCCTACCCCCCATTTTTTTTTTTTTTGGCCTTTTGAGTTTTTTGCTTAATTTATTCTTTTACTGTCATTTTATTGGGGTTTTGTGGGGAGGGCAGGGAGTTAATGGACTATTTAATTTCCCTGGTTTAACATGACCTGGCCTCTACTTCTAATATCTAAAATGTTCATGCTTACGTGCAGAGGCATCTGGTGATCAGAAGCCTGGTGTCCATTCTGGCAAAGGCAGAACCCCAGCTTCTTCACTCTCATGAACTACTTCCCTGCGGCTCCCACCCTTACTCGGTTCATGCTCTAAAGCTAATGGTCTTGAATTGTAGGAAAGTTGTGCTCACTGATAGTGTCTCAGAACCCATTTTCTTCAGCACAGGAGTATTTTATATATTGAAGGCTGTTTTACCTTTAATCTTCTCCAGTTTAAATATTTCAGTCTCTCCGTTTCGTGTCCGACTGTAACTCTTTTGGTAGATAGCCTCAGAACAACTAAAACAACATCCTTGAGAAAAATCTTATTATAAATTGAGTTTAAAAGTCTTTTTTTTTGTTACGTTGTTTTTACTCTCATGTATCACTTTGAGAATACCATTGTCAATTGTGTAAAAAAAAAAAAAGGATTTCTAAGAAGGTTTCATTTTTATTATTCCCTGTGGATCAATCCAAATTAAAAGGGCAGTATTTGTGCTTCTCCCTGAAGCTGACTAACCGAGATTCAGTAAAACCCAAGAGAAACAGGAGGGAGTGAAGTTAGTAAGGGACCTTTAGAGGAAGCTTTGTCTTTTACCCCTTCCAGAGACTCATTTGATGGGTAGAAATGTAGTTTCTGATCTCTGTGCCTAGTTACTATGATGAAGAATTGGGATCTCTAAGGTAGCCAGGGCTCAGTCAACTATGAAAGACTGATGAACACCTGAGTTAAATTGAGAAATTAATTGGTGGTTAGAGTAGATGCAGCAGAACTAGTGTAGTGATTAACTCTTTCTGTGATTTAAACTTTCAGGCTACCTTGCAACTGTGTTCTGTACTGTTAACTTTTTGCTATAGGTCCTATTTTCCAGTTCTTAAAATATCATCACTCTTTCTCTTTGTTTCCCTCCCCCTTCCTCCTTTTTAAAAAAAAAATTATGGAGTTAATCATTCTATTTATAGGAGTCCCTTAAAAATGAAGGGTGGAGCTTTGGGATGGGTAGGGGAGGGTAGCTTACTTAATTCAGAGATCAACATTTTAACTTCTTTTTCTCTCTCTGTACCTGTCTGCCAGGTAGGTAGTGTTGAAACAACACTGGAATGCAACTGCTTTAAGAAACTGTGGTTTATCTTTTCCAATAATTGGATTTTGTTAAAATGAGGCACACATATATTTTCTTTTTATCAGTGTGTTCTCAGCTAAGTATGCATTTCCAAGGTTCATTTTAATTGCTCTTAACAAAAAGCTTACCCCGAGAAGAGTTCCTATTAGACCTGCCCTTTTGGAGCCTTTTTGTGACTGGCGAGTGACACAGTCATTCACTAGCACTTGCCTTTGGGAAATAGTACATGTATTTGGGCAGTTAGAAAATCAGACTTTTTTTTTTTTTGTTAATGGGCAGAAGAAAAATAACCACAGTTTGATTAACTAGCACAAAATTCAACATAGGGGTTACTCTCGACATTGTTAATATAACCTATTTTCCATTACTTTCAGTTGCAGTTATCTTTTTCTTGGAAGAATATTTTCACAAATGATCCTTTTATAGCAGTTCACTCTTAATAGTTCTGATGTCTATCACTGTACTTTGCATAATACATAGAGTGGGGATTTCTTTTTGGTTTAACTCTTGAGCATGCTTTAATATTTTCAGAGATGAGAAATATTAGTGTGGTGTGGGGGTTCAGGAACTGTCTTTTGAGTAGGCAAGGGAGCCTTTTGGAAGCTTTCTCTTGCAGCAGAATATCCTACTTAAATGTCCCCTGTTTATAGGGTCAGCTAAATTCTTTAAAAATGAATTGTTTTAATCTGATGAACGAGATGGCCTGTTTCCCCTTATATCTTGCAGCTAGTGAGTACTTATTTTCGTAAAGTTGATAGAAAAGGAGTGATTTCAATTAGTAGTATCTCTTTCCTACTTTTGTGTGCAGTCTCCATTTTTAAATAGCCTTTTTCCATTGTTTTATTATATGGTTCTGTATTAATTCTCTAATACAGTAGGAGCCAACAGACATATGGCCTCAATAAATCTGTTTGTGAGACTACAGTGGAATGTGCTTTTCCGTAAAATCTTTGTTATGAAATAACAATTGTGTTCCTTAGACCATCTTACAAAAGACATTTAATCCTGAATTGCTAGTAGTCATTGGTTGGAATTCTGGATGCAGGGAACAGGAGCCATCATGAAGGAGAGAGACAAATAAAAATGAAACTTTCTTTCCCTTTGTAGGTTATAAAGTTGATTAGGCAAATGTCTCTTGGTTCTGTTTTCATTTGAATTGATTCATTCTCATTTAGTTTCTCTCCACCTGATGGCCATAGGCTACTTGAGGGTTATGTTATCAGAGATCCCAGAGAATGTTCATAATAGACTTGACAAGACAACTCTGCCCCAAGTACTCTGCTGAGATTGGATCAGGTGTCCAGCCCTGTTGCAGGGTCTATAAAAGGGTTTGTGATTGACAACCCCAGAATTTATGTAGAGAAGTCACTTTCTATAAGGAAGGGTGGGACAGTGGAGTAAGGGTGTGGAGTGAGGAATGGATGTCCACTAGCATGTGGAAGGACACTTTTAGATTAGGTCCACTTGGCTGTAGTGAGAATAGTGGGTAGGGGAATGTGGGGTATAGTGTTAAAAAAACAGAGCCACCTAAACAAACTGCAGGAGGGGAAGAGGGTCTTTCCTTAGAAGGGGATGTTCACAGGACAGGCATCATCATCACCAGCCTCCGTGGGGGACAGTGGAGCATTTAAACATTTTAAAACATTTTTTGAAGGCAAAATTGTTGAGCTAATGGTAAACAACAGTAGTCTCCAAATGACATATGTAAGATGAACAATTGGGCTTTGGGAAGAACTATACAATTGCTAATGTTTATTTTTATCTAAAAATGAGAGATAAGCCTTACTAATTCTTGTTTTTAAAGTTTTTTATTCATTTGAGAGAGGGAGAGCATGTAAGGGGGAGGGTGGTGGGAGGGGCAGAAGGAGAGGGAGAGAATCTCAAGCAGACTTCCCCACTGAGTGTGGAGTCCTGTGTGGGGCTCGATCCCAGGACTCTGAGATCATGACCTGAGCCGAAATCAAGAGTCAAATGCTCAACTGACTGAGCCACCCAGGCGCCCCAGCTTTACTGATTCCTAATAAATGGATGATACAGGTCTCCATACTCCATTCATGTGTGAAGTGGTCCTATGATGCTTCAAGTTCAATAGCGCCAAAGACTTGACAGTATAACCGTCTCTTATTCATTTATGTGGTTACAAACTATTATCATTTCAATGTAGATTTAGAGATTATATGATTTAATTTCGGTTAATCTACTTTTTCCAAAATGGACAAATGACTTAAAAAGTTGGTTTCAAAAAATAACAATGCAATGATGAAGTCCTGGGAACCGTTGTCTGTGCTTCATGTGGATTATTAATTTAATTCTTTACAAGAGTTTAGAAGGTGGGCACTGTATCATAAACCCCATTTACAGACGAGGAAGCGGATGAACAGAGTGGTTTAGTAGTTTGCCAAGGTCAGAGAGCAGAGCCAGTCTTGAACCTAGGTTTGGTTTCAGAGCCTGGGCGCTTAGTTACTGTGCTGTGCTGCTCTCAAGGCAGGTAATTACTCAAATGAATTCAAACAAATTCGGTAGGTAGGATTGGGAATTTAATTTAGAAAGTAAAGTAAGGCCCTTGGACCTATCTATATATCTGTGTACCTATCTTTGATTGCCATTAAACGCACATACCGAAATAACTGAATATAAACAGACTATCAGTCAGAGTATTAAAATCTGTAACCCACAGTTTACCAAAAGGCATACTCTGTTTCATTGCTCTCACTTAAAAAGTAATAACTTTTAGTGAAAAACAAAATCAATGTAAATAAGATAAAAATTGTACGCATTTACTTTGTCTTAATCACATTTGTTCTACAGTTAGCTATTGAACAACACAGGTTTGAGCTGCCCAGGTCCATCTATATGCAGATTTTTTTTTTTTTTGGTATAAATACAGTATAGTATTGTAAATGTATTTTCTTTTATGATTTTCTTAATAGCATTTTCTTTTCTCTAGCTTGCTTTATTGTAACAACATGGTATATCATACATATAACATACAAAATATGTGTTAACTGTTTGTTATAGGTAAGGCTTCTGGTAAACAGTAGTCTATTATTAGTGAAGTTTTTGGGAAGTCGAAAGTTACACGCAGATTTTTGACTGTGTTGAGGGGTCAGCGCCCCTAACTCCTACATTGTTGAAAGGCCAACTATATGTAATGTATATTTTTATGTCTATAAATTTTGCATTTTATAAAAGTATACTTTGATGTATATGATGTAGCACGTACATTATTTTTATTTGTATTTATTAGGGATGTGTGCTCAAAATGATCTTAGAGATGGGGATACGATAAATATTTGTGGAGGGGGCATTTATTTTAAAACTAGGAGAAAAAAGGCATTAGAGAAAGCAAGCACAGGTCATTGTGTTCAGTAAGCAACTGAAAAATCAATGCTCAGACCTTGAGGAGGGTGGCAGCTTTTTAAAATTTGTTTCCCCTGATTTTAAACCTGGTTATACCTTTGATCTTCAGAACTAGCTGAGAAGACACAGGGTAGGTTTCAACCCTAAAGCAATGTCTTTTTTTTTTTTTTTAAGATTTTATTTATTTATTTGACAGAGAGAGATAGCAAGGGCAGGACCACAGCAGGGGGAGTGGGAGAGGGAGAAGCAGGCTTCCTGCTGAGCAGAGAGCCCGATGTGGGACTCGATCCCAGGACCCTGGGATCATGACCTGAGCCGAAGGCAGCCGCTTAACGACTGAGCCACCCCGGCGCCCCAAGCAATGTCTTTTTTAGAAATTGAGCATTCGAAAACAGGAATGTGGGGGAAATCACCCCAGACAATCTTTTGCATGAAAGCTACACATTAGAAAGGTATAGTTTTAGGCTTTAGGAACTTGAAAGAAAGTTACTATCAGGGAAGCTGAAGGAAAAGTTTAATAAGAGTTATGATTAAGATTGAAAGTTATTATTTAGTCTGGAGAAATTGTAGTAGTTTCAAGCTTTAATTTTTCTTTAATGGGATTGATGAAGATAAGTGCAAGACTGTAAGAGAAGACCTCAAAGAATTGATTATAATGTTACCTATTGCTTTATGTTCAGAAGATGAGCAAGAGTCTACCTTCCAGCATTCTGTACAAAATAATAGACTCCCTCTGGTTCCTTAGCTTATCCATTGGTCAACCTTTATTGTAAATTTTTCTAATATACTGTGAGAGGCTATCTTTTGTTTTTACCTACTCTTTGGAAGTCATTAGAATCCCTATTGCTTATTCTTTTTTTAATTTTTAATTTTTATTTAATTTTTATTTATTTTTTCCCTATTGCTTATTCTTTAATAAAAATGTCCAAATAATGGTGATTGAATCTTCTCTTCAATGGACAGAGGCATAGTTTGTTGGTCATTAGCATCATTAGACTGTGATACAAATACTAGTATTTTTTAGACTAATTAATATTGAATAATTGATAAATTAATCTTAGTAATATTGTAGATTCTACTGCAGGTGTACTTAGCCCCTGGATAGGTTTTATTAAAGTATATCCATAGTTATATTTATCAATAGTTCAGTGCATCATCTGCTTATCATCTACTTCTTTTAGCATTTCCCTGGAAAGCCTTTAAAGCATCCGTTTATATGAAACCACTTATTGACTCTGACCACCAATATGAATGTAAAAATCATGTATCCTCACTGGGCCATATGTTCTGTTCTTTTTTTGTGGTATTGTTTAACTCATTTCTCTGTTCCTTAAATATCTGGTAAATTGGTAGATAGGTCTAGACACTTGATTAAAATTTAGTAGTTGTTTTTTTTTTTAAAGATTTTATTTATTTATTTGACAGAGAGAGACAGCGAGAGAGGGAACACAGGCAGGTGGAGTGGGAGAGGGAGAAGCAGGCTTCCCACTGAGCAGGGGGCCTGATGTGGGGCTCGATACCAGGACCCTGGGATCATGACCTAAGCCGAAAGCAGAAGCTTAAGGACTGAGCCACCCAGGCGCCCCAGTAGTTTTGTTTTTTAAGATAAGAATACTTTGTAAGAATTGCTACATATTTCTTCTGCAAGAGACATAAAAGTTTGGCTGCTCATTTTTAATGATGCTGGAATGCACTGGGGGTTCAGGAACTTTTTAAAGTTCCCCCTCAGCCTTTAATGCTTTTGGTATCTGTTGATAATTATTTCCTAATCCATTATTTACAGTCATTTCTTCTGAATTTATTAGCTGGATTTATTCTATAAGCTGGAACTTCGTTCATCAACTATTTAGTTCCCCGTGAAATACTGTTCTTATAAGAAAGACAAGGGCGCCTGGGTGGCTGAGTCGATTAAGCGTTCGACTCTTGATTTTGGCTCAGGTCATGATCTCAGGATCCTGGGATTGAGCCCCTCATCTGGCTCCACGCTGGGTGTGGAGCTTGCTTGAGATTCTGTCTCTCCCTCTGCCCCTACCCCCCACCCCACGCTCATGCTCTCTCTCGCTAAAAAAAAAAAAAAAAAAAAAAAAGATAAAACTTTGATGTTTTCCTTTTATATATTAGTTTACGACTTCCATGGAGACTAATGAAAGGTTTTTTAAAATGTCATTATTAATTCATAAATTTTTATGTAGTTGATATGCTTTTTATCAATTGTGCGGTATTTATTTCTTTTTGATGAAAGTGGCTCTTGAATCTACGCAAAAAGATATTCCAGGCTGATCTACATTTGTATATTTCCTGTCCCAGACCTAGTGTATCCATATCTGCAAGGCCTCCTAGTTCCTTTTTGTGGGAAAAAGGTTTTTAGAGACTACAATCTGTGCGCCAGGGAAACTTGGTGCTGCTAGGCCTTTCAGTGGATAGAGGTTGAAAAAACACACACACACACTTATAAAAAGACATGAGTTTATACTGATACCTCAAATTCCAATTTAAGTTTATAGGGCTTTTACTCTTATCTTTATTATTGTATCTTTTTTCCTTTGCATTAACAATTTTGGTTCCTAAGGATATTAATGCTTGCTTTGTCCTACAGAAATCTATAGTAGTTTCAAAATAATAATGTTACTAGATTAGTTCTAACAATGTGATTACTGAATGCACTTAAAATTCCTTTTTTTTATTCTTAGACTATTTCAGTAGGCATGTATAGTAAAAATTCCATGTTTTAAAGTTGCTCGAGCTAATTTTTTGTGTAGTTCTCCACGGACTGGATAAACAGTTAGGTTTCCCTGATCTCTTTTGCCTTTCAACTTTAGGAATTTCTTTTTTTCCTCTGAAATCTTTTCAATTTAATTTAGTAAAAAAAATCGGTGCTGGGGCGCCTGGGTGGCTCAGTCCTTAAGCGTCTGCCTTCAGCTCAGGTCATCATCCCGGGGTCCTGGGATCGAGCCCCGCATCGGGCTCCCTGCTCAGCGGGAAGCCTGCTTCTCCCTCTCCCACTCTCCCTGCTTGTGTTCCCTCTCACGCTGTCTCTCTCTCTCTGTCAAATAAATAAATAAAATCTTAAAAAAAAAAAAATCGGTGCAAAGCAAATGTTTTTAAAAATATACTTTGAGGGGCGCCTGGGTGGCTCAGTCGTTAAGCGTCTGCCTTCGGCTCAGGTCATGATCCCGGGGTTCCGGGATCGAGTCCCACATCGGGCTCCCTGCTCGGCGGGAGGCCTGCTTCTCCCTCTCCCACTCCCCCTGCTTGTGTTCCTGCTCTCGCTATCTCTCTCTCTGTCAAATAAATAAAATCTTTAAAAATATATATATATATATATATATATATACTTTGATTCCTCTGCACTCTTCCCTCTTTCTCTATAGATAACCATTTTTATTTTTGATTTATCCTTCCTGGTTTTTAAATATAAGCAAATATGTACATGTCTGTGGATGTGTGTTTGACATTGCCCTTTTTTTAAAAAAAAGATTTATTTATTTATTTTTAGAGAGAGAGTGTGTGTGTGAGTGGGGGGTGTGTGGAGGGACAGAGGGAGAGGCAGAGAGAATCTCCAGAAGACTCTGCACTGAATGCAGAGCCCGAATTGGGGCCTGATCCCACGACCCGAGATCATGATGAGATCAGCACCCGAGTAGAAACCAGGAGTCTGGCGCTTAACCTTCAGAGCCACCCAGGCACCTCGACATTGCCCATTCTTAAAAGTCTTCTCTGCCTGGGGCACCTGGGTGGCTCAGTCGTTAAGTGTCTGCCTTCAGCTCAGGTCATGATCCCAGAGTACTGGGATCGAGCCCCACATTGGGCTCCCTGCTCCACAGGAAGCCTGCTTCTCCCTCTCCCACTCCCCCTGCTTGTATTCCCTCTCTTGCTGTCTCTCTCTGTCAAATAAATAAATAAAAATCTTTAAAAAAAAAAAAAAAAAGTCTTCTCTGCCTACGCTTTTTTGGGTAGTGAGTGTGTGACCTGGACGCATGGTAGCGCTGTGAGAATTGTCCTCTTTCCTTTTTTTATGCTTTCAAAGTCTCCCCCAAGTCCTCATCGATTAACTTTTGGGTGTTTTGTCAGCTGGCTTTGGGAGCCAGTGTCTATTAATGAGAAGGGAAAAGGAAGACAATAAATGTTTATCAAACTGTGTCATTTTCTCATAAGGTGGGATTATTTTTCCCCATTATTAAAGAGGAGGAAGTTGAAGTTCAGTGAAGGCTGTAGTTACACACACACCAGATCACATGGCCGGTAAGAAGTCAGTTATAGTTGAGGATTTAATGCACCTGAAGTCTCTTTGTAATGTATCAAGAATGATGTGTGGGCATCTCAGCATTTCAGTGGTGGTTGTGCTAGCATATTGAACAGTTTTTGCTTTTTTTTAAAGATTTTTATTTATTTATTTGATAGAACACGAGCGGGGTTGGGGGGAGGAGGAGAGGGAGAAGCAGACTCCCCACTGGGCAGGGAGCCTGATGTGGGGCTCGATCCCAGGACCCCAGGACATGACCTGAGCTGAAGGCAGGAGCCCAACTGACCGAGCCAGCCAGGCGCCCCTGATATTTTTAATCTAACATTTCAGAGGATCTAATTTTATTTCGCTTTTTGGTTTTATTTTTTATTTTATTTTATTTTAAGATTTTTTATTCATTTGAGAAAGAGCACGAGCGGGGGGGAAGGTCAGAAGGAGAGAAAGGAGCAGACTCCCCATTGAGCAGGGAAGCCTGATGCGGGGCTCAATCCTAGGACCCTGGGATCATGACCTGAGCCGAGGGCAGATGCTTCACCGACTGAGCCACCCAGGCGCCCCTTGTTTATATTTTTTGAGTGGCACTTAAGAATCTGATAGAAAACCTCACTTTTGTGTTTTTTTAAAAGAATTTTTGAGAGTTATATTTTAAAATGTATAATATATGAAATGCTTAATATCCAGAATGTAACCATGGGAATTGAAAAAGAAAAAAATTACAGAGAATTTTTAAATCCGTTTTCATGAAGGCCAAATTTATTGCATATATTTTCCTTCAATTTTAACCTGAAACCAATGCCTAGAGCATCCGTTTAATGTTAAAATGGCAGATTTGCAGTCAGAATAATTATTTCTACTCTCAGATACCTTTTAATTTATGAGGATCATAAATTCCCTATCTCCTCTCTGTTCTCTTAACTATACATGGAAATTCTTTCTCTTGATAATGTGTTGCCCCAAATTTAACAAGATTTTTTTTTTTTCTATTCTAGTTTGGGAATACCTGCTACTGTAATTCAGTTCTTCAAGCACTTTATTTTTGTCGTCCATTTCGGGAAAAAGTTCTAGCATACAAGAGCCAACCTAGGAAGAAGGAGAACCTTCTTACCTGCCTAGCAGACCTCTTCCATAGCATAGCCACTCAGAAGAAGAAGGTTGGGGTGATTCCTCCTAAGAAGTTCATAACAAGATTACGGAAGGAAAATGGTAATTCTTCTACTTCTGAATGTATTCTTACATAGCAGAAAGGGTAAATACAGCACACTACACTTCAGCAAGCACTGACCGAGCATCTTCTAAGCCTGAAAGTATTTTAGCCATTGAAAAACCAAAGCTGACGTTCTTTAAGGAAGTGCTAGTTTAGTGAGGAGGTAGTCACACAGTAATTAATATGAGGTGTGATTAATGCTGGAAGTATGTTCTACAAAGACCAAATGCTGTATGCCAGGAAATGAGAAATGATTTTTTTTTTTTTTTTTTTGCTTGCTTGGCTTTTCTATTGAGAATGTAGTTGGGTTCCCTCCCCACCCCGCATTGTTTGTTTTGTAGTTCTTTCATGTATATTGACCCATTTGATCCTTACACTGCCCTGATTTAGAGAGCATGTTATTTCCCCCATTTTAGCCATGCAAAGAACAGAGGCTAAAAAGCTTTCCAGGAGTCATACTCCAGGGAAAGAGCCAGAATAATAAAACTTTTTGGCCTAGGGTAAGTGGTTTTAACTCCACTCACCCCCTTCTTTAAATAGTTACTGATTAAGCCCCACTTCTCTTTTCTCTCTTAAATGTTGTTTAATGCTCACAGCAAGCCCAGAAGTCAGATGTTATTACCTCACTTTACATGAGATAGTGGACGCTCAGAGAAGTTAAAATGGCTTGTCAGGGTCCCACACATCTTCCTGACATCTAAATCCCATATTCTGTCTAGTGTGGTATGTTACCTCAAAAAATTCAAGTGGGGTTTAAATAACATGTAGAATTCTGTGTTTTGTTTGATTTAGGCATTTTAGTCATTGTAGAAATAAAATTGAGTGATATTTTTAGTTTGATTTGTTATCAAAAGATGCCCACAGAAATAAGATTTGAGAAGTCTTTAAGATTGGTTATTAAACACACCATTGAATAATCCTGTCCTTAACTGAGTTGACAATGTTCATTGTCCCATGAACTGAGATAAGCCTGGGTCATATCTAGTTTCCTGAAATGTAAGGAGACACTGAGATAATATGGCGACAGGCTCTTATTCTTGAATCTGATTCACGTGTTAAAGATTTTATTCATTTCCTCCATATACAGATACAAAGCAGTTTATCATTTATTCACAAAAATACATTTTTTAATTTTTTCCCTATCAAAGCCAAACATCTTTCTTAAATTATAAATCTGTAGTATCTTCTATTTTTAAGAACACCATATACAGCTCTGTTAGAATGTGGCTGAGTGATTCAAGTCCTCTCAGTCTTTTTGTCTGTATTGGTATGAAATTTCAAGAATTTTGTCCTGGTAGAAAATTCATGAGCATGGTAATTGAATGTGCCATCCTTTCTCAGTGATTTTGTTAGTATTTTAGAAATGTTCAGCATCAGAAACATGAAACACAGAATACACATTATTTTTCTTTTTCAGTTAATAGTGCGTTTTTCTTGACCTTATTCTTTTTTTTAAAGATTTATTTATTTGAGTGGGTGGGAGGAGCAGAAGGAGAGGAAGAGGGAGAGAATCTCAAGTAGACTCCCCACTAAGCGTGGAGCTGGGCACAGGGCTCAGATGCAGGGCTTGGTCTCACAACCCTGAGATCGTGACCTGAGCCAAAATCAAGAGTCGGACGCTTAACCAGCTGAGCCACCCAGGTGCCCCTTGACCTTATTCTTTAATATGTTGTATGTGCTCTTAGTTTGGGCCGCTGTAACAAAAGTACCACAGACTGGGTGGCTTAAACAATAGACGTGTATTTCTCACAGTAACATGCTGGCAGCTTCAGTGTGATGCGGGCCGTCTTCCTTGTTTGCAGATGGCTACCTTCTTGCCGTGTCCCCACATGGTGAAGAGAGAGAAGCAAGCTCTCTCATGTCTGTTCTTAAAAGGGCACTAATCCCAGTCTTCAAGACCTGAAGGTCCTCCCAAGGCCCCATTTCCAAAGAGCATCACACTGGGGGTTAGGGTTTCAAAGTGAATGTTGGTGGAGGTACATGCATGTGGCCCTCAACATGATCTTTAAGTGTGCAGTGACTTTTTAAATTTAGATTAAGTCATGCTGAACACAGAGCTCAAGTTACTGTGTTTTGAAAGTTGTGTATGTGTGGCTTTATATGTTTGCTTGGCAAAGCTGGGATGTTTTTACTGTGTTTATTATTTTTTAATAATTCAGTATTTTCTGAAAATTTTTTATATGTTTAGGCAGAGTAAATTGATATACAGTAGACTTCTTAAATATTTTTTCAATGAAATTTGATTCCAGAATGAATATTCCAAACTTATCTTCTCATAGTTTTGTTTCATTTTTCTATACCTCAAACAATATTTAATGGAAAAACATGTTTATTATTTGATGTTGCTCACATTTTTATGTTTTGAAATACAGTTTTGCCTTTTGATTTTTTTCCTGATAATTTTGTAGAGGAGAGCATACAAATTAAAGAGGATTTAATGGGTTATCCATTGCTTAACTCTCCTTCTGAGATTATGTTTGCTAGTTTTTTTTTTTTTAATCTCTGGAAGAAACGGATGTTGCCCATTTTAGAATTTCCACTAACTTTCACTGTTGGACTGTTGTTCTTAAATCAGTTTTCTTCCATGGGATGCTGTAAACATGTTTTATATTTTCAGTAGATATTAGCTCCATATTGTGTTAAACACTGTTACTTTATATAACTAATCATTTTGATATTACTTGGGAAGAATCTATTTTAATTTCAGTAATGGATTTTTGTTTTCAAAATTTTATTTCATGTTACCTAATCATAGCATATGAGACTATAGCATAGTACTTTTACAGTGTGATAAAACACTTGCTCCATAAATGTGTTATCCTTGATGATGGGAAACTAGTTGAATGTTTGAATTGATTATATATTTAGCTTCTGCTGAGTGCCATAAACTAGGGGAGAAGACAAACAATCATGTAATATAATGTATTATCGCCATGAAAAAAAATTAAGCATGGAAAGGGAGTTGGTAGGTTATGTTAGTTCAGAGAGTTGGAGAAGCCATTGAAAGGTCTCAGGCAAAATCGTTCTAAGCGGATAGAATAGAAATTGCAGTTGCCCTGAGTGCTTGAAGGATGACAAGGAAATTAATGTGGCTCAAGTGGAGTAAGATGAAGATAGAGAAAAAAGGTAAGGGCCTAGCACTTGGGTTTTATTTTGAAAGCCATGGCAAGCCATTGGAGGGTGCTGAGCAGGTGGGTGATGTGTTTTGATCTGCATTAGGAAGTGATCTCTCTGGTTGCTGGGTGGTGTGGTGGTGGGAATGAGTGGGCATGGGCCGCATGAGTACACACAGGTAGACCAGCCAGGAGGCTGTTTCACTAATGTAGGTAAGAAATGAAGCCCTCTGTTTCACACTGCTACCTTCCTGTAGAAGAATTAAAACCTGGACTGATGATCTACTTCTGTGCTAGCTAGTAGTGACTCACCTTGGGATCATTTATGGTGGGTTTGAAAGTCACATCAGCTGGCACGTGTAGCTGTGGGCTCTGACTCACCGAGCCTTCCCGGCACACCCTGTTCACACTGTTGTCTGGGGCCAGATTTATTCTCATGTCATTGTAGCTGTTTCAGCCCCTGTTGTTCATTTGGTAGTTCATTTGTTCGCCCATTCATTCATTCATTCATAAAATGTCAAGCACATCTAAATATGTGGCAAGGACTGTTCTGGGTGCTGGGGATACAGTACTGAATGAGATAGAAAAGATCCTTATTCTCAAGAAACCTGTATGTACATAGCGATGCTTCAGGTGATGTAGATATTAATAGTATATATATTTAAGGATGGGTATTCCTTAAGTGAGGATATAATTACAAATAATACCTATTAAGTAGATTTGAGTGAATAATTTCCCATATTCATTTTAATCCTTTTTCTCCAGAAGAGCACGAAAGATTTTTTGTATTAATGAAAGCTACCTATTTCTGAATTATGAAGAACACATAAGATTTTTAAGCATTGATTTAGTTTTTTTTTTTTGCATTAATGTTGCAGCTATATTAGGACTTTAATAATTTATACCTTTCATATACATTTATTTAATAATGAAATTGTCTGTCTCTCCCACTAGACTGTCAGTTCCATGATGGAGGGATCCCATTTGTTTTTGCTCACCATTGTATTCCCAGCACATAATCCAGTTCCTGGTACATAGTAGGTGCTTACTAAATATTTGATGAGTGAGTGAATGAATGAGTGAATTTGTTTAATTTGCCAAAGCAACTTTGAAGTCCACCTTTCCCATCATGCTACTTAGCAGAGAAGAAAGCAAAGCATAAGGAAACCAAGATTTTAGAAATTAAATGTAATACAGTTTATGGGGATTGTCTGCGGCCATTTAGTTGATGTTGTTTTGATGTTTATGTGGTCCTGGCTGAAGTTTTTAAATCTGTATTGGCTACTCTTAGGCACAGCGAGAGTCTGGCACATTCAGCGTACTGTGTTTATAGAAAATGGAGTATAAATTGTTTTAAATATTTCAACAAAATGCTTAAAAAGAGTATTTTCTGGTTTACTTTACATCTCATTTGCGGAGCATTCAAGTCAGTTGAGGTATATTTGTGAATGTGAAGTCATTGTTCTGTGTTCAAAGAACATCCAAAAAAAGATGTTTCAAGTTTTTAAAAAAACAAAAACATTTGTACATTTTTGCTTTACAAATTATTTTGAAAGACATGCATAGATGCTAAAATAATTTTAAACAGGAAAAAAATGAGACTTTATTATTTTTTTATTTAGAACTTTTTAGTTATTTTTTTAATTTTGTAGTTTATTTTAAATATATATGGCAAGAATGTATTCTTTAAAACTTTGGTTATAAAAAACCTGATTTAGGGGAAAAGAGACTACTTTAGACTGTGGCGTTGAGCCAGCAGATAGAGATCCACCTCAATGAATTGTTCATATCTCACTTCAACTAGGCCCTTAGAGTGTTGATAAAATATTTTTACTGGTCCTCTCCCATTATCCTTCCTTTTAGATTCCTCCCTGACTTTTCCAATTTGTTTGTATTTTCCTTGAGCCCCCTAATCAACTTTAGCATATTTCCTTTCAGTTCTTATCTTAGCAGACCTGGGTGGTTCTAGATTTGTGACCTGGGGATGGGTGAGTGAGAGATGAAAAGGGGACTTTGAAGGGTGTCCTGTGCACTTCTGGAAGCTGCCCCGACACTCAAAGTGTCAGGGTTGGTGAGGGAGTTGGGATGGACAAAGAGACCACGAATCAGGCCATCAGTGGGTGAGGGGAAGTTGGCAGATGACCACAGAAAGATCTTAATAGCTTTTTTGACTGAGGGCGAGTTTTTCATATGCAAAGGAAAGGTAATGATTGAGAAGTGGCTGCAGGGAGCTCAGAAATGCCAAAGGTTGAAGGGATGGGGAGTTTAGAACAGAAAGTGGTTTCTGGAGGGAACAGCAGAAAGAAGAACATCCCAACGATGAGGAAGGAAATAAGGAACAATAAACGACTGAAAGTAGTAGAGGATGGGAGAGTAGGGTTGGGAGGTGGACTAGTATTTTCAGGGATGAAGTATCGTTGCATTGAGAGGCAAAGTGAAAGGTAATTGACTTCAGTTATCCCAGCCTTGGCCTAGACCAGTCCAGTGGTGGAACCATCTAAAAGTTCTGAGCGTGACTTGGTCTGGTCTCAGGGAGATGGAGTAGACGGCCAGGAGGCTTTGCGGTGAGCTGTGTCACAGTGTCGGTCGGGAGTGACACACGGACTTTTGCTGGGAATAGGGGACGGGGAATGGTGTCCACAGTGCTTGGATCTATCCCTCATGGGCAAAAACCACTGGACAGACACAATACCAAATTATCATCAGTTAGGTGTTAAGTCCACATAGGCTAATGCAGTATCTCTTAGGACCCAGGGCTTTTATTGTTCTAAAAAATAACATAAGGGGTTTGTTTAAGGCTAATCAAATCCCTTAGGACAAGCTTACAGCAGAGAAATGAAGTGTGGCTCTAACTGCGTTAATATTATTGTGTTTGACTTGAACTCCAAGAAAGAGGTTAAATAAATTGCCTGTGACATACATGTAATTAAAGGTAGAACTATCCTAGGAATCCAGACAGTCTTGCTCTAGCGGCTGCACCTTACATCTGAGGCTTTTTAAAGGTCTTACTGACACCAAGATTAAAAATCAGTCTTTATTTTCTTTGACTATACCTCCCATTTTCACTTGTTCCCATTCTATTTGTACAGTCCCTTTGCAAAGGAAGATGGTGTTCCATTTTACAGACTGCAAAATCAAGGCCTTTTTGATTACCATGAGAGGGTGAACATTTTCTCATGTTTCTTAACCTTTTGAATTTTGTGTCTATAAATTGTTGATTTCCACCCATTGTATTTCCTTTTGTATAAGCTCTTTCTGTGTTGAAGATGTTAATAGTTTTTGTTTTAATTTTTTTTAACTTTTTCAATGATTTCTAATGCACAGAACTTAATTTTATGCAGTCATAACTGTAGCTCTTCTAAAATGTAATGTTTTGTTCTTTTTATCTTAGACCTTCCCTAAGTTTTGTTCCTAATTTGCCTTTTATTTAAAAAATGTTAGCTGTAATCTTTCTGGAATGTATTAAATGTGCATCGAGGATCTAAAGGTAACATTTTGCTGAGCGGGTTGTCTTCTGTGTGTGCTGGATGGCCAAGCCGCAGGGGCCGTTGCGTGGCTGGGTCTCCCTGGCACGCTGCTTTGTATGCGGCTTGCGGCGTCGGACTGCCACTTCCCGGCAGCATGACTTTCCCTCTCTGATCCCATTCCCTCATTTGGAAGATGACAATAACAGTGTCACAGAGTTGTTCAAAAATCAAATGGGATACTGCCTGTGAAGTCCTTACCTTTCAGTTTCAGGTTGTGTAATGTCAAGCTCGGGGTATAAAGCCCTTCATGTTCGTGACTGTTTTTCCGTGATATTTATTCATTTGTATAGTGACAGGGAACGTTTCATAGAGTTATAAAATCGCACATTTTAGAGATTATCTGGATTGAAGAGATAATTTGTGATACCCTTGTTTCCTATACCTGACTGCAGATCAGAGTCGCCTGGAGGAACTTTGAAAGTCCCAGGTTCCAGGCCTCACCTCTGACTGAGTCCCTAGGATGCATGGCCCCGTCATCATCATTTCCACAACCTTTCTGTGTAGTTCTTACCCAGTTGGCTTCGCATTGACAAGAGGTTGTCCAGCTTCTGTTTTCAAGCTTGCTGTGTCAAACAAATAAATAAAGAATAAAACTTGCCATGTTTTAATCATTGTGGAATAATAAGATGAGCTAATAAAAAGTAGTAGTTTTTGATCTCTTCCATATATTATATAAATGTATGAGGTTAAAAGTTTTGCCTTTTTCTCATGGATCACTTAGTATGTTGCTTTAAAAAGAAGATTCTCATTCATCTTAACTGGATTTTTCTCCAAGTTTAGTCATATTTTTATGTGAAAGCTAATCTATTTCTTGTACATGACTGACAACCAAACGTTTGTACTTAGTTCTGATAGAATATTGGGTATTTGTTTTAAATTTAGTTTTAATCAAGTTACTAAGTCTGAAGTAATTCTCTAATATATTTTTATTTTTAGAGCTTTTTGACAACTACATGCAGCAAGATGCCCATGAATTCTTAAATTACCTACTAAATACAATTGCTGATATTTTACAAGAAGAAAGAAAGCAGGAAAAACAAAATGGCCGTTTACCTAACGGTAATATTGACAGTGAGAACAACAACAACAGCACACCAGACCCAACGTGGGTTCATGAGATTTTTCAGGGAACATTGACAAATGAAACCAGATGTCTTACTTGTGAAACTGTAAGTATGTCATAAAATTTTGTGTAGACCAGATTTAATTCATTTTTATTAAAAGTTCTTTGAGGATGAGTGTGAGAGATGAACGTGAAGGTTGTAATTTCTTAGGTATAGTATAAATGAATTATCAAAGATGTACTTGTCTGTTGAAAGGACTGTGTATCCTCTTTTGTAATGCTGCTTATTAACAGTGAATACCTGAGGTGACAGAAAAATACTTACTGTGGTTTGGACTGTAGTTGACCTTGAACAACAGGGGTTCGAACTGCATGGGTCCACTTATTTGTGGAATTTTTTTTTATATATAGTACTGTAAATGTATTTTCTTTATGATTTTCTTAATGACATTTTCTTTTCTCTAGCTAACTTTATTGTAATACTACGATACATATACAAAATGTGTGTTAATCAAGTATTTATGTTATTGGTAAGGCTTCTGGTCAACAGAAAGCTATTAGTGGTTAGGTTTTTGGAGAGTCAAAAGTTACACATGGATTTTCGACTGCGGGGACAGGGGTAGGAGGTTTCGGCACCCCTAACCTCTGCATTGCTCAAGAGTCAACTGTATTTGATTTTATTTCAGTATAAGGAGCAATAGAGCCATGTTCTGGAAGTTATATGTCTGTGTCTTAGTTAAGCTCATAAGAAACTTCCAGGTTAGGGAGGTACATTAATTTGTTTTCCCTTTCCCTACAATTATGTTTATTGTTGGAATAAAAACTAAAGCATACTGTGTACACTCAAGTGGGGGAAGTACCCACTTGCTGGATACTTTGTGAAGATGAGCAGTAGGGAAGAAGCATGAAAATGGATTTTATGTGGGATCAGATAGCCCAGTCCCTTTGTTGTATCATTGCCTTGTTACTTCATTTCTCATTTGAGGAATGAAAGATCAGGCATCCATTATTCACCTTTGCTGGTGGAGCCAACATACCCTTTCCAGCCTGTCTTCAGCACAGGATCCAGTTTAGAGTTTAGTAGTTTGCATTGCATATACTTGTCGTGTTTTCTCTAGCCTCCTTTAATCTGGAACATTTCCATAGTTGTTTTTGTCTTTTATGACATTTACATTTTTAAAGAATATGTCTTTTTTTAAAAAAAATCTAACATTTCTCATATTGAGTTTGATGTTTCCCTCTGCTGAGATGCAGGTATACATTCTTGGCTGGAGTGATTCAGTTAATGTTGTGCCTTTCTCAGGGTCTCACATCTGGGCACACGATATCCGTCTGCCTCTTATTGGTGAAATTAATTTTGATCTCTCATTCAAGGTGTACTTCACTTTCTCCGATTGATAATGACTGGCTTTTATGCCCTGGTAACTAGTAGGCTGTCTGTGGGGAGACACAAATATCTTGTTCATCAAAATCTCCCCCGAGATTTAGCATCCACTAAATGGATGGGTTTTTTTTTGCCTGATCCAGTTTTACTATGATGGTTCTATGACTAGTTTTTAATAGCTTAGAAGAGTAGCATCGTCCATTGGAAAAGAGAATTCACAAGCAAGAAAATAAGATGTTTTATGGATGTTTGGAAGACTGGCATAGTTACTTGTTTGACTAAATCAGATAAATAAACACTAGTGGAGGCTACTAAGAAACTGTATTTTTTTTTTTTTTTTTATTAATGGACTTCAGAAAAATTGAGTGGGAAGTACAGAAGTTCCCAAATATCTCTCTCCTTTCCTCCACTTTCCCCTATGATTAACGTTTTGCATTAATGAGGTACATTTGTTGCAGTTGATGGGCCAGTAATGATACATTATTAACTAAAATCTGTAGTTCATATTTGAGTTCAGTTTTAGTGTTGTCTGTTCTTTGGTTCCGTATATTTTGACAAATGTATAGTGACACATGTCTGTCATTACAGTATCATACAGAGTAGTGTCACTCTGTGTTTCACAAATTCATCCCTCCTTCCTCCCCAAATCCCTGGCAACCACTGATCATTTTACTGCCTCCATAGTTTTGACTTTTCCAGAATGTCGTATATTTGGAATCGTAGAGTATGAGGCCTTTTTAGATTGTCTTCTTTGACTTAGCAGTATGTATTTAAGGTGCCTCCATGTCTTTTTGTAGCTTTATAGCTCATTTCTTTTTATCACTTAATTATATTTCATTATGTGGATATACCACAGTTTATCCGTTCATTTATTGAAGGACACTATTGAAGGACAACTTGCCTTCAAGTTTTGATGATTATTGCTTTGTCTTCTCTGGGCCTTTTGCCTCTCCATATATACTATGGAATCATACGAAATTTAGAAACTAGTTTATTATCCGTAATACAGTGTGCTGTGATTTCAAAGGCGATTGTGTTGAATCTCTAGATCAAGTTGGGAAGAACTGACATCTTGACAGTCTTGAATCTTACTGTCCATTTACATGGACTGTACACTTATTTACATCGTCTTTGATTTAGAAAGAAATCATCTTGTAGTTTTCCTCATGTCGATCTTGTACTTATTTTATTATGTTTATATAGGTAAGTGTGGTTTTTGTTTTTGGTGCTAATGTAAATAGTATTGTGGTTTCTTTCTCTCTCTATCTCTTAAAGCAGATGGTGACCCTTTTGGTTCAACCATGAATAAAAAGTTAGGGTCTTTAAATAGAACTATAACCCATATCGATGAGTGATCTATTGACTGTTGATTATGCATTGATCTTTTCAACTATAACCAGGCATTTGGAAAATGATTGTTGCCAGTAGTGTGATTTTAGTTAATGAAGGACACAGTAGTCATAAATGAATAAAATTCTCTTGTGGAAATACATTTTTATTGGTGACCCTCTCTCACATCAAGTGAAAGAGGTATAATTGAGTGTTTGAATACATTAACATCCCGTGAAGATGTTTTTGGGTTAGAGTAAGGACTGTTGCTCATTGCTGCAGCCATTAGTTAATTGTAGTAAGAATCTGGGCAATGTTTGATGACAGGAATTGGTCTCAGTACTCATATTTGTTCAATCTAACCAACTCCAGTTATTTTAACAGAAGTTTTGTAGATACATCTTATAAAGAAAAATTTTATTGTAGCTGAGTTCTAAGCTTTAGGAAATAAATATACTGTCCAATTATTAGAGCAGTATTTCAGTTGGAATAGTAGGTATAATCAGAGAATTTGGCAGTTGCTTCATGTTTGGTATGATGGAATTTGGTCCGTGTTACAAGATATGTGTAATTTACCCTCTTCAATAAAAGAGAAAATAATTAAATTTGCATTGCATGTTGAGAAATGCAGTAATAGGTGAGGCTGGCATAGTAGATTTGGGAGGTCTTTGGGATACTGTGGTGTAAGGCCTTTGAAGTTTACTGAGGATGATGGGGAGTGAGGATTAGATGGAGAAGGTGATATCACCCATCCTTGTTTGCTCAAATATTTATTAATTTTATTTGTAATGGATGGATAGTGATCCTTCCACCCATTCTTCACTAGGTCCTCCTGTGGTCAACAATATATATTTGCAGATAGTCTCCCAAGAATTAAGGGTATGACTTGAGAATATTTCCTCAAAATCTCCATCATCATCTTGCAGATTCAGTAAATGATCATTAGTACCATGCCTTTATCAAATTCAGCTAGAGGGATGAAATTGAGGATTTCTCAGAGTGAATATATATCATTTCTTCATTTAGTTTTGCACAAATACTTGAGTACCGGCTATGCCAGGTAGAAGATGGGTAGAGGTTGGCAGAGGATGAATAAGGGAGTGGGAAGGAGTTGTGAAGGTTCAGAGTGGGCTTCTTGGAGGAGACAGTATTTGTATGGCAGATTTTAGTAATGCAGTTGTAAATATCCCACTTGGTAGGAGGTTGGGTTTCTGTAACAGCACCCTCTTCTTGTGTTCTTTTGTTCTTTGGTGCTTTCTTCTGGTCCCATTCCTTTTCTACTGTTTATTCTTCAAATGTGGGCATCCTCCAGGGTTTCATTTTGGGCTGCTTTTCACTCTGCCTTGGGAGGATCATGTTCCATTTCCTTACCACCTGTGCTGATGACTCCCCACCCACATCTCCAGCCTACACTTCTTTACTGAGGCTCCCACATCCTGGGTGTGACCTGACCTTAGAACATGGGAGTCCCAACAACAACCAGACATGTTTACAAACACTTTTAAAAGTTAAATACTGCCCCACTTGGTGGTTTTCCAGTACCAACACAATTGTAAACCCAAACGTAGTAACTCAGGTGTATCCAGATGATCCAGAACAATCCTTATGTCAGATTTTTTATGTTATAATAAAGATGGAAATCTAAAATGAAGACCCCTGAGGCAGTGCCTGAGAACCACAGACCTCATTTTGAGAAACAACCAGACTCTTTAATCTTCATTTCTCTTTAGCTTACATATAAGGCCCTGCTCAGTCTGGCTTTAGCCTGTCTCTGCCATACTATCCCTCGCCACCCTGCTCTCCTTCCTCCAAAACTGGGCTGATTCTTTTTCCTCAGCACCTCACATTCCCTTTCCTCTCTCTGTGTTGTCTTTCTTATTTTTTTTCACTGTATCTTTTGAGACCCAGATCACTTATCTTGTGGTGCCCCTAGGCCGTGCATACATGGTACTCTCAGCTACTCCTCTTCGATACAGCCACATAATCTGTCACAAGTTAATGATACTGAGCTTATAAAACTGATGCACTATTGAGGCAGGAAAGCATTTACTACACCAGATGTATAGCCCTTGTGGGTGAGAGGCACAGTCAGAGATCTCCTGTTGTGTGCTCACCTTAAGCATAGAGTCTTTGAAGGAAAGAACTAGGAAAATTGATGTCTGAAGTTCTGTCCTAATCCAATTCAAATGAATTAAGTAATAACTTGAATTTTTTTATCAGAGGGTTTGCCCATAATTCAAACAGAACTTTATATTAGATTTTTTTTTTTTTTTTTGGAGAAGGATTAAAGAAGGTCCTCAATGAAGATTGTAATTTGGCATTTTAGGCTAAATGATTTCCTTGAATGATGAAACAACACAGGTTGATGCCCTTTGCCAAGCATCCCCATTCAGTCTTAGCCTGTGTTTTTTTAAGAATTAGTATATATGGGCAGTTTGTTTCATGCTTTACCATAATACCGAGGTTTTGGAAAGTAATGGGATTTCACGTGCTAGCCTTTGCCAGAAAGGGAATCAGTCACAGGTGCACTTTGCTGTTTAACCTGTACGTGTGTTGAGAGTCATTTACTCAGTGTCCCTTTGGATAATCCAGATTCGGTAGATTTCTTTTGAACTCGGGGAAGATGAATTCTTCATGTACTTACTACTAATAAGAGAATGAATGCATTTAATTCTGTCATTTCAGAACAGTGATTTACTGATATTTAAAGAAATCAAAGGTAATTCCCTATTTTTACAGATAAGCAGCAAAGATGAAGATTTTTTAGACCTTTCTGTTGACGTGGAACAAAACACATCGATCACTCACTGCTTAAGGTAACTGGAGAGTTATTTATTTTGAAATTTAATGAATATCTTTGGTTTAGAGTATTTTTAAATGAATACACGGTTTTCTGGTATAGACAAAATAAATTTATTTTGAATTTTACACAGGGGTTTCAGCAACACAGAAACTCTGTGCAGTGAATACAAATATTACTGTGAAGAATGTCGCAGCAAACAGGAAGCACACAAACGGTAATTTAGTGTTTTTAAAAATTTGTTAGTGATTCTCTGGCAGTGGGTGTTGTAGATGGGCCTTTCCAGCTGAAAGTGATGTCTGAAAATTTACACTGAGTAAAAATTCCTAATTTTATCATTAAGTAATTAAGACTCACTAAGTTATTACTAGATAAACAATATTCAGCTCTGCAACCTCCGGTGATTTTCTACACTTAGTAAAAGTCGTTTAAGAGTCATAAACCAGTACAGTTAAAATATTTGACTTTGAAGCTTGCCTGCTTAAGTAAACTTTTTCTTGGTGAGGAGAGAGAAGGGGGAAGATCCTTTCCTTGCCCCTACCCTAGCTTCTGCTAATCCTACACGGGATCTTGTACCTTCTCTTATTTGGTATTTGGTGTCAAAGAATGGAATTGTCATCATCATTCTTGTTACTTTACTTTTCATTTTGAAATAATCTCAAGCTCAAAGAAAAGTTGTATGAACAGTACCAAGAATGTTTTTTTTTTTTTTTGTACCCAAAACCACTTGAAAATAAGGTCCTAATATGATGTCCCATGATCCTGGACACTTGAGTGGCTATTTTCGACCGACGAGGAAGTTTTCCTATTGCCATATTCACCCACATGGGGCAAGCAACACTGACACGTTAACTGTTTTCGTGGAACTTACTTCATTAGCACGGATGTCCCAGTAATGTCCTTTATAGAACAAAAGGATCCAGTCCAGAAACACACATTACATTTAGTATTCATGTCTGTTTCGTCTTTTTACATTTGGAACAGTCTTTTCTTGATTTTAAAAATCTTGACACTTTTGAAAATTGTAGATTATTTTATAGACTGTCCCTCTTGGGCTTCATCTCGTGTTTTCTTATGATGGGGTTCAGGTTATATATTCTGGTGGGAAATCTCACAGAAGTGATGCTCTGTTCTCCTCCTTGTATCCTCTTATCCACAATTCTGATTTGTCTCATGTGTGGGGGTCCCTCAGACCATTCCTGAGATGCACTGGAAGGACTCTCAGGACTCAGCATGTATAGTCAGGCCCACAGCCAAGACTCCTTACAGGGAAAGACGGCAAAGCATCGCAGCAGAGCAGAAAGCCAGGGGAGCTTCCAAGAAGAGTTCAGTGCAGTGGAGTCACACAAGACACACTGAACTCCTTCAGCACTGAATATTGACATGGGGAAGTGTTGTCTCCCCTGAGGCTCATTACAGACTCAGTGTCCAAGGTTTTAAACTGAGGACTGGGCACATGGGCACGCTCTGTCTAGCATGTACCAAAATTCCAGACTCTCAGAAGGAAAGTAGGTGTTGAGCATAAACCATGTTGTTTGTCCAGACAATTTAGGCATGTTGAGACACTCTATATCATTTAGGAAGTGGTGGAAACACCCCTCAAATCCAAGTTGTCATACGTTAACCAATTTTGTCATACTACAACATGGTTGAATCTTGAGCATGTTATGCTAAGTGAAATAAGCTAATCACAAAAAGGCAAATTCTGTATGACTCTAGTTATATGAGGAATCTTAAGTAGTCACATTTTTAGTAACAAAGTAAAATGTTGGTTGCCAGTGTCTGGGGAGAGGGGGAAAAAGGGGAGTTGTTCAGTGGGTATAGAGTTTCAGTTTGCAAGATGAAAAAGTTCTCGAGATCTGTTGCACCACAACATGCTAATCGGGAACACTACTGTACATCTAGAAAGGGTTAAGGTGGTAAAGTTTATGTTATTTGTTTTTTAACCACAGTAGAAAAATGCATGTGGTTTGGCCTTCATTCAGAATATATCTATGTTTGTATTAACATAAAGACAATGTCTTCTTCAGAACCAAAGGTTTCAATCTTGGAACACTGAAGAATGATTTCTGGAAATGTTACTGTAAAATAAGTATTCCATGATCAAATGAATTTTCTGTATAATAAAATTTCCTCTTCATTATTTATTCATGCTTCATATTATAGACTTTGAGAGGACCCACAGAATAGGAGAAATTTATCTTCTTATCTAGCTTAATACAGAATTTATCTGCACATAGATTCCTTTTTATATGGCACACCTGTTGAACTATATATAGCACAGCCCAGGAAAAATACCGGCTTGGTAAATGTAGGTGAAACAACCATAAGCTGTTACCCAATGGGAGGATAAAGCATCTAGGGAAAAGCAAAGTGATGTCCCCGGGGAGCTGGAATGAGAGGATTCAATGGCTTTGTTTCTGGTGGTGTTTCCCTGTCCTCTGGGCATTGGGGTGGGAGTGGTGCGGGAGATTTTTAAAGAGCACTCCTCTGTCAGTCCTCTCTGCCTTAGCGCGGGATCCGACGATGAGTGGCTGGACTGGGAGCTGAGCCGGCCTGCTCAGGCTGTTCTCTTCTCTGCTACACATCCTTCCTCTCTTCACTCCCCGTCCGCTCCCTTTGTGCCAGATGCAGCTTAGCCCACCTCCAGGCCCAGTGCTGTGTGAGGCACGGGGGAAGACTCTCGCAGTGCCCAGCTCAGCCCGCATCAAGGTGTCATGGCCACTGTCTGTCTCCGTCTACCCTGGATCTAGTAATTGAGGTTCTTCCTGTTTCTGAGGGCAAGTTCTTCCCTTTTGCTCTGTTTTCATAATGAGATCCATAGCTTATTCCTCCATGTGCAGGTCCTAATCACGATTAGTGTCCTGTCAGCAGCCATGATGTAGTCAACATCCCCAGCCAGCCCTGGCACGTACCCTGCCTTAGTCCACTGAGACTGCTGTCACAAAATAGCATAGACTGGGTGGATTATAAACAGCAGAAATGGCCTCCTTAGAGTTCTGGAGGCTAGCAGTCCAAAATCGAGGCACCAGCATGCCATGTGCCGGTGAGGGCTCTCTTCCTGCTTCCTAGTGGGTGCCCTCTCGTCGTGTCCTCACGTGGTGGAAGGATGCTAGCAAACTCTGGCGTCTCTTTGATAAGGATACCAATTCCATTCCTGAGGGCTCCACCGTCATGACCTAAGCACCTCCCAGAGGCCCCGCCTCCTAGTACCATCACGTGGGGCCTTAGGTGTTGAACACAGGACTTTTGGGGGGACACAAGCATTCAGACTGCAGCACCCCTTCCCCATTAGAATCCTCCTGAATCTGACCTGTGTTCTGGTTTCCTGGGTCCTTGCGTCTTTTGACAGGTTGATGCTGTCTGGGTGCACAGCTGGTAGCATCTCCAGACAGCACTCAGTACTCTTCCCCCTCTGCTCGGGGCACTCCACGCCCACCTCCCCTGGCCGCTGACCCGCCTTCCTTGAGCACACGTGCTGGCGGTCAGGCTCCGTCATGTCTGACTTTCCTCTCAGTGCTGCCAACTCCGTCATCTGGTGTCTTCCTCACATCTAGTCCTAGCTTCTGTTCTCTCACCCCTCAGCCTGACCTGCCCCAGGTAGGCCCTGTGGATGTGATAGTATATGAGAATGTGGGATTTTATGTTTGTACAACTACTAAACTCTTCTGTGTGGTCAAGACTTCTCTGCCAGGGCGCCTGGGTGGCTCAGCCGTTAAGCGTCTGCCTTCGGCTCAGGTCATGATCCCAGGGTCCTGGGATCGAGCCCCGCATCTGGCTCCCTGCTCAGCAGGAAGCCTGCTTCTCCCTCTCCCTCTGTGCTTCTCTCTCTCTCTCTCTGTCAAATAAATAAAAATCTTAAAAAAAAAAAAGACTTCTCTGCCAACAGAATTTTAAGTTCTTATGTGCTTGTGCTGGGATGTTAAATTTCTCTGGCAGAGTTTGCATATTAGTGCCCTTTGGCCCACATTCAACATATAGACCTCTTGGCTGGGCTCACACAATTTATACAAATGGGCAGTTTTACTTTAAAAATGGTTTCGGCTTTTCTTGGCAGGGGGAGGGGTAAAGAAATCAAAGCAGCAGAGAGCACTGGAATCTGGAACCTGCGTTCCTAGGGCCACCTGTAGCCTGCAGCGGAGTAGCTGGTGTTCTGGGCCGGGAATGGTTGCAGACAGTGTTCTCCACGCCCCCACTCCTGTAGGATGCTCTCGCTCTGCCTCTTCTCTGGGGACCTCCCCTTGGTCTGCTGCTGAAGGAAGCTCCTGAGAGTTTCTTTCCCCCGTGACCTTTGACCAGCAGATGGAGAAGTCCCTCTGTGGGACTTTTCCAGAGAGTGAACCCTTAGCTGCTTCTTCCCCTTCCTTCTTGGCTCCCCGGGTCAGGGTCTGCTTCTGGGTAATAAGACCCCAAATAGGAAGGATGTGCTCCTCATCGCTGTGGTCCTGCCGCCTGTTCTTACAGCGGCTGCTGCAGATTTGAGTTCATAACCTGGTATGTACGCGGGCAGTGCATTTTTGCTAAGAAAGTAAGTCTGCTCATTCCTGGTTTTCTGGCAAAATATTTTGATTAGGTTGGAAGAGGACATGCTTGTTTTTAAAAATCACATTGTTGATAAGCATAAGTTTTCTGCCGAGATCTAAAATTTCTTGGAAAATTTAAGTAGGGGGCAAGGTTGCTTTTTTCAGGAGGATAAATATGCTAATCTAATATTTTAAGATGCCCCTTACATATTTATTATTATTATTTTGCTAATTTAGGAATATAAAGGAATCTTTCCATTTTTACAGTTACTGGTCTTTATTTAGAAAGAACCTGAGGAAAATACATCGTCATTTCATTTAGTAGAACTAGTGTTATCATCACCAAGTGAGGTTTATATGTTGCTGGATTCAGTTTGCTAATGTTGTCTTGATTTTCACATCTTTGAAATAAATACCATGAGGGGTATTATTAGTCTGTAATTCTCTTATACCTTTGTCAGAGTTTGGTATCAGGTCCATGCTGGTCTCAAAAGTGAGCTGATGACGATTCCCTCTTGGATAAAGGAGTTTGTATAAGCTAGGTACAGGTGGGCCTTGCTTTATTGCACTTCACAGATACTGCGTTTTCTACAACTTGAACGTTTATGGCATCCGTGAAGCACACAAGTCTATTACTGCCCCTTTTCCAGCAGCGTTTGCTGACTTGATGTCTGTGTGTCGTATTTTGGTAATTCCCACGGTATTTCAGACTTTTTCATCATTATTACATTTGTTATGCTGATCTGTGATCAGTGATCTTTGATGTCGCTGTTGTAATTGTTTGGGGGTACCAGAGACTGTGCCCGTATGAGGTGATGAGCTTACCTGATAATATGTGTGTGTTCTGACTGCTCTGCCCACTGCCCATTCCCCCACCTCTTTTCCTCTCCTTTGGCCTCTCTGTTCCCTGAGACACAACGAAATTGAAATTAGGCCAGTTAGTAACCCCATAGTGGTGTCTAAGTGCTCAAGTGGGAAGAAGAATCACGTGTCTCTCACTTTGAATCAAAAGCTAGAAATGGTTAAGCTTAGTGAGGAAGGCATGTTGAAACTGAGATAGGCTGAAAGCTAGGTCTTTTGTGCCAAACATCAGCCAAGTTGTGAGTGCAAGGGAAACATGCCTGAAGGACATTAAAAGTGCTCCTCCAGTGAGCACATGAATCATAAGAAGGCGGAAAGAGTTTTATTGCTGATAAGGAGAAATTCTGAGAGGAATTTGATCTCCTCTGGAGAGAAGAGCAAACCAGCCCCAGCATTCCCTTAAGCCGAAGCCTAATCCAGAGCAAGGCCCTAGCTAGCTCTCTGTAATTCTGTGAGGGCTGAGAGAGGTGAGGAGGCTGCGGAAGGAAAGTCTGAAGCGGCAGAGGTTGGTTCATGAGGTCGAAGGAAAGAAGCCAGCTCCACAACAGAAAGCATAAGGTGAAGCAGCGAGGGCTGGTGGGGAAGCTGCAGCAAGTTCTCCAGAAGGTCCAGCTACGATAGCAATGAAGGTGGCTACACTCCACAGCAGGTTTCCAGTGTAGACAAGACAGCCTTCTACTGGAAGAAGATGCCATCGAGGACTTTCACAGCTCCAGAGGAGAAGTCAGTACCCGGCTTCAGAGCTTCAAAGGCCAGGCTGACTGTCCTGTCAGGGGCTAACGCAGCTGGTGACCTCAGTTGAAGCCAGTGCTCACTGACCGTTGCGGAAATCCTAGGGCCCTTCAGAACGATGCTCAGCCTACTCTGCCTGTGCTCTGTACGTGGAACGACAAAGCCCGGATGACAGCACGTCTGTTTACAACATGGTTCACCGAATATTGGAAGCCCACTGTTGAGACCTGCTGCTGAGAAAAACGATTCCTATCTAAATATTACTGCGCACTGACCGTGCACCCGGTCCTCCAGGAGCTCTGACGGAGACGCACCAGATGAATGTTGTTTTCATGCCTGCTGACAGAGCATCCATTCTGCAGCCCCTGGATCACGGAGTCATCTTGACTTCCAAGTTTTATTTTTTATTTTATTATTGTTATTATTATTTTTAATACTTTTTTCTTGTGTTGAGGGCTGACTTTTAATAGATTGCTGTGAGGGAGCTGCTTGGCTACATACGAAACCCTGAAGGTCTTATATTTCAATAAATACATTTTGTAAGGTTATAGCTGTCATAGTGATTCCTCTGATAGATGTGGGCTAAGCAAATAAAACCCTCCGGAAAGGATTCACCATTCCAGATGCTTTTAAAATATTTATGGGAAGAGGTCAAAATCTCCACATTCACAGGAGTTTGGGAGAGGTTGGTTCCCACCCACACGGAGGACTTGGAGGGGTTCAGGACATCAGTGGGGGCAGTCACTGCAGAGGTGGTAGAAACAGCAAGAGAACTGGAAATAGAAGTGGGGCCTGAAGGTGGAACTGCATTGCTGCAATCTCATGATCCAACTTGAACGGATGAGGAGCTGCTTCTTGTGGATGAGCAAAGAAAGTGGATTCTTGAGATGGAATCTGTTGGTGAAGATGCTGTGAAAACTGTTGAGATGACCACAAAGGATTAAGAATCTTACATCAACTTAGCTGATAAAGCAGCAGCAGGGTTTGACAAGACTGACTCTACTTTTGAAAGACGTTCTGTGGATGAAATGCTCTCAAACAGTGTCCCATGCTACAGAGAAATCGTTCATGAAAGGAAGAGCCAGTCACTGTGGCAAACTTTATTGTCTTCTTTTAAGAAACTGCCACAGCCACCCAGCCTTCAGGAGCCACCGCCCTGATCGGTCATCAGCTACCAGCAGTGAGCCAAGACCCTTGTCCCCAGCAAAAAGATTATGACTTGTTGAAGTTGTAGATGATGGTTTGCCTTTTTTAGCAATGAGGTATTTTTAAATTAAGGTATCTGCATTGTTTTTCTAGACATAATGCTATTGTGCATTTAATAGATACAGTATAGTGTAAATCTAACTTTTGTATGCGCTGGGAAACCAAAAATTTCACTTCATTGGCTTTATTGCGATATTTACTTTACTGTGGTGGTCTGGAACTGAACACACAATATCTCTGTGATATGCCTGTCTCCTGGACTTCCTCAGTTTTTCACGATATAAAATAACCCTAGAAGTGAATTATTTTTTTCAGAAGTCTTGTATTCGAGATGATATATTTCAGTTCTAGAAGTGGGATTCCTGAGGCAAAGGCCATAAAGACTCTTATACTGCTAGATTTCTTTCCAGGAATGACTATCTGTTTATTCTTGCTAATGTTTTTCAAAGGCCAGGGTAGAATAGTAAATGTTTCTGAAATAATAAGCTGCCCACCACATTTAAGATTTGTAGGATGCAGATTTAGTAAATGCTACAAAATGATTTTTGTTTTCACTTCATTAGAGGCAATGGCTTAGTAAATTTCATTTTTTAATTATGAAAAGCGTTATGCTTCATTGAACACCTGTAGAATTCGGTTCCGCTACATTTGTCAAGTATCTGTCATGTGCCAGGCATGTTGCTCGATAGAGAAATAAAATGGAAAAAAAAAAAAAAGGTTTCTACCTGCCAAGACTTCAGATCCTAGAAGAAGAGAAAGACCCATAATCATCTAAATATTTTATGGTGTTGTAAATGGTACACACACACACACACACAGTGAATCCGTGAAGTGCCGATGGGGGATTGAAGGGAGGAGATACTTATGTCAGGGGTTATAACGTGAGCTGAGCCTTCAGAAGAATAAACTGTCGTTAGATGAAGTAGGAGTGCAGAGGTCGTATCAGGGAGAAATGGCATTTAAGGGCATACTAAAGATTATTTAAAATGTGGAAGATAGCCAGTTAAAAATTTATCTCCTAAATTTGCAGGTTATTAACTCCCTTTTTAGAATACATGTAGTCATCATTCTTGATATGGAGTTATTTCTTAATCTCTGGCAAACACCTTTCACAGAATGGTCTTTAATGCTTTCTCATCATTTGTCCTGTTCTCCATCCGTTATTGAATTATATAGACCGATAGAACAAATGGCTCTGTCTGCACTCACGTCCAAAGGAGTTAGCAGCTGTAAAGAACTGGTTTTCTTCCACCCATCGTCGGCCTCATGTGCAGTTAGCCTGATTCTCAGGGGCCTGTGTTTCAGAATAAGGATTTCTGAACAAAGGACTGATGCCGGTCCATCTACTTTGAAGCCGTATGGAGTACAAAGTCATATTATGTCATTTAGTGATGATGGGTGGGATAGTCAAGATGTTCAGAATGTTGCTTCGCCACTATAAAAATAATTGGTAGGAATATGCAAAAGTGGGCAGTGCTGGGCTATTAAAACCGACCATGAACTATTTGTTAATGGAATCATAAAGTTTGATAGTTCTTTTAAGGACATGGTATGAGTGCCTTTCATGAAATTTTGTTTCCATGTTTATTTGAATAGGATGAAAGTTAAAAAACTGCCCATGATTCTAGCCCTACACCTGAAGAGGTTTAAATACATGGATCAACTTCATCGATACACAAAACTGTCTTATCGGGTAGTTTTTCCTTTAGAACTTCGTCTGTTCAACACCTCTGGTGATGCGACCAACCCTGACAGAATGTACGACCTTGTCGCCGTGGTGGTTCACTGTGGAAGGTAACTGCAACTGTGGGCCGCGCGGGCGAGGGTCTCTGTCCGGGGGCAGGTGTTCAGGATGGGCCCGAGTGCTTCCGCTCTAGACCTTCCGGGGGCATCAGGATAACTTGATTGCAAAATGGGATCTTTCAGATACAGTGCATTTATCATTTCCTCCTTACACTTTTATATATTGAAATATTATTGCCCAGATTTGATTTTCACTCTTACTCTGTAAATATTACTCTAAAGGAACTTTAAGACCTCTTAGATTTTCTTATTTCAATTCTTTTCTTCTCCCTTCTTTTCATCTCTTTTTTTCTTTTCCTTTTTCTTTTCAGTAAAATGATGCCTAAATAGATTTTGCAAAATAAATTCTTTCTGAGATTAATTGCATATGTTCATCATTACAATGGTTATGAAAAAATTTAAAATGGCTTTGGAAATAATCTTCAAAGACAAGTTTTCTGATTTTATCAATCAGTATGTTTATTTTGATAGTTTAGTGTGCTATCTCATTCTATATATGTGCATTTATAAAATAGCTCAAAAAATTCTCAAAACTACAGGGGCATCACACAGTCAAAATGTATATTTGGAACATGCAGTCTTCATTGACTGTTTAGAATTTCCTGTATAATTTAAAGAGAGACACTCACTCTTTTCCCCCTGGCTTGGGGAAGCTTGTACTAACAGCATGTTTCAGCCAATGAAAAAAGTCCCTGGCCTTCTCACCTTAAGCTGCCCCTCTCAGCTTTCTGTTGAGAAAATGTAAGGACAGCCTGGGTGGTAACCTTGCTGTAACTCCACTGTCCCTTTCAGCCTGCCTCCTTGTCTTCCATCCTCAGCAGTAATCTTTCTTTTCCATGCTTGGAACATCCTGTTCTAAAGGAAGGCTGGAGACCTCTGAATGGAGGAAAACCTTACCAGACAACTTAACCTTGGTGGAGTGATTCAAACCAGAGGTTTTAGAGTCAGAGAAACCCGGCTTTCGGTTCTGTCCTGCCATTTAGGGCTGGTGTGACTTCACACAGTACTCCCTGAGTGTCTACTTTCTCTTGTGTAAAATGCAAATCATATTACCGACCTCGCTGTGGCGTTAGGGTTAAAGGGGGAATGCAAATCACTTAGCTGCTGCTACTGTTTTCTTAACAATAACAACATCATAATATTACCTTTTCACATCCTAACTTAACTGTTCCTTAGCCTCTTCAAATTCGGGGACAGTTATTATTTCACTTTACTTAGATTATACTAGGGTTCTTGGAATTGTTCTACTCACAAGACCATGAACTCTGAGATTCCTGATCACAATCAGGGCCCCCTCCCTGACTCCTTATTCCTCTTCTCTCACTGTGATTCCCCCCTGCCTTCCTCCCCTCCCGGCCTCTCTAAACCTCTCTGGAAGCCTCTCTGGAAGCCGTGCTGGGTGCTCTTCTATCCAGCCCAGCTCCATCTGGTGCCCTGCCTCCGTGTTCACATAACTGCTACCGTATTGTATTTATCAGATTGGAGGTCCGTTTCCGTTATGAGAACAGGCACTTCTTAAAACAGGAAATGATTTGTCCATTAACAAAGATTAAAAACATTTTCAAATCTTATTTTTTACTTATCAGATTTACTCATAGTTCTGTCTCAGATGAGAGTAGAAAGGGTGTACTTTGCCCGCATCCTTCACCTGTGGACGATGCTCGTTGTTAGCAAGCCTGTGCCAGTCCAGCTCCTGCGTGCTCTCTCCTGAATGTCTGCCATATAGTAGATTTCTAACAGGTGCTTGCAGAATGATTACGTGTGATCCTTTCAGCCCATCTCCAGCCTCGATTCCTCAGGCCTCTCCCTCCCACCTCCTCTCTCCCCTCTCCTTTCTCACTGGATGAGGTCTGTGGGTTGCACTACGCCTGCAGCTCTGCTTTTATATCCTTTGGAGCCTGTATTGTGTTTTGGGAGGGCTCTCTCCTGTACTCACTGTGTCTTCGGGGCAGGAAGTTGTTGGTGCCTTTCTAATCCCCACAGCCACCAGCACAGGTATTTGCACACACGAGGCATTCATACATCCTGAACTGAGCATGTCTCGTGTTCAGAATGCAAGTCCCTGATCCACGGTTTTCTTAGGTAGAAGTTTATCAGCCTCAGCCCTTCCTCATCTTACTGGTTTCTGTAATTAACTTTTGTCTTTTGTTCTTCAAACTACCTCTTTGCCAGAGGAAGCAGCTGCCTACCCTTTTCAGTCTTAAACCTACCGGCCCTCAGCCCACCTGTCTCCTTCCCTCTCAGGCTCTGTTCCTCAGCCTTTCTGATTTTTCTTTATGTTCACCACCTCAAAAATTTAAAAAAAAAAAAAAAATTAAAAATTCTTACCCTCTCACTATAAAACACAAGACTCTTTAGATGAACCCTATAGAAATGGGGAAAATATATATATTTTTTTTAGTTCTTATTTTTAAATTTATTTTAGCATTAAAAGCCTTTAAAAAAAAGTTGTGAGGTATTTTCTTCTGTGGAGAAAGAGAGGTACTCTTGTTTTTGTCATTTTGCCAGGGTCAGAGGGGCCGAGACAAGGACACACAGGAGGCTGCTGATTCTGTTATCTGATCTTGCTGTTCACCAGAAACAGCAGTGTGTGTTGAAAATTATCTCAAATTCTATAATGTAATAATTACAATGGAATTATAACTTAATAAAGAATTATAGAAGCTTTTATAATGAGTCATACTTCAACTGGGAGAGGTTAAAATCTTTGCCATGTCCTTTATAAAGCAAAGGATATTTTTGAAAAGAAATAATCCCGCCTGCATTTTTATGCATTTCTAGATTTCTTTATTCCAGATTTGTTTAAAATGAGATGCAGAGGCAATTCTAAGAATTACAATGGTGCTAAGATCCAGGTACTTAAAAATAGCACTAATAATACTAACAAAATGTCATTTGTTTTTAAAGAAGTTTATGAAGGCCAGGCTTGATTTCAGAACAAAAATGTGATATCTTTGCTTTTTTAGGCATCACGTGGTATGGTATCTTTCCTCAAGAGAAAAACTATGGCCAAGGGAATAAGACTTAGAAAAAAAATTCTACATGTGTTGTTCTGTAGTTAAACTCAGGGGGCTGTGACCCTCTATCATCCCCCCCAAATGCTAAAAAATATATTTAAATTTTTCATAGAAGCAAATTTGAAAATTATTTTAAAAATTATAATTAAATTATTACAAAGATAACAAATAATTTTAATAGCATAGCTTTATATAAATAGAATGCTGGTTATAGCTCTCAAAGTAGAGTACTAATTATTTGGTTATAAAATTGAATGCCAAGTCACATCAATGTAGCTTGATATTTTGGGGAAGAATAGATAAGGAGTATTTTTATCGGTTTCAGTTATTCTCCTTTATAGAACATGAAGTTGAGGACATAGAAGAGTGATATTAATAAACATTGTATAAAACTAACTTCTCTTTCTCTTTGTTTTAGTGGTCCCAATCGAGGACATTATATTGCAATAGTTAAGAGTCATGATTTTTGGTTGTTGTTTGATGACGACATTGTAGAAGTAAGTAGTTCCTGAATTTCTTATTTTTCTTCAAAGTTGTTTATTTTACTCTTCTCTTTTTTCTCCCAGCCTCTCATTCTGAGAATATCACAGGTGATAAATATTGGGCAAATGTCGAGGTCTTCAGATTGTAGTCGGATTCCTACTTCTTACTCCCCAACAGGCAATCCCAATGCTTGAATGGTCAGGTGACCTTCAAAATGCTTAGAATAAAACAAAGAAAAGCTTTCAACAAGAGAGCTAGTTTAAAGAAAATCTTTCATTGTCTAAAAAAAATTATTGAGCTGTAACATACGTACAGAAAGTACACAGATCTTAAGCAACACTTGAATTTTTTACATGTGAGTGTGCACACACACGTGGTACACGCACATACACACACTCTGTAACCACTCTCCAGATCAAGGTGCGGTACATTCTCACACCCTTCAGTAAGCCCCTTACCCTCTTCCTGGTCAGTCTTCACAGCTTTCCGTCCCTCTCCCCACCGTCCTCTGAACCCACTGTTGTGACTTTTATCGTTATGATGCATTTTGCCCCTGTTTGACTATAAATGGACTCGTCCAGTAGGACTTCTTTTGTATCCAGCAGTTCATTCTTGTTGCCTGTAGTAGTGGTTCTTTTTTATTGCTGTGTAATTTCCCATTGTAAGAGTATAACAAGTTAGAAATTTGCCTTTTCGTCCCTTACGGACTCTTATCGATAAAACTGCCTTGATCACCCTTGTCTAATGCTGGACATATGCACTCATTTTTCTTGGGTGTATGTTAGGTGGGACCATACGAACTTGCCATTTTCACAGGTCACAAATGGTTGGGAATTGGTGGTTTCATATAGTTCAGGTAATTCTGTTCCCTAGGAATAGAATTGCTGGATCAAAGGGTATTTGTATGTTCAGCCTTAGAAGATAATGCTAAACATTTCCCTAAGGTCTCTGTCCCATCCTGCCTTCCTGCCAGCTATGTATGAGAGCGCTGTTTGCTTCACGTTCTCACCACTACTTGGCATGATCAGTCTTTTTAATTTGAGCCATTCTCGTTGTGCAGAGCCGTTTTATAAACAAGAAAATGAAAGGCATGATTCTAAGAAATGTGGAAGACTTTACTGGACTGAAGAGCTCATTTCTGTACTAATATTTCCATTTTGCCTCACAGAAAATAGATGCACAAGCTATTGAAGAATTCTACGGGTTGACATCAGATATCTCAAAGAACTCTGAGTCTGGTTACATCCTTTTCTATCAGTCTCGGGACTGAGAAGGGACCGTGATGAAGAGAGATACTTTCTGCCTCATTTCTTCTCTGGTTATTTTGGAAAGGATCAAGCACTGATTTTTCAAGACAAGAGAAATGCAGGAAGCTCAGGGGGCAGTAGCACACTTTGCACACAATAAAGCAAAGACTATGGATTAACACGCTCTTCCTATCATGGTAGTTGATTTATTTGCTCAGGTATCATGCTGTCCGTGCAGTTCCACACAACAAGGAAGTGAAATCAGAGATAGCAGCTCCTCTTGTAAAACAGCCTTCCAGTAATTGACATGCATTTCTCTCTATTAATTGCACCAGTAATGATTTGAACTCCTTGGGGGTGCAGTAGAAAGACTAGGAATCTGTGCTAGGTTGTAATGATCATTTAAGGAGATCATACTGAACACACTGCATAAATTTGCCCGTGTTGAAGATACACAGAAGGAATATTCGGTGGTCTTTTCAAGCGTAAACCAGAACTTCATTTGGGCCCAACACTTGCAGTTGCCTTCCTGATGTAAGAACTAACAGATCACTAGAATCCAGTGTCAGGAAGACAAATATGTTTTGCTTCTCTGAAGAAGCTTATAATAATATACAGTATATGTATATGTAGGGAACAATTGGTCAAAAGTGGCTTTTTGTTTCCCCAAGGGGAAAGACTGGCTTTGTAATTATAATTTTTTTTTCTTATTTATTTTACTTAAAACTGGTAGAGTCTAAGTATTGTGTGAAGTGCCCATGATTATGTCAGTAAATTTGAGCATATTTTTATTAGTTTTTGTCAGTTTAACTAGTCCTTTTATTTGTTTCTATTTTTAAGGCGAATTTTAAGCTCTATTTTAAATTGTAGGATACCTTAAGAAAAATTTGCAACGAGAGGAGGTAAATATTCTTTTTCAGGAGGAACTGATATCTCTGGCTAAATATTTGTCCTTTTGTTATAGTTTATAAATCAGTTATTCAGCTTTAATTTCAGTACCACAAAAAACTATCCAAAATTCCGTGTCACGGTTGGGACGACAAAGAAGTTGTGGCTCCGTGGTGGTGCATCAGTCTTGAGAAGTCTCAAGCGCTCTCACGTGTCAGGTTGAGGCCGTGTTTGGAAAATTGGTGTCATAGCAAGTTACGTTCTTTTCAAATGTCATTCTTTACCCTGGAGAGAAGTAATGTGTCAGAACCCCAGCAGCCCACGAGGCTCGCCGCGAACCCGACGAGGATGAAGTGTTTGTGACACAGGCCAGGAACACACCGAGCAAGTCCTTTTCTCCCCCCCGCCCTCCTCCTTCATCTTTACCAATCATACTGGAAGAGTGTTCAGAAATTACACTTGCATTTGTTAAGACTTCCTTCTGTTGGGAGTTTTAAGAATTAATATATGTAATGTAAAACGTATGTGAACCATTGCGGTCGACACTTTTCCACGCATCAGTAAGTTGTCTGACGGTGGCCAAATGTAACGTGCAGGAAATGATTGAATATATATTCAAAATAATAGCGACCAGGCCTTGGATGTTCTTTAAGTCCTTTTCGGCAGTAATTTTTTTTTAATTGCTGTAATTTTCTAAACTTCTTTTACTAGTACTGTTGAATATGAAAAAAAAAAAAAATTTTTTGTCTGCTGCTATTTATTAACATTTATTATCTGTATCTTTTAGCTCAGGAAATGACTTCACCTATTCGTTCCATGAACTGATCTTTAACAGGGTCACTTGGCTAATCGGGCTGTTTAAGCAGATGCGCTGGGAGAAAATGATGATGTATTTTGACAACTTGCTTTTTAAGATTATAGTCGCTAAAGCCTTACGCTGGCTGGAGTGGGTTTATACAAATTACGTAGCCTGCCCGATGACAACATTGCACAGAGAATCACGACTGAGAATGTGGGGAAGGTCACAGACGTGGAAGTGGATACATTTTTTTATTTTGAGGGCTTAAACCAAATTGTCTTGGAATTCGAGGCTGTGTTTCTGCAGCGTTCAGTGCAGAGAGACGCAAAGTGAAGCTGAGTCAGTCTTTACTTGAGTCAGGCCACAGCATGGACGAGAGAGATAGATGAAGTCATTTGCATAGAGGTACAGCATTGGAATACAACGCTGTGTTTGTTTCTACATTTTGCATTTAAAAAAATACAGTAAAAGCAAGGTTAAATTTCATATTAAAGTAAGTTCTAGCATTTTTATTGAGTTCCTTGGTAGTCACACACTGTTCACATCTACATCGTGTTTAATAGTATGATTTGTCAGGGGAGGGACTGTGGGGTGATGGTTCTCAATTTCCTTTTTACTCTTAGTACAGCTGCATCTACATAAAATGTTTTGAAGCTTATCAGAAACTCATTATACTTTAAAAACATGGGGTTAGGGGTGGGGGAAAAAATGCAGGTATTTAGTAAGAGAAGTGACCCATATAGAAAGCATTGTGAGGTTGTATGTTGGTTGACTGTGATTGAAATGAGGGGCGGGGTTAGGTTGTAAATGGTGGCTGATTGCCCTCTAACCATGTACATGTTTGTTGGGATGGCTGTCCCATATT
Source organism: Phoca vitulina (assembly GCF_004348235.1). NCBI lineage: Eukaryota > Metazoa > Chordata > Mammalia > Carnivora > Phocidae > Phoca > Phoca vitulina. The sequence continues at coordinate 73,377,596 of NW_022589708.1, forward strand.
TTTTGTATATTGGAATAAAAATTTCTATAAATTATCGTAACTGAAAGTAAATATTCTAAATTAAGTCTCACTGCTAAGTCATATGGCTTCTGTCTTGGAAACTTTACCTTTAGAAGATTGCTTAAGACAGGGGCCGTGAGACTTCAGGAAAAGGGAAAAAAAGGAAATGTGTAATATATGGGTCTTGTTGCCTTTAACCATCAGTATCGGGTTTTTTCTTTTCCGTGATGGCAGTAGAAAGACCTCACTTTCATAACATACTACTCTTGATACTTTCTTTAAGGATACTTTTCATTAAAGATTCTCTCATGAGGTATTTAACTGGGAGCCGGGAGGCTAAGGCGCTCAGGTCCTGGCTCTTCAGTGAATTTAACTGTGTGACCTTGGGCAAGTCACTTAACCTCTCTGTGCTTCAGTCTCCCTATCTTGTAAAATGGGAGTAATACCTACCTCACAGGGTTGTTGTGGGGATTAATTAGATATAATGTCTGTAAAGCATCTAAGGTTCTTGAAGAAGGCGCTATATAAATACAAAATAATATCTATTAAAGTTGGTTTATTTGTGCTTGTGGGGTTTTAAGTGTGTTCTTTCCTTTTTGCGTAAAATGTCTTTGCAAATTAGAAGAAGGGTTGACCCATGAACAACACAGGTTTGGGCTGTGTGGGTCCACTTGTAAGTGGATCTTTTTTGATAATACAGTACTGTGAACGTAGTTTCTCTTAGGATTTTTCTTTTTCTTTTTTTTTTTTTTTAAAGATTTTATTTATTTGACAGAGAGAGACACAGCGAGAGAGGGAACACAAGCAGGGGGAGTGGGAGAGGGAGAAGCAGGCTTCCCGCCGAGTGGGGAGCCCGATGCGGGGCTCGATCCCAGGACCCTGGGATCATGACCTGAGCTGAAGGCAGACGCTTAACGACTGAGCCACCCAGGCACCCCTCTCTCAGGATTTTTCTTAACATTTTCTTTTCTCTAGCTTTATTGTCAGAACACAGTGTATAAAACATAGACACACTGTGTGTTAATGGCCTGCTTATGTTGTCGGTAAGCCTTCAGGACAACAGTAGGCTCTTAATGGTTACGTTTTGGGGAGTCAAACATTAGATGAGGTTTTTTTGACTGCCCAGACACGGTGCCCATTACCCCTGGGTTGTTGCAGTTCAACTGGATACGCTTGGGCAACTGCCGTACTGCTTTGGCTGCGAACTTACCACTTCTGTTATCCAGAGATTGTCCCAGAACCGCATTCCGTGTGTACCCCGGCACCTGCAATCCCATGCCCGCAGGTGATCATCTCGTACCTTCCATCTGTCTTTACATAGCACTGTCTTTAAAAATGTAAATTTAGGATCATAGAATCTTAGAGGGGCAAATATGTTAGAAGGCATTATTTTTAGCACTCCTTGTCCCTTCCAGCCTAGTGAATTGCTCCAGCGAGATCTGTAACTTGGGGGTATTCCCCCCTGTGCTGGAGTACTTGAAGCCCTGCTCCCCTGCTGAGTGACTCAGTAAGTAGTTGCTAATACTGCCTTCATTCGTAATCCACCTTCCTCACTCTTGGGAGACTGGCCTGGAAACACTCTTGTGTATTCATCTCTCTGAAGGAGCGTTCTTACAATCCGTGCAGAACAGGTGAACTAGACTGTCACTGGGGACCTAAGACGGCATTCTCTCGTTCAAACATCTGTATCACACACCTCGTGTTGAAATTTTAATAAATGAAATTCTCTGTACTCGAGAGAGCTTCTTGGGAACTGTTGCAAAGCCAAGACTGCCCTTCCCTTGATTTTCAAGTTCCCTTGTTACCCAGTACCTGTTTCTCTTCTTTTGAAGCTTTTTTTTTTTTAACCTTTGTTCATTTATGTTTTCTATGATAACATACTACCTTTTTTTATTTCCAGAGCTGCTAAACATCATTTGTTGGTTGATGGCATGATAGGCCCTATACTCAGCATTTTACTTTTTCCTTTTTTATTTTATTTTATTTTTTTTTTTTTAAAGATTTTTTATTTATTTATCTGAGAGAGAGAATGGGAGACAGAGAGCATGAGAGGGGGAGGATCAGAGGGAGAAGCAGACTCCCCGCTGAGCAGGGAGTCCGATGCGGGACTCGATCCCGGGACTCCAGGATCATGACCCGAGCCGAAGGCAGTTGCTTAACCAACTGAGCCACCCAGGCGCCCCTTACTTTTTCCTTTTTAATGCTGATCTTGACTTTGACCTCATGAATGTGTGATATCCTCATTTTACAAGAAGAAACTAAAACTCTTAAGAGGTTGAGTCATTTTCCCAAAGTCACTCAGCTGGGACGTAGTAGATCCAGGGGCTGTCATTATCAAAGTATTGTGGAAAATACACATGACATAGTTTGCCATTTTAACCATTTTTAAGTGTGCAGTGGAGTGACATTAAGCACATTTGCAATGTACAGTTCTCACCACCGTTGATTTCTAGGATTTTTCATCTTTCCAAACAGAAACTCTGTACCCATTAAATAATAACTTCCCATTTCCTCCCCTTCCCCGGCTCCTAGTAACTCCTTTTCTGCTTTGTGTCTTTATGACTTTGACTGCTCTAGGTAACTCATGTAAGTGGAATCCTACAGTATTTGTACTCTTGCGTCTGGCTTATTGCGCTTACATAACATTTTTAAGCTTCATTCATGTTGAGGCACGGGTCAGCATCTCCTTCCTTGTTAGGGCTCGGTGATATTCCACTGCATGGATATGCCACATTTTTATCCATTCATCTCTTGATGGACATTTGAGTGGTTTCCACTTTTGAGCCTTTGTGAGGAACGCAGCTACGAGCACGTACAAATACCTGAGTCCTTGACTTCAGTTCTTTTAGGTATATACAAGAGATTGCTGGATCATGTGGTAATTCTGTTTTAACTTTTTTTTTTTTTAAGATTTTATTTATTTGAGAGGGAGGGAGGGCAAGAGAGAGAAATCGAGAGAACAAGTGGGAGGAGGGGCAGAGGGAGAAGCAGACTCCCCGAGGAGCAGGGAGCCTGACGCGGGACTCGATCCCAGGACCCCGAGATCATGACCTGAGCCGAAGGTAGATGCTTAACTGACTAAGCCACCCAGACGCCCCTGTTTTAACTTTTTAAGGACCTGTTTTCTATACTCCTCTACATTCCCCACCAGTGATGCACCAGCACTGCAGTTTCTGTATATCGCTGCCAGCGATTGTTACCTTTTCTGCAGTGTTCTTGGTCGTGGCCATCCCAGCTGGTGTGAGATGATCTCACTGTGGTTTCGATTTGCATTTCCCTGACGAAGAGTGATGTTGAGCATCTTTTCCTGGGCTCCATGGCCATTTGTATAACTTCTTTGGAGAAATGTCTATTCAAGCTCTTTGTCTATTTTTTAAATTGGGTTGTTTCTTTGTAGGGGTTCTTTATAAGTGCTGAATATTAATCCCTTTTCAGAGAGAGATTTTCTCCCCATTTCTTTTCACTCTTACGGATCGTATCCTTTGATGCACAGAAGTTTTTAATTTTTATGTAGTCCAGTTAACCAATTTTTTTCTTCTGTTGCCTTTGGTGTCATATCTAAGAAATCACTACCAAACCCACTGTCGTGAAACTTCCCCTCTGTGTTTTCTAGTAAAAGTTTTGGAGTTTTAGCTCTTAACATTTAGGTCTTTGATCTATTTTGAGTTAATTTTTCAATGTGGTGTTAGATAAGGGTCCCACTTCATTGTCTTGCGTGTGGATATCCAGTTTTCCCAGCACTACTTGTTGAAAAGACTGTTCTTTCCCCATTGAATGATCTTGGCATTTTTATCAAAAATCCATTGGCCATATATGTGAGGGTTTATTTCTGGGCTCTATTTTGTTCCACTGGTCAGTATGTCTGTTCTTAGGCCACTACGACACTGTTTTTATTACTGTAGTAAGTTTTGAAATCAGGAAGTATGAGGCCTCTAACTTTGTTGTTCTTTTTCAAGAGTGTTTTGGCTGTTTGGGGTCCCATGAAATTTCATATGAATTTTGGGATTTTTAAAAAAATTTATGCAAAAGTTGCTGTTGAGATTTTGAGAGGGATTGCATTGACAATGTCTTCCACGTTGAACACAAGAATGTCTTCTGTTTATTTGTGTTGCCTTTCATTTCTTTCAGCGATATTTTATTTGTAGTTTTCAATGTAATAATCTTTCACCTCCTTGGTTAAGTTTATTCCTAATTATTTTATTTGTTTTGATGGTATTATAAATGGATTGTTCTCTTAATTTTCTTTGTCGGATTGTTCATTGTTAGTGTATAGAAATGCAACTGATTTTTGTATATTGATTTTATATCTTGCAATGTTGCTGAATTTGTTTGTTTTGACAGTTTTGGGGGAAATCTTTAGGGTTTTCTACATCTAAGATCGCGTCATTTGCAAATAGATAATTTTACTTCATCTTTTTCAAATTTGTATGCCTTTTATTTCTTACTGTTGCCTTATTGCTCTGGCTAGAACTTTCAATACTGCATTGAATAAAAGTGGTGAAGTCAGGCATCCTTGCCTTGTTCCTGATCTTAGAGAAAAAGCTTTCAACCTTGCACCACTGAGTGTGATGGTAGCTGTGCGTTTCTCATGTATGGCCTTCATGTTGAGGAAGTTTCTCTCTTATCTCTAGTTTGAGTGTTTGTATCAAGAACGGGTATTGAGTTTTGTGAAATGGCTTTTTCTGTATCATTGAGATGATCCTGTGGGGTTTGTTTTTGTTTTGCTTTGTTTGTATTATAGTGATTTTCATATGTTGAACAATCCTTGCATTTTGGGAGTAAATCCCATGTGGTCTTGGTATACAAACCCTGTAATATGCTGCTGAATTCGCTTTGTCAGTACTTTGTACATGATTTTTACATGAATATTTTAAGGGATACTGGTCTGTAGTTTTTTAAATTATCTTGGGCTTGGGCATCAGGGTAATGCTGGCTTCACAGAATGAGTTAGGAAGTATTCCCTCCTTTTCAACTTTTTGGAAGAGTTGGAGAATATCAAAGATTTTTCCAAATAACCAATACTTACATGCTCACTGTACGTCGTTATGTAGGTCATTAAGAAAGGTGAAGGTGTAGCCTTTGCCCTTGAGGAATCCGCCACCTAGGAAGGAGTCAAAGGAAACAGCTTGCTAGGAAAGTCAGCTGTATGCTTCAGCATATACACAACTGTACAGAACAGGTGGAGAAAAATTGAGTGGAGAGGTATTAACATCCACACAGATGCAGTCAGACTGCTAGGCCCACAGAGAGGCCGGGAAATCAAAAACAGTCAAAGGGATTGGGTATACTAAATGTAATGAGAAATTAAGAATATTAACTCATAATACTCTTCAGTAATAGAATTTCTAAGGCTGACTCAAATACTTATTTTCCCTCCTTGTTCCCTAAGGAGAGGCTCTAACTTACTCACAGGAATTCACCCAGGCAGCTACTATGGGACTGATTTCCTGAGGAAACCAGCTTATGCTATTCTGCATCATATGTTGCTCATTATATTTCACCTTAAAAATTGGTTCCTTTTTTGAATTTCCTCACCTGTTGTGATTTGCCCCATAATTAAACCCTGACATTAAGACTTAGTTAAAACTTCCTACCTCCTAATTGTTTTCAAATAAGCAAAATTCTGTTTTAAGATCAAGAAAAATGGTCCCACTCTACTGATTTGATGAGTCATCCCCAAATCTGGGTGACGAGCAGAATCACTGGGGAGTCGTACAGACATTCAGATGCCTGAGACCCATCCCCAGCGATTTTGATTCTCTGGGGAGGAGAAATCTGGTTCTGGAAAGTTCACAGGTGATTCTAATCATCCGGGTTCGGGACTCGCTGGGGTAGAACTCCTCTCAAGTTCTGTATCATTTTTCTGTAAGGTCACTGCCAATCTGGAGTTGACCTGGAGCATTATCAAAAAACCAAATTACTTAAGGAATTAAGTAATTTGGCTAGGAGGCTGTGCCAGACAACCCTGTGCTCCCAGATGAGGCAGGGAGACGGGCGATGAGCAGCCAGCCGGGTGTTGTATTCCAGGGCTCATACTCAGTTCTGTATCCACACGTAGTTGGACATAGGGTGCTATGATTTACTGTGGGGAGAGTTCAGGTTGCCACTCATCGTTAGGATGGAAAGCAGCCCGTCCCCAGTTGCTAGCTTGAAAGGAGGGAGGTGGGTTGAATAAAACACCAGTCTGGAGATTTCAAACGTGGCAGTCGTGGAATTCATTCTGCCTTCAGTTGGAGCAGGCAGGATGCCTTGGGCGAATCTACCCTCATAAATCCAGCGCTTCCCACTATCTCTCCAAACGCTTTCTTTTGAGGAACCTTCAGGTCCTTTGGATTTAGGGACCTCTGAATTGTGGCTGACGTTAACAGAAGACCTGTTCAAAACGGACTGAGGTGTGACCTGCTCACCTTCCGTGAGGGACATCCTGCTCACCCAACAAATCCGGGAAATCGTGTGTTAGGTCATTTTTAAGTAAAACTGCAGAAAAGCCAAGTACAATCTTGATTTTACTATACTCAGCCATGTCATTACAAAGTCTTTCTCCACCGTCTGCGAGGCCCAGAAACAAGACAGTAAAATCATGCTGTCTGTGCACAGTTCGGGACAAATGCAATGATTTTGTTGTTTTTAACTGAAACTTGTTTGCTGGGAGCCTTTCCCTTCAGGTAGAAACCATTTTCCAAACGGTGTTTATTTTCGGCTGCAGAAACGAACATTTTCTTGGCTGGACTTCTATGGGTAGTATTGTTTAACCTGCCAGAGTTTTTGCACGGATTTTAAGGAAAAATACAGGGACGATAGAACGATGAGGAAGGTAAATTTGCAAAATTGCATGTCAGTGGGTTAGATTATTAGATGTAATAATGGAAGCTTCAGAAAATATAACTATAGGTAAGCCCCCTTACCTTTTTTTCCCAGTGTTACATAGAGTTATCATTCTAAAAGTCTTACCGGTTGTTGCACTCTGTTCAACAGATGTATTTTTAAATTCCTGTCATGAACACAGTAGGGGCAGCGTAGTATCTGATTTCTGTACGTCATCTATGCTCCGTATACTCTATATACAGCTAGTGATTGGAGCTGGTGTGAAATTACATTACTGAATGCAAAGCTAGTTACAAACTGGGATCGGGTTTATGATCCTCTGCCAAAGCAGGCAGGGGTGGGGAGATTTGTACTCCCAGAACATACTGCTGGCTGTGGTGTGGAAGGAGCTAGAGTGGGTGTGATGAGGCCTCAGGGGGACAGGACTTGGCATTAAGTTAGCTGGCGGGGGACGAGGGCAGAGGCGTGTCAGGGAGGACTCTTAGCCCGCACAACGGGGAGGAGAGGAGCCTCTTGCTGGGAGCCCACGAAGAGGACCAGGCTTGGGGGTCAGGTCACGGTGCTCCATGGTATGGAGGTACCCCAATTTTACAAGCAATTGCCCTTAACAGACGGACATTGCCCGGCAGGGTGGGCAGGCCCGGCCGCAGAGGTGTGTGCACCACGAGGAATTCTCGCGCTCAGGCTGTCCCCCACGCGCCACACGTACAAAGCTGTGACTTCAGAAGTTAAGATTTGGTAAAAAGCTGAAATGCCTGTTGTACTTCAGAGGTAATTACCCTGTTTGGGTGAACTCACCGAATGTCTCCCAGAGTCCGCAGTGATTCTGAGGCATTTAATAACCGAGGACAGACTGATAAAATGTGCAGCCTCATGTCGAAGAATGCTGGGTGCCTTTTGAAAGCTTTTACTGGAAATAATTGTATCATTTGCTCTGGCATTAAAAAAGCTTCCTTTCCTTTATGGACAGTTGATACATTTTAAGGACCCTGGAGACGCCTGAGGATAAGAAAGAAAGAAAAAAAAAAGTGCAGCTGACGGGCAACTTGAAAACTTTGGGAAGGAAGTTTTGCGAAGTGAATGTGATGCTGGAGAGTTGAAAGCCCGGTCCCGAGAGGTCTGAAGAAACCCCCCGCAGGCGGCTGCTGGCCTCTGTGGGAGGCAGAGGGTGCAGTCCCGTCGGGAGGTGGGAGGGCTCTCCAGGAGGATCTCCGCAAGGGTCTCTGGCAGACGTCTCTTGTGTCTTTCCCAGCACCAGTCGGGGCCTGAGCTGTTGCTCGCTCGGGGACCCTGATGTCTCCTGCCTGCCTTGCGTGTCACGTCCTCACACGCGCTCCAACAGCGAGCCGATCCTTCCAGACTCAGGACCTCGAGCAAGTGACGCAGCGCCCTGAGCCCACATTCCTCATTCGTAAAACGGCAGAAGTAACGGTATCATGTAGGAATGTCGTGAAGGGGCTCCAGGTACACTTGGTACGCTTCAGGCAACAGCTGCTCGAATAGCGTTGTCTAGAAACTTGGGCTGAAACCCCGCACTGATTTCTTTCTTTCTTTAAGATTTTACTTAGTTATTTGAGAGAGAGAGACCCACAGCGAGAGCAGGAATACAAGCAGGGGGAGTGGGAGAGGGAGAAGCAGGCTCCCCGCCGAGCAGGGAGCCCGATGCGGGGCTCGATCCCAGGACCCCGGGACCATGACCTGAGCCGAGGGCAGACGCTGAACTGACTGAGCCCCCCAGGCACCCCCTGCACTGATTTCTTAGGTACTTAATGACCTAGGGGGAGGAGGCATTATGGGAAAAGCATCGTATCCGTTGTTGCAAGGGACGTAAAGATGACAAAGACACGGCTTCTGTTCTCATGGAGCTTACAGTGTAGAACATAAGTTCATTTAAAAAAAAAAACGAAATGTAAGTAAAATGTTCAGAAGGAGTTTAGCGGTCGCATAGTGTGGTTAAGAGCGCAGGTTCTGGAAGCAGACCACCTCAGAGCCCAACCCCACCACTGCCTGTGTTCGCTTGAGCAAACTCCTGTGCTTCAGGCCCCGTCTATAACATAGAGAAATTTTGTGGGTGTCTACTTAGCGCATAGTGTGACGATGATTCAGGGAGTGAGGATTCCTTTGAAGGTGCTCAATAAATGTTAGCAATGATGTATTTATTCAGTGCATATTTATTGAATGTCTACTACTATGCACCAATTGCTGAGAACACAAAGTTGAACAAGACTTTGTATATTCAGGTCGGCGAAGGAAACAGACAAATCAATAATTGATTGCAGTGATACGGAGTGTTGAGAGCCATAATGGGAACATAAATAAGATAATGTGGGAACACAGAGGAAGAGCATCTAAATCAGATTGCTGGGCAGGGAAGGCCTCCCGGAGGAAATGCTACTTGAACGGAGCTTTCAAGAAGGAAGGTTATTCGGATCCAGGAAAGGAGAGAGGGGGAAGCATCAGGTTTAAAGGAACAGGATGTGGGAGGGCACCTGGCACGGAAGGGCATTGCGTATTTGGGCAGTGTGGGTTTCATGTGGCTACAGCGGACTACATTTGGCAATATGGAGCAAGAAAGGTAGAGTTCTAAATCCAAAAGGCCTGATTTATTAAGCTAATAAGTTTGGGTTTTATGAAAATAGACATAGGGGACTTCTGAAGTATTTCAAGTAGATGACTAATTTCTCAGAATGACGTTTTGGGAAGATCATTTTAGTTGCAGTGTGGAAGTAAATTAGAAGGGGAAGACCAGTGAGAAGCTTGTAGTAATCCTATCAAGAAGGCACGAGCGCCTAGACAAGGTGGCGTCAGGAATGGAGGTGGGGGCACTGGGACACAAGGAACTGAGGTAGAACCTAAAGGACCTGCTGGAAGAATTAGCTGTGGAAGTCGGCATGGGGAAGGGTTCTGCTTGGGCCCCTGGGGGTTGGTGTTCTCCAGGGTTCTCTTCTAGGTTATTTGCCCCCTTCTCTTCACACTTCTGGACAGTGTCAGTCATCACCTGATGCCAGTGACTATCAGAGCCTCACCTCTAGCCCAGGTGCCTCCTGGGCAGCTCCACCAAGGTGTTACACAGACACCTCAAACTCAGCTCACAGAATGGCAGCTGGGATCCAAGAGAGCAAGGCGAAAGCACACGGCGTTGTAATGATCTCTCCTCGGAGGTCACCTAGCATCGCTTCAGCCTTACAGCATTGGTTGAGTCGGCCCCACAGCGTCACCCAGATGGAAAGGAAGCGGACATAAATCCCATCACGTGGTGGGAGGGGTGTCAGCGTCACACCCCAGGAAGAGCAGGTGGGATGGGAGATACTGTGGCCATCTTCGGGAAATCCGGTCTGCCAGAGTCGTTCTCCCGTTTCTTCTCTGTTTGACTTTGCTGAGGAGAGCTGTCATCTAGAGAGCATATTTATTGAGTAGAAACATTTTGGTTATGCCCCTCATAGATGTTCAAGGTGCAGAGGAAAGAGCGAAAGAGCAGAAAGGAGTTTTGGGCCTGGAGATGCCAATAGGGAAAGGTGTTGGGAGCAGGTCACATCATGTAAGGGGAGTTCACAGCCACAGGGAGTAGTCTTCCCGTGGATACGTGTCTGGGTCTGAGGCTGCTGTGAGCACATGACAAAGAAGCAGGGAGAGGGTGTGTGTCTTGTACACAGCGAGCAGCACACACAGTCACACCCCTTCTGCAGTCTGTGTAGACAGAACGCTGACCGATGGAGCCCCTTTGCCTATGACAGTCCACCATGAACTCCTGAGTGTGGGGACAGCAGGCTAAGGGTGCATCAGAAAGTGAACAAAGAGGCTTTGGTTTGGAGGCAATATCTGTCATCTTTTGGCATCAAAGTATTAAATAAAATCAGCAACACATTAGTTGCCGAAGTTATGAATCCGTGCCTTTTCAAAGACCTAGTGCTCCAATAAGTAGAATTTCTTCAACTCAAGATATACGAGAGAGAAACCAAGCACAGGTGGTTAGGCATTTAAAAATGAAACAGAAGATTGAAAACAGGTTTATTAGTAAGGGTTCTATTATGGTTAAGAGAAAAACATGTCAGCTTCCTTGAAAGAGAGTGTTACTCAGACACTGGACAGATACTTAAACCGAAGAAGGGGTCATTCATTCATTGCTTCGTTCAAGAAATATGGTTAAGCAGGTAATGTGTGCTCAGCACTATTCCAAGCAATAAAGAAGTGAATGAGACTGGCTGTCTTCAAGGAATTTATGCTCTACTGGGGGCAAACAAGACAGAGCATTAGATACCGCGACGTGTGGGAAGGAAATAGACGGGGCCGTGTGCTACAGTGACTGAACTGGGGTGGCCTGCCATAAATGGGGTGACAGGCAAGGCCTCTCTGAGGAGCTGAACTTGAAGGGTGAGAAAGAGTCAACTATGCCAAGTGCTGGGTGGAGAGCATCCCGGCCCCTGTGGTGGCCGGCAAACACACAAGCCCTGAAATGGCAACAAGTTTGCAGTGCAGGACGAGGTCATGCGGCTGATTCATTGGGAATCCTAAGCACGATTGGCTTTACTGCTGTGTTCAAACAGCGAGTCTTTTTTGCGGAGCATGAAAGTTTGACTAGTCACTAGGTGGGGATTTAAAAAATGACCTAAAAATTATTACATCTGTTTTCCGTGCACATCGTAGAATCTTTGGTGTATGGAATGAAGGAGGAAATGAAACAGCCAGCTAGTTTTCTCAATGCCGTTCACTGGGTAAAATGTCTTTTCCCCATTGGGTTGATAAAACACAGTCTCTGTCGCGTACTGAAATCCCACACGAATCTGTGGCTCCTTGGGGCCCTGTCTTCAGTTTCATCCATCTGCCTGTCTGGCCCTGATCCCAGGACCATCCTGATGGAATCGCCGTGCTCCTCGGTCTCAGCGGCACCTTCTTGAAAACTAGCATAGACTACCATATAGCAGTGCTTAGCGTTTGGGGTTTTTGATAGGTTGTCATAGAACACTATTAGCATCCCACAGAACGCGTGTGTTCCCTGGATCTCAGTTTGAGAAATACTAAGCTTGTACCGTCTTGCTTCGGAAAGGACTGGCAGGCCTGGAGTTGGCTCTGGAAGAAGCCACATTTGCACAACATTTACACGTGTCAGACATTGTACAGCATGCTTTTGGGTGTATCATCTCCTTTAGTCCTTACCTCTACCCTTTGGAGTAGCTATTACGGCTCCTGTTTTACCAGGAAGGGTCCACGAGGTTAAGGGGCTGTGTTCTAAAGGATGTCTAATAGATACCAAGCAGTGGGCCAAGTGCTCTGGATGGAAAGACACTTCTGCCCATATCCTACTGCAGTCAAATCGGACTGCTTGATGGACCCCCAAACACTAAAAATAATAGCTGATGTTTCTGGAGCACTTCTATGTGCGAGAATCGGGCCTCGCCCTCCACATGCATTATCTCATCCTACCCTCCCACCACGGGATGGTTTTCTCCTGTGGGAACTCCAGCTTGTCCATAAGTGGCGTGGAAGATAGTGTAGCCAGCTTGAAGGGAGGCAGATTACTTCTCATTTTGCAGGTGAGGAAATGAGGATGGGGACGGTTAGTGCACTCACTGGCAGAGTCACAGTGCTCACGAAGTGGCGAGGCTGAGATTTGGACCCAGGAGAAGCAGGGTTGGAGTCCATCCATGGTACAGTGGACCATCCCCTGAGTCCTGAGGTTTTCCGCTTTGGGGCCTCCGTTTCCCTTCCGAGGCCTATCTGGAACCCCAGCCGCTTCATGAGACCTCACTGATGGCTCAGCTGGACGAAATTGCTTTCTTTCATCTCCCCTGACCTGCTGTACTGGTAATTGGGCTAGCCTGGCTACTGGATTTCAGCCTCCCCAGGGGCCGGGGCCACATCTGGCTCATCCCTGGCCACACGTGGCACAATGCCCCGCAGACAGACGGATATGTATTGAATGTTTTGAGCTGACGCTCTCAAGGGGCCAAACCCAAGACCTTGTATAGGGAGGATAGCTGGGCAAAAGTCGGAGCCCATCATCCCCAACAGACGACAAGTCCTCTCTTGCGATACTCCTAGTAAGTGGTGCAGAAAAGAGTATGAGGCCCAAAGGCAGACAGAACCGATTTGAAAATTGCTTCCACCACGTAGAAGCTATGTGCTCCCTGCAGCTCGGTTTCCTCACTTGGGAATCGTTGTGAGATTTATACAATGCAATAATGCAATAAATACAAAAAGTCCCAGGGACATGCCATCTCCGTCTCCAACTCCCTCATTTACTCAACAAATATTTATGGACCTCCCATGAAGCTCGAGGCACTGTGCTAACCATTATATTTATCAGTTGTTTCTATGGAATAGTATTTCAGAGTTCAGGCTGGGAGTACCCCAAGAGTGGATCATATCCCCAACACTGTGCTCCTCGTTGACCCTGACTGTGGAAGCCTCATTGTCCAGTTTACAAGGTGATGTTACCTTCATAAGCAATGTGTGATTTTATCAAAGTTCTACATGAGCTGGTGTTCGGGTAACTCAGCTCAGCTCTTTGGTTTCCTCACAATTGTTATGGAACCCAGAGCTGGTGCAGCCAACCCTGGGATGAATCCAAACAGGGCTGTCAATCTGGGGGTGTGGAGAGTGAAGGGAGGCCTCTCCCCACAAGCTCTTCTAGAGTAATGCTATGGATTCTTTATCCCTCAGGAGTTACTTCTGCAATTAGAAGGGCTCTCCGTTTCGATATTTTATGCACCTAATTCCATGCATGAGGTGGTCAGACCCAGGCCTTGCAATAAGTCTCCAAAATCAGGGCCAGAGTGAGTTTAATGGGGAAGGTTACTGTTTCCTCAAGGATTAAAAGAAGCAAAGAGGATGGGTTATTACATAATCAATAACATTGGCCCCTTGATTAAAAACACAAATGTAATTTATCTCCAAATGATCCTCTAGTTTGTTGTTCTCCAAAATTAGATTACAATAACAAATGTGTTGAGCTTCTTGAACAGACAGTTATTCTCATGTCAACAGCCTCCGGAGGAACAGTCTTCCCAGCCCAGATTTTCTATGGATGGAATTTTGGGGAAAAAAGCCCTTCGAATCCGAACATTCGAACCACGGTTCTTGACAGCATGACCTAATGGGGAAAGCCTGGACTTCGGAATCAGATAAACCTGGATGGAAATTCTGGCTTCCTTACTGACCCAGCTGTGTGAGTTTTGTTCGACTTCACCTTTTGGAGTCTGTCTTCTTAGCTAAAAAATAAAACACTTAAAAAGGGGAATAACAATATCTACCTTACAGGATTGTTTTTAGGTTTCAGATACTGTATATGAATGTACATGACATAGTACCTGGCGCATATCAGGCCCGCGGTCTAGGCTAAGACTACAAGTGCTTAGTAGAATACAGAGTAAAAGACTAAATTGGTTCCAGGATCCGAGGGCTCTGTCTCCATCTTAGAAAGAGAGAAACACTTAGCCAGTGGTTCTCAACTCCGGCAGCTCAGAATCTGCTGGGGAGCTTCTAAGAAAGGCCACTGCCCTGGTCTTGCCTCCAAAGATTTTGCTTCTAATTGATTTGAGCTGAGGCTGGGTGTCAGGATGCCCTGCAGTGCCAAGGCTGAGAACCCTGCCCGCGTCCTCACCAGCTAGGGCTGGCAGACCACACGCCGGGAAGCCTCGCAGAGATGTCTATCAGGGAGCTGGCCTTTAGCCTCCCAAGTTCAGAAACCCTCTTGTTAGACCTTCAAGGTGAACAGACTCAGACACATGCTGAAAAGGAAATGGAGAGGCTTTTAATTTATAATTAAAAATGTACCTGCCAAACAGACCAAGTACGTGCATTGGCCTGAACAGCGTATTCTCCCTTTAAGCAGACTCCAAAGGAAGCCCAATGATGGAGAAATGACTCAGAGCAGAGGAAGTGGTTACACAGTTTAAATGGTGCCTGGCATCTGGTCTGATGGCTCAGCAAGGGCATGTGCCCTTCAGGCAGGCTGGTGGCGCTATCTTCCCACGTGGCCCCTTCTCACCCGTGAATGGGGTTTACGGGCACGTCCAGGGTTTGCTGCTGGAACAACCCTTTCTGTGGGCTTCAGGGTCTCCCCTGCATGCCACCATCCTCAGGTCATTGCGAAGTGGGCCCCGTAATGTGAGAGCAGTAGAACTAGCTCACATCTGCATCTAACAAACTGACTTGCCAATGCACCAGAGAGAGCAGGGTGTGAACCTCAGCTACGGTCTGATGAAAGTGAGGGTCATAAACATGCGTGGGAATGCCCCAGAGGAAAGGATTTTGGCTTTGACCTTCATCCTTGTCATTCCACAGGAGGATTTGAAAGCTGTAGCTAAAACGCCTGCAGGACCATAAACATCTGACGTTGCTTTTAGAGCCCATTACTGATCCCACAGTTGCCTCGCCAGTAGGGAGAGGGTCTCAGTGAACGATGGGATGGGGAGTGTGGTTGGGTCCATAGCCAAGGCCAACACCCCCATTAGCATGGGGGTGACAAATGGGCAGAACAACAGGGCGGTTGAGACGTCTGGGTTTGGTATAAAATGTTACCAGGTGAAGAAAGCAAGAGTCAAAAGTTAGGGTCACTCTGGACTCAGAAGTCTAAATACCTGGAGGGAATAATTTATTCAGAATTGAGAATCACTGTTCAGTCATTCTTACCAGAGAGTGAGAACTATGTTCAGTTTATTAACTGATGATACGGGATAATTACATTTATCAAAACCCAACTTTCATCCGGCTGTAAACTAATTCCTGTTCCTTCGCATGTTATTTCTTTGGCCAGGAGAGGCAGAAGGAAATTTCTTGCCCGGGTTCTGTTTGGATCCTTGTTTCACTGAGCTGACCTAATTTTGCTTTGCCCATTCTCTTGGGTGGGGTCCACACTGGTTTCCATCAGAGTGGCCATGTGCTGGTGCCAGGATTTTTACACTGCAGAACAGGTTTTATTTTCCTCCCTCCTCTAAGTCGACTCACCAGGCCCGATGAACATGGCGGCCCTCCAGCTCACCCGCACCCCTTTGAGTTGAGCGGTGTCTGTTCCTAAACCAGTTTATGCCCACAGTACATGTTATAGTAATTAAGTGACTTACTTACCTACTATGTCAATCAACTTAATATTATGTAAACCAATACGATGAGTATGAAAAGAAAAGGTTATTTCTTTGAGAACTAAGTGAAATTATTTGGAAAGACTCAATAAAGGCAAATTGACTTAAAGATTTGCTTTAAGTGTGCGGAGATTGGGGGAAAATAAGAAGAATATGGAAGAATTCTGTACTGGAAGTCCTTTTTAAGACTCTAAGATTTCATGCCACTCTAAAGAAGTTGAAATTTAAAATTGTAGATAACACGTTATAGGTGTGATTTATGCAAAAAAGAGACAGCAAGGATCCCCAGTGAGGGCACCAGGCTCAAAGAAAAGACTTTGGCCCTATGTCAAAATATTGGCAAACTGGGGCGCCTGGCTGGCTCAGTTGATAGAACACGTGACTCTTGATCTTGGGGTTCAGTTCGAGCCCCGTGTGAGCATAGAGCTTACTTTAAAGAAATAAATATGATATATGTGTTTTAAGCTAAAATGCTTTAAGTATATAATATATATTTTTATCCTTGATTCATCATTTAACATATATTATTGAGTGCATCCCGTGTGTCAGAATTCTAGGTCCTGGGAATGCAGAAATGAGTAAGGCCGACAAAGTCCCTGCCCTCAGATGGACATTCTGGTGAAGGAGACAGTGGAGGATGGCGTCTAGTACGCTGTATATAATGTAAACCACCATGCACACGTGTGGACTCAGGGTAAGCAGACTCATGATGGGGTGGACAGGCAGTCACAGGACAAGCCTTGCCAGTGAGGAAACAGAGTGGAGATGCAGCTCTGTGGGCAGAGGGGAGCCATGTGGAGATCTAGGGGAGACTCTCTGGGGTGGAGGGGCCAATGAGGCTGAGACCCCAAGCCGGGACTGAGCTGGTATTTAAGGAACAGCAAGAAGGAGCAGGTTGGAAGGCAAGAGCCAAAGGGTAAAGTGAGCCCTAGGGTCATCCAGGGCATGGGGAGCCTGGGAAAGACTTTGGATCGGGCCCTGAAAATGAGAAGAAGCCACTGGGGCTTCTGAGAAGAGGACTGGCCAGGTCTGATTGCTATGTTTAAAAGGTCACCCTGCTGCTGTCTGAAGAGAATTGACGACGAGGGGCAAGAGTGGAAGCGAAAAGCCGCAAACGGGACAGACAAGGAAGAGTCAGCGATGTGGGAGGGGACCAGTGGAGAGGCGCTCCCAGAAAGCAAAGCTGCGGAAGCATCCCAGGCTCGCAGGACTGGAAGTCGCTCTGGAGGCCTAGCGAGCCCGTGGGGAGAAGCCTCGGAGGAACCAGGGGCCAGAAGCCACTGTCCAGGAGCACAGGAAGTAGCCGCTGGGGAGTCTGAGCCCTTTCGAGGGGCTTTAAGGGAAAGGGCAGGAGAGACAAGGGCTGGAGAGAGAAGGACCGGGGTCCGGGAGAGGTACAGGTAAGAGGCTGGCGGCAAGGAACGCGCAGGTGGCCCCCCAGGCCTCCCAGAGTCCTCCGCGCCAGATGTGGAGCTTCCTGTGAATAAGCAGAGAGATGGCCTTGTTTATGGCTAGGAGATAACGGGGCAGAACTTGACTTATTCACCATTAGAAGCAGTTTGCCTGACTTAGGAGCTACTTCCTTATTGTCTTCTGCTCTTCCGGTTTTCTTCTCCCTCCAGTGGGGAGGGCCGAGGCAGGAAGCCCACAGAAGCCTGCTTTTTGTTTGTGTTTGCAGCAGACTTGACTGGAGAGGGGGGGCTCTGGGGCCTGTGGTGGGGCCTGCAGAGTATCAGGGAGATGGCCTGGTGCCCGAGGGGGCTGATCTTGCCCATTTTTGGCCGTCACTGTTGGGGAATGCTACTGGGCAGAGTTCCCATGTCAGAGGGAAAATAAGCTCAAGGCTTAAATTTCTCAGGCTTTAGGTAGACTCTCTGTGGTTTTCAAGCTTTTGAAAAATGTCTGTTTATGGGAATCTATTTTATATATAGGTGTCAGCAATCTGACTGGAGAGAAAGAGGTTCCTGGCAGCCTTAGGACCTGGCTGGGACCCCAGTGTGGACTGGAAATGTCCAGGCATCGCATCACTTTTGAGGATTGGATCTTTCTGGCTGGGGAATGGAAAGAGCCTGGTTCAGAAATTTTTACCCTAAAGGCCTGGCCTTAATTTTTCACCCTCTTTGCCTCCACCCCTAGGTACTGACTGGCCTTTGGGAACAGTTGAGGCAAGGGGTTGAAGATCTTCAGGCTTGGAATTCTGCCCCAACACAGCCCTTCCTCCTTTTGATGTGCCCAACACAGGGAGGTGAAGGCAAACGTGTGCTTTTGATGACAACAAAGCCTAATGCGGACCCTCATAAGCTAGTGTTGGCCCCGGGGAGTATGCCTCTTTCCTGGGCTGGACGCAGGCCTAGGGCCCAGAATCAAAGCAGGTGGAGTGGACATTCCCTCCAAGCCCACACCTGAATCTTTCCAGTAGGCATCCCAGGAAAGGCCTGCACAGTGGGGAGAAGCCAGAGCCAGAAGCCTTCCCAGCCAGACCTGTAGCCTGCTACCGTGCCCTAGGCCACCTGGGAGTAGGGGGAGGATTCATGTGGGAGGAGGCTGAAGGTGGGAGGAAGAGCAGGCGAGTGAAGGGAGCAGAGAAAGAGAAGGGCAGAGCTTCTCTGGTGGGGACAGCTCCCAGGGGGCGCCTTTCTTAAGTTTTTTTTTTTTTAGATTTTATTTATTTATTTGACAGAGAGAGACACAGTGAGAGAGGGAACACAAGCAGAGGGAGTGGGAGAGGGAGAAGCAGGCTTCCCGCAGAGCAGGGAGCCCGATGCGGGGCTCGATCCCAGGACCCTGGGATCATGACCTGAGCCGAAGGCAGACACTTAACGACTGAGCCACCCAGGCACTCTTAAGTTTTTGAACCATTGCTTTTATTGGTGAACACAACCAACATACATATACGCGCATAAAAGTATCTGTATGGTTTAATAAAGAAGTCTAGAGGGAACACCTGGGTAATCATTGCTTAGTCAAGAAGCAGAAGAGGGCCTGCACTCCAGATGCCCCTGGGCAACCCCTACCACCCCACCCAGAGTGACGATTGTCCTAACTCGTGGTAACATCTCTTTACTTTCCTTTATAGTGTGATCACTTATATATGTATCTTTTTTTTCTAATTTTTTAAAGATTTTATTTGTTTATTTTTGTGAAAGAGAGAGAGAGCATGAGTTGGAGGAATGGCAGAGGGAGTAGCAGACTCTCCACCGAGCTGGGAGCCTCATACAGGACTCAGTCCCAGGACCCTGGGATCATGACCTGAGCTGAAGGCAGACACTTAACTGACTGAGCCACCCAGGCGCCCTTATGTATGTATCTTAAACAATGAACTCTAGCTTTGATTGTTTTTAAACGGTATGGGAATAGAATCATACTCTATATGTCCTTTTATCTTGCCTCTTTCCCTCGACATTGTTCCTTGAGACTCATCCGTACTGTCATGTTAGTTCCCTGATTTTCACTAAGGTATATGATTCTCTCGTATGAATATGCCATGATCACTTATCCATTTGACTGTAGTTGGGAAATTGGCTGTTGTGCAGGGCTGTTGGCAATGCGCAAGGCTGCGATGAGTATCTTTGACTGTGAGTCACAGTGCGCATGTGGCCAGGTTTCTCTGCAGTGCATACGGAGAATTGGAAGTTCTGGGTTCGCTGATCCATAATCTTAAAGAAGTGCCGAACTGTTTTCCAGAAAGATGAATTGGGTTGTCCAAGGTTATATCCTTGCTGGTTCTTCTCTGTTTGTTAATTCCTGAAAGAAGCGTGTCAAAATCTCCCACTATGTTTGTGGATTTGTCTGTTTATCGTGTGAGTTTTGTTGGGGTTTTTTTGCTTTTATATTTGAAGCTATGTTATTAGATAGGTAAAATTATTATATCTTCTTGGTGAATTGATCGTATTTAAAACAGTTTGGAGGTTCAAGAACATTTATAAGGGCATTATGCATTGCCAAGGACACTGAACCACAGCCCCAGATGAGAAATTGTCCAAATGTTACTTTAGCACTAGGAAATGACCCTAATTACCTCTGGTAATGCTTTTTGCATTAAAGTCTATTTTGTGCTTCTAACCTTGTTGCCTCCAGGATCTTGGGAGGAAGAGAGCCCAAGACAAAGTGAAGTTGCTACGAGTAAGTCAAAGAGAGAGAAAAATAAGGCTGCTCCCCAGTGAACCACCCAGCCCCTCTGGGCTCAGGGAAGTTGAGGGATCCTCAGTTCACTGCCTTGGGGGGACTGGAATGAGGCCAAGGAGGAGGAGCAGAGCCTTCAGGAAGGCCACTTCTCATCAGAACACCTGCTAGACTGGGGATCAGAGCATGGGAAACTCAGCTGTGTGCATACATGGCCTCTCCACGTGCTCACCCCACAGCTCCAGGGGGTTTGTGGCCAGTGGGAGAGATGATGCTCTCAGGTGTGTGCGAGGATGTACTTCCTGTCAGCTCACGCTAGAACTCCAGATATTTGGGAATTTGTCATTCTCTTCTTCGTGTACGTACTTATCCAGTCAACAATACTTTTTTTTAAGGATGAAATACATTTTTATTTATAGTCTTATGGTAAAGGGGAAAGCCTTAACTTGTAAGAAATTCTTGGGCAGTACGTACAACATACTTTTTACTTCCACGGAAGGGACTCAAACACGGACTGAGACTATAGAGTACACACTGGAAATCAGCAAATGCCAGGAACGGAGTAGGAAGAAGACAAAGAAATGAGACCTAAACATGCAGACCCCTTCACGGGGATCTGCTGACTGCAGCCAGGACCAGGGCTGGATCCCACGACAGGAACGGGTTCCAGGACACGTGGAACGGGAGTGGGGTGAGGGCGGGGAAGGGTCTGCACTGGGCGGTGGGTTTAGCACCAGGTCAGTTGCTCTTGGTATTTACATACAAAATCAGTTGGCTCTATTCCTTAGAAATGCACACGGAAAGAAAGGAAGATTTGATCACTGCTTTATGGATCTCCCGCTTGGCAATACCAACATCATCAGAAATAGGGACAATTCACTCAGATTCAAATTTCAGTAGCAGGAAAGAGTATCAAAACATCGTCGCTGGCCGCCAGTACAAAACCTCTCCCCGACGCGATCCTCCCTCCTTGTCCCACCCCCTACCGCCCCTGGGCGGCTACCACTTCACCGCTGCCCACTGCCCCCACACGTGCCACACGAGTGTCACGCACCCCCAAGGTGGGAGAGAAGCAGGAGTGAAACAGGCCAAAGACTGTGCTGCAACTCTCTCCCCACTTGTTTTTATACCACAGACTTCTTCAAGGATCTGGTCATTCAATAGGAACGGTAAATAGCTTTTTAGGAAAAAAAAAATCCTAAAAAAGAAGGGGGATTAATTCTGATGACTCCAAACCGGTCACCTTCTTGAAGTAGAGCAGTCCACAGATTCACCAAGTCTATGAAACGGAGGGGAGGGGGGCCCGGGAGGAAGGGCCTGGGAGGGGCTGGAGCCCTCGGGGCCTGTGCCCGCCAGGGCTGGAGGATCTGGTGGCCGGTCAGGACACCATGTGCTCAGAGGGCCGGCCATCTGTCCTCCACAGAAGAGGCTGCCAAGCTGGGGTGTCTTGGTTTAAAAATACCTGGTGGGGACAGGGAATCCCTGAAGGAAACGTCAAAAAAAATTGTGGAAATGGGGAGGGAGAATGAGAGCTGTTGGCCAAGAGCTTCTACATAAAGATGAAATTTGAGAAAAAGAGGAAACCAAGTCTCTTAAATGATGTGAGGGTTCTAGGGAGGAACTGAAAGGCGGCTGGGACGATGGGGGAGACGGTCATTTGGTGCTGCTGGCCTGCCCCGCGGAGTTTAGGTGGCCTCCATCCGGGGCTCCTCCCTGCTCTGGGGCTCCTGGGGCTCCCCCTCGAGCCGGAGAGATGGTGCTGCCCTTGGCGCTGGGGTAGAGGCTGTTGTCGGAGGACGGACAGTTGGTCGAGTTGGGCACCGGGCCTCTCCTTCTCCACTGCACAGACTCGCTGCTCCCAAGGAGCATCCCACCGCTTGAGGTCGTCGATGTCTTGCTGGTGTGTGTGGTTTTTCCTTCGCATACCCAGGATGTACCCTGTGGCTCTGTCTAGGACTTGGGCCCGGGATGCCTTCTGTCCTTGGAGTGACGGGGCCGAGTCCCGCAAACTGTGAAAGCTGTCTCGATGTCCTCCCTGTGTTTTCGTTCCGGTGCATTATGATGAGCCCGTTTGTCAGCCTCGGATTGAAACCTCGGTTGCTCTTTGTCGCTCTCCACCTCCATGTCGTGTCATCCTTATCCCTCATTTCCTGGGGCTCAGACGGCCTGAGGAGGCAGGGGGAAGTCACCTCACTGACAGCAAGAAGCCCGGTCCCCCCACACACTCACTTGCTCACACACACACACACAACATGGGCAAGAACCACTTCCTCACTCCAGTCAACAAACACTTATGAAGTGCCTACTGTGCGCAGACACTGGGCCCATTCAGGGTCTTCTCTTTGAGTTTCCTGATCCCTGCTCAGGGGACGCTGGACAAAATCTCCCATCCTTGAAAGGCCCGAGCCGCTCTCTGCGGTCCTGGGGTGACCGGGAAGGCTTTGGCCAGTTAGCAGGGGAGAGCAAGAGACTAAGGCTTCCCATTCCCTCGGACCCCTCTCTCCCCTCAAAAGCTGGAAACCTCTGATACGGACATTTCTTGCTCTGGAGCAGTTCTCTGCTCCTAAGAACTGAGAAGGCTGGTGACCGGGAGTCGCCATCTGAAACCGGCTGGGGATCTCCACTTTGAGGGTGACATGAGGTGAGGCGTGTGCTGCAAAATGTCCCTTATTCTTTCTCCTCAAAGTGACAAGATCTTCATTAGGCTTCAGCCCAGGGGAAAACTCAAGAATAAACCAACCACCGATGCCACGGGGGTTCTAGAAGCCCAGAGGTGTCGCAGCCATCACCTAGGCCGAGGATAACTATATAAAGTTGTTGCCAGAGTGGGACACTTTTGAGAACGACAGGGAGTGCTGTTAATGTGCACCCCGAACAACAACTGTAACCCCAGACCGTCTTAGGCAAACGGAGAGGCATGGTCACTCTCTCTAGAATGGAGTTCCTCAGAAACGATCTGCAACGGAGAAATTTAGCTCCCCTTCAGCCTTCTCAGAATGTGACTCAGAACTCATGCTAACCAAGAGGAATCTTTCCTAGACAGGCCTGCTCCCTTTTTCCAGAACACACGGCAGGAGAGCATCCCCAAATGCTGCTGGGTTGGGCCACTTTAGAAAGCCACCCTGAGGGACCTCAAAGGCAGAGGAGGACACGGAAAAGATGCATGCAGGGTTCCTGTGAGCAAAGTGCATCAACACTGGAATCTTAGGGAATCTTTGACAATATGCTGGCCGGAGGGGGGAGGTTCTTGTTAGTCAGTGGGGTCAGAACACAGGCCTCCGCTCCACACTGACACTTTGCTAGAAGGTCAAAAATGTGTTTGGGCTTTGTAGATGGTTGGCTGAGATATGATTTAGGGGAAGTTCCAGGCTCTGAGATTCAACTTCCTAGGCTCCTGTCTCTTGTTTCCATGTGGTGATGTGGTTATTGACCATATTTTTAGAAGAGGCTATTTGAAAATGAGAAGACATTTATGACAGTGAAGTGACTCAGCCTTCATTGGCTGTGTCTCTGTTCTGGATGACTCGGGATGGGACAGCATTCAGGATGTGAGTGGGACTCGGAGAGGCCTAGCTCGTTACTGTGAAGTGGGCTGAAACCTAAACCTTTCACCTGAGGGGCAGGCTCCCAGGTAGACCAGAGGCGGGGAAGGACTCTAGAATCTGGACTTACCCGCAGGGCTGGAATGGAGCTGACCTGGCGTGTCTCAGCTCCCATCTGTGCGCGAGTGTCAGGCAGACCACATGGGTATGTGCCCTTCACAAGTGAAAACCTTCCAGATCTGCTCAGCTGTCCCCCTAACCAATAAGTGTCCTCTCTTCTTTAAGTACTGCAGATGTGAGATGCAGCACGCTACCCTTAGCAGAAGAGGGTAGCCCCGCAGTAGAACTGGTGGCTCTGGACAAGGGTGCCTGATCCTCTAGGCTGAGGGAATGGCACCAGGGAAAGATCTGACCTGCCTTTTTGGTCTCTAAAAACTAAAAAGGAAAACCCAGGGAGACCAAGAGAATAGACTTGATAATTGATTCTTACAACTAAAGATAGCCATACTAATAATAGTGTTCATGGTAATAATTACTAGGCACGGTAGCACACATTTACTGAACATGCTTTAATGCGGGGTTTTAATGAATCCTCAGGGTAACCCTCTGAGGTTGGTATCATTATCCCATATTTCAGATGGGGAGACAGGCGGAGAGAGGCTACGTCGCTTGCCTGATATCCCACTGCTGGAGGTGGCACCGGGTAGACCACAGCCTCCATGGCACACAGGACGTGATGGCCGTGGGTCAGATGGGAGTGTCCTTGGGCTCCCACCACCACACCTCATGACTGCCCGTCTGCTTCTCCCCATTCCTTCCCCCTTTCTGGCTAGTGAGGAAGGAAGAAGCAGATCCGCCTGGGTACGGCTTACCTTGTTGAGGGACTGTCCTCCCGGCCCAGCCCTGTCTTCAGCCTTTCCCTCCCTTACGGGTCCTTCCCATCACAAAGTCTCTCAGGAAAAAGAACCAGAAACTAAACCCTCTTCCTGGAGCCCATTCCCCTCCACCTCCTCTTCTTTCTCCCCCAACCACTGAACTTCTAGAAGAATTTGTCTGGGTTCTCTGTGCCCACTTCATTTCCTTTTAGTCCATAACCTGCTATAACCTGCATTTTGCCGCATCCCCATCCCCTTTCCACCAATAACCTTACACCCAACCCAGCGTCCATCTCTGCCCCTATTGTACTTGCCTTCTGGAAGATTCCATCCCTGTCGATCCCTCCTTGCTTACTGAAGGGCCCCCTCTCTGTGATGTCCCTCCTACCACCTTCTCTTAATTTCCTCCTGTTCCTCTAGCTTCCCCTTTGTTGGCTTTACAGGCTCTACCCTTTCTGCCCATCTGTGATGGTTAATTTTATTTGTCAACTTGACTGGGCCATGGGATGCCCAGACATTAGGTTAAGCATCATTCTGGGCGTAACTGTGAGGGAGTTTCAGGATGAGATTAACATGTGAATAAGTGGATTGAATAAAGCAGATTGCCCTTCCCAATGTGGTGGTCCTCATCCAATCCATCAAAGGCCTAAATACACAAAAAGTCCGAAAAAGGGAGAATTTGGTCGCTCTGCCTGTCTTTGAGCTGGGTCATTGGTCTTCCTCTGCCTTTGGACTCAGACTCGGACTGGAATTTACACTGTCAGCTCTCCTGGGTCTCCAGCTTGCCCACTGTAGATCTTGGTACTTCTCAGCGTCCATAATCACGTGAGCCGATTTATAACCAACCTATCTCTATCTACATCTCTATCTACCCATTGCTCCTATAATATATATATATAATCTCCTATCGGTTCTGTCTCTCCAGAGCACTCTGACCAAAGGGCTGGAGCCCCTGAGCACTCTTCACTCCTTGTCCACATAACGTTATATCTGTAATAATAGAATTTTTTTCCACATTATCGTAGCCTAATGAGCTCCTTAAGGACACTGATTGTGTCTCATTCATCTACCCAGTCGGAAATGTTTGTTGAATGAATGAACAAACTATAAACTTGGATGCACATAGAACTAAGTACGATGTGTATAATCACAAGTGAGGCTCATTTAATGTCCACGTGACCCTCATGTTGGCAGTGCAGACTACCATTGAGGGTAAGTAAACTTCATGCATCTTAAATCTAATCTAGAGCCGAAAATCCCCCAAATGCATTACTTCAGTCAGGCCTTCTGTGCTTTGGTCTCCATGGCCAGGCATTCTTGTCGGTTCAGTAAACAATCTTTGGGAAGGAAAAGAGTAAACATACATTATCTTTCTGACCCTACAGACATGATTTCAAAATCTCACCTCCACCGAAGGCCCTAGATTCCCTCTCACTGTGCACTCTGTCACTTTCTCTGTCCACCTGTCCCCTTGCTGTCACTCCATCATATTTGCAGGGCGGAGTTCTTGGAGAAGAGAATAAGGCTGCATGCCGCTTGTCTATAGTTAGAAATTATTTGGCAGGTTAGCAGTCAGCCCTAGGCCTTATTCTCTGTCTTGAATTTATAGGTGAAGTACCTACACTCCTCAGGCTGACATAAAACCACAAGAACCTGTTTTGGCTTTTGTTTGGGATGAGCCGGGACCAGTGTGCCGGGACCTGTACAAACAGGGCGGTGGACATATTAGAAGGCATGTCCAGGCCTGAGGGCTGCGGGTGGTGACAGCAGGAGAGAGTTCTGACAGAAGTCTATAAAACAGAAAAGGGCAGAAAAACAGGTTGTGAGGGTTCATAGGCCAATTAAGTAGAACATTCCGTCACGTTCCTTCTGTGTCTTTCCCAGCGACACAGAACTAGTTTCTCCCCCGTAGGTCATGTGCCTCACCTGGGACCCAAGGTAGGGTGTGAAGTGACAGAGAGGCAGGACCAACAGTTGCTTCCAGGATGGGCAGCCTGTGGTATCATCGGGGACGGGGCTGCAGCAACTCCTTCCTTGAAGAGACGAAGGAGCAACTGCCTCCAACATCCATTGGCTTCCTACATATAATGTGTGAAGATCTGCTCCTTTCCCCCAACACGTTTATGACACATCTTTAAGGGCAGTGCCTTCCCCTAAATGTTCATGTTGAAAGTGGCTGGTGAATATTGGTGGTAATCAGACTGACATAACTCCCTGGAGCTTGTATAAAGCTGAAATCCTTCCTTAATTTTGAAAGGAACCCTAGCGATAAAAGCAAAAATGCCCACAGTCCAGTGGTACCAAGGACTCCACCTTTGTTGGGTGGGACTTCTCCTGAGCTGTTACCTGTGTGGCTGAGCATGTCCCGCACATCTTTGTTGGGGATAACTCCAAGGCAGCATTGAAATCAGTCACTTGCAAGTTTGAAGTTGATGAATTCTTGGAGCGTCCACCACCCATACCCAACAGTACAGAAGCAGAGCCCGAGGACCTTCGTGACTCTCGGTGATACTAAAGCTACCTCTTAATGACTGTCTCTTCAGGGTCAGGCCCCTAGCATGTTAGGCTTATTCCTAATCAAGCCAGATCTTCTCATGGCTAAGAAAATCTGAGCCTGGAAAATTCTACCTTTAGCTAGTGAGCAGCAGAACTGAGGGTTAGACCCTAGTGCTTCTCACCCATTGTGATCTCCCCATTATTTCCTCTCAGCGTATTTTCCATGACTCCTTTGGTCTTTTTCATTCTGTTCTTCTTCTTCCTGCTCTCCACAGAAGCTATGGAGAAGAGCCCCTTGCTTGCCTAGAGGGACACTTTTCTGGCAGTCCTCGTAAGCCCTAACACCTGTCAAATGCCTTTGTACTTAGAGATCCCCGTTGAGCACCTCTGATCCCTCCCCGTCTGCTTCCGTGCCCCAGGCTGCAGGGTGCTGCTCAGCAGCGCCTGGGTCCTGTTCATCTTTGCATTCCAGGGCTGAGCCCCAACTGGAACACGGTACATGCTCAGTACGGACAGAACCTCCCTCCTTCCTCACGTCCCACATGTCCTGCCGGCCCCTCTGCCCATGTCCCAGTGTCCTGACTGCCCCCTCCAGCCACCTGCCTGGCCTTCTCCAGCACCCTGCACCGGGGGCTTTAAAACCACAAAAATGGATTCTCTCACAGTTTGGGAGGCTAAAAGTCTGAAATCAAGGTGTTGTTGGTGGGGCCCTGCTCCCTCTGAAGGTTCTAGAGGGGAATCTGGTTTTTGCCTTTTCCAGTTCCTGGAAACCCCAGGTGTTCCTCAGCTTGGGGCCACACATCTCCAAACTCTGCCACCCCGGTCACCTGGCCTCTTCTTCTCTCTGTGAACTTTCCCCCAGCCTTTCTCTCATAAGGACACATGCTGACGTTTAGGGTCCACCGGGTACTCCAGAGGAATCTCCTCACCTCAGAATCCTTAACGTAATCACTTCTGCAAAGACCTCCTTCCAGCTAGGTCATATTTACAATTTCCAGGGATCAGGACTTGCTGTCTTTGGGGGCCGTTACTCAGAGGATCACAGCCCTTCGAGAATGGGCAGGGAGGGATCCCAGGTGCAAGTGGGGGCTGGAGGTGGGCTGCAGCAGGGGGTCTACCACTGTCGGGGGAGGAAGCAGGTGGCGCTGGGATCCAGGGAAGTGCAGGAAAGGAGTCAGGGGTGAGGGGTAGCGGGGGTAGTGGTAGGAGAGTGCCCACAGGGAGATTAAAGAGAGTGTGAAATAACTTCTGAGAGAATTAGAAAAGTGACTGGAGACCCAGAGAACTGCTGGCAGCGCCGAGGTCGCTTGGGGCTATAGGCCATAGATGTGTAGTGGCACCTAACTCATGCCCAGGGAACATTCTCTGATAGTTTAAGCAGCCTGTGTGTGTGTGTGTGTGTGTGTGAGAGAGAGAGAGAGAGAGAGAACATGGGGCAGAGAGCCCACCATGTCTTTGGCCAGGTAGGTTTGCAAAGAGGACAGGGAGCCTGGCGGTTGGCGATACTGGTTCAAGTCTGGGCTGCCCAGGAATGCCCAGGGAGGAAGGATCACTGGGAAGAGCACAGATGGACGGAAAGCCGGGCCACCTGGGTGCTGTCAAAGAGCAAGTGTGGTGCCTGTTGCTGGAATGAGTGTTTAAAGTTTCAGAAAATTGCCAACTAAGCAGAGTTCAAAGTACGGGATGATGCAGGTGCGGGCTCCTGGGTATGCTGAGAGGGGCTGAGATGTAGGGGAGCAGGGGAGGGCGGGAGCTCTGGGACCAGACTGCTGGTGCGCCAGCCGGGGGTGGATGTGACCTGCCAGGTCACAACGGGACTTACAAGGGAGGAAGAATGGGCTCAGGGGCCATGGCGTTCCATGAACACAGGAGGGGTAGACAGACTGCCACGGCACCCATGAGCCCTATGGTGGCAGGGTTTCATTTTTCTAAACAAGGGTAGAGGAAAGGAGTTTAGAAGTGTTTTTTAAAGCAAGAGCGGAGACAGGGATTGGAAGCTGGAAGAGCATAGATAAGCAAAGGCCAGGAAGTAAATGAAACTTCCCTTGATGAGATTGGGGATGTGGGGGACTTTGCCATGAAAGGAGAGTTCCAGAGGCACAGTATTTCCTGTGCAGGCCCGAAAGGAGCAAGAACTGGGGGAGCTTGGGTCAGTGACCAGAAGCCCAGGCATGACGGGGGAGCCTTGAGGGTGATGTAGGGGGCCTGGTGGGGCTGATCCGCCTCAAGTCTCCAAACAGAACTCCAGTCTCTTCAAGGCAGAGCTGTGCCGAGGCCCCAGGCGGTGTGGGGAGTTAGCACTGGTAGTTTCTGTTACACATTCGTTGACTGTGCTATGTTTGAGAGAGGTAGCTAAAGTTGGCACGAGCCGCTGAAAGGCAGTTTCAGAACAAAGGAAGAAGAAATGGTCTACTCATCAGTCGGGGCCCGACGTCTGGTTTTGCTGCATAGGGTAGTCATTTATTTGTCAACGCTTAGGCCTCTGCTTGAGAACCCTGTCCAGTCCGGGGAGCTGATGCAAGCTCCGGCAATCAAGGTGAGAAGAAATGCAAGCTCAAGGACTGCCCATGGCCCTTTGGGGTCTGCCCACAGGGGACCCAGCGGCCCCGCCGGAAAACCACCCTTGTGGCTGGACAGACCTGCTCTGCTCGCCGGCAGCAAACTCCCTCGGCGGAGAGGTGAGGCTCGGGGCACGGGAGCTGCGAACACGGGAAGACTTTGTACTAAGACCTTGGAGGAAGGGGTGGCCTTGGGTTAGGCAGGAAGTGACTTTTGACTCGCATAATTTAAGATCTGTGTTGCCACAGAAATAAATACAAAGCAGGAAGACAGGGGCTTCTTAAAGCACATGTCTTTAACTATTATTGTTTATTTTTTTGGCTGAGAGTTGTTTTAAGTGTTCTCCATCATTGGCTTTTTACTATTTTGCAATGTTCTCTCTCCTCAGTTACCAGGGTGGGGGGATCGACGAGCTGGTGTGGGATTCTCCGCTGCATGTTTTGTCACATTTAACTTCTGCTCTGAAGTTAATGGATTTCGGGCAAAATTTTCAGCACCTGTGCATAGTGAATACTTGGATGACATTTTTATCAGCACCAAAAATACTTTCAATTATAACGTTAGCGCATGATAAAATAAGAGCATGCCAGTCATCAAAATCACTCACAGGGTTTGCAGGGCTCAAGAACAGCCTGGCCCAGGGGATACCAAACCCAAACCCAGTCTCCATCTAGAATGGTACCACTCTTGTGATATTGTATATCATAAAATATATATATTTGATCCTTGTCCCTGTTCCTGGCACAGAGCTCCTAATATAATACAATAAATAAATATTTGGTTTTCCTCCCAGGTTCTTGGCACAGAGTTTCTAGGGCCCTTGGAATTTCCCAAATGATAGGAGTGAAAGGAGCTTCTTTTGTTATTCATAACCGAGCCCCTTTGCAACCCCACCTGAGTGTTACTGAGGTGACTCCAGGAGGGTGGGGGCTGGTTGCCAAAGGAACCCACCCAACCGGGTGATTAAAGGGCTGGAACTTTCAGCCCCACCCTTTGACTTCTGCGGAGGGGAGAGGCTGGAGATTGAGTTCAACCACCAGTGGACAACAATGTGTTCTGTGTAAGGGAGAGTTCACAAAGCCTAACTGAAGGAGTTGGAGAGCGTCCAGGTAGGTGAACTCGGGGTGGTGCCGGGAAGGTGATGCACCTGGAGAGGGGTGGAAGCTTCGCGCCCCCTTCCACACGCCTTGCCCTATGCATCTCTTCCATCTGGCTGCTCCTGAGCTGAATCCCCCTCTATAATAAATTAGTAATAGCAAGGGAACCGTTTACTTGGATTCTGTGAGATGTTCTAGCAAATTATTGAACCGGAGGGGCCCGGAGGGGGGAGTTGTGGGAACCTTTGATTTGTAGCCAAGTTGGACAGAAGTTGTGGAAATCTGGGGACCCCACTACTTGCGATTGGTGACCGAGGCTGGGAGGCAGTCTTGTGGGACTGAGCCCTCAGCCTGTGGGGTCTGGGCTAACTGGGAAGTTTGTGCCAGAATTGAATTAGATATTGGGACACCCAGTCAATGTCCCCTAAGAATTGGAAAATTGCTTGGTATAGAAAAACACATTTTCTCGGTGTCAGAGTGTTAGGAGTACAGAAACAGAGGTTTTTCTTTTAACCAAGGTTAACAGCAGAAACACGGCTTATCATTTCCCTGTTCTACTAGCTGTGAAATCCAGTGACTCTTGATGAATTCTTACAATTCGGAAACATTTCAAATTTTGCAAACAAAGTGAGTCTTTATTAATATTTTACATGGTACCATTTCAGCTTTGCATAATCTTTTTTTTTTTTTAAAGATTTTATTTATTTATTTGAGAGAAAGAGTGAGCACAAGCAGGGGGAGCTGCAGGGGGAGAGGGAGAAGCAGGCTTCCCACTGCGCAGGGAGCCGATGCGGGGCTTCATCCCAGAACCCTGAGATCATGACCTGAGCCGAAGGAAGGCGCTTAAATGACTGAGCAACTCAGGCGCTCCAACTTTGCATAATCTTAATTAGCATGAAATCTATTCAGTCATTCAACAAATCTTTTTTGGAGTATCTTCTGTGGACCAGACTCTCTCCGAGGTGTTAGAGATTCAGCAGTAAGCAAAAGAAAGTCCCCACCCCCGAGGACTTCTTAGTCTAATGGGGAGATTGATAGATAATAAACAAATAATAGATACATGATACAATGTCAGGTAAGGGTAAGTTTATGAACAAATAAAGCAGAAATGTGTGAAGGTGGTCAAAAGGTATCAACTTTTAGTTACAAAATACGTAAGTCCTGGGGATGTAATGTTCAGCCTGGTGACTATAGTTAAATAAAACATTGTATATTTTGAAAGTTGCTAGGAGAGTAGATCTTAAAATTTCTCATCACAGGAAAAGCAATTTGGATGTTAACTGGACTTATTGGGCTGATCATTTTGCAATATATACAGGTATCAAATCACTGTGTGGTACACCTGAAACTAATACAGTGTTATATGTCAGTTATATCTCAATAAAAGAAACCTCCAAAATAAATAAATAAATAAATAAAGCAGAGGAAGGGATAAGGAAAGATGGAGGAGGAGGCGCCATTCCAGACAGGATGCTGGAAGGAGTTATGTGGGTGCAGGGAGGCAAAGGGAACAGCCAGGAGCAGAAGGTCCTTGGTGACTATTCAGCTCAGAAGGACTTAGTCTGGCATTGACACAGAAGATGGGTTAAGCCCACTAGTTACGGAATCAGACTGCGTTCAAAACCCAGCTCCACCACCTATTAACTATGTGTCTTTGGGCAAGTGAATTAATCTTTCTATGTTTGCTCGTCTGTTGAATTGGGATAATAGTATACTTGGCTCATAGGGTTGTGGTAAGCATTAAATATGATAACGAATGTAAAACCTTTATCTCTGACCCTAATACATAGGATGTGCTCCAAACACGATGGCTGTCACTATTATTATAGTTACCGGGAATAAAAAGCCCTTTGAAAGCAACCTTTGTGTGGTTACTACTGTCGACAGGTGGAACTTGGGCAGAGCACAGAGGCTGTCTCTGCGGGGAAGAGTAACACGTAAACACATCTGCGGATATTCAAGCCCACGAACTCTCCGGACAAGCACTGGTGAGGGCCGAGGGCAAGAGAGCTCAGTTCAGAGCAACGTAAGAGGGAGAATGAGTGTGAACAGGATCTGCTTTTAGAGCACCTGCTCATTGTTCTGCACCTGCAGGCGCCTCGCCAGCCGGGTCTCTGGCTGCGGGACTAGATCCTGGGTGACCGCTGCCACTTTGGGAAGGCAGGGCACACGGCTTCCCACGCAGCAGCTCTGGGAAGAAGACTGTTGATTCCCCGCTGCACGTGCTGTTCGCAGAGCCAACTCGGGCCTTCCTCTAAGCTTCTAGGTGCCCAAACCTTTGGCCCACCCAGCCTGAGGTGACCACAGGCAGATGTCAGCACTGGGAGGAGCATCCTTGAGTGCGAGGTAGAGAATGGAGTTTGGCAAAAGGAAGCGCTTGTGTTTTTATAAATCTAAAATTGAAGAACACATCCTTCTCTTACACCTGTCAGCAGTGGACCAGCTGCATTATAATCACCTGTTACCTTTCCTGGCTCCCCCAGAAGGATGGGAGTTCCTTGAGGGCCGAGGCGGTTTTCTCGTGTCCCCAGAACCTAGTACCTAATAGATACTCAATAGTGAATGAATGAATAAATGAATGACTCAAATGTCAAGGGAAGAAAATTATTCACAGTAATAAGTAGCTATGATATAACCATGTGTTTATATGTAAATGTGTGTGAATATAATACAATTTTATTTCTTGACCTAAGATTTAATATTATATCATAAAATTTTTCCTGCTATGGAAACTCTCAGAGTATCTTTTTTTAAACCACTGCACAATATTGAAACGTGTGGCTGGGCCACATTGAACTATTAGCCATCCTTCACTGGTGAGCGGCTCCCATCTGCCCCCACCCCAAGACTTTCCACCCGCCAGGCTCTCCCCGGTTCTTCCCGGCCCATGCTGGTGCTCTCGGCTTTCTCACCAACCAGAAGTTTTGTGGTGACTGACAAGATGCTCCCCTGTGACCTGGCAAGGGGCAGGCAATCTGTGAATTCTGGGAATCAAGGGGCGGAGTGGCACAGATGGTGAGGGAAGGCCCAGCCTCATTCCCCCCACGCGGCACTCTCGGGAAGTCTTGCTGTGCAGGTGGCCTAGGTCGGGGGGGATTCGCACTCAATTCTCACTTAGCCCCCTTTGACCTGAGGTACAGGAATCACCCCCACCCCACCCTCCTCACCTGCGTTTTCCCAGGGCCTGGCTAGCCCAGCTGCTGGGTCTTGTGAGGGGGATTGGGTCTAGGGGGCTCCCCATTGGATTCCCAGGGCTTGACATTCTGCCTGGCCTGCAGGAGGCACTCAGTAGATTTCTGCTCT
This sequence comes from Phoca vitulina, assembly GCF_004348235.1. Taxonomy (NCBI): domain Eukaryota; kingdom Metazoa; phylum Chordata; class Mammalia; order Carnivora; family Phocidae; genus Phoca; species Phoca vitulina. The sequence goes on from NW_022589708.1 coordinate 73,411,495, forward strand.
ACCTCACACACTGTGATTCTCTCATTACACCAGGGCTACCCTTTCTCCTCCATGCCCTGCCCCTCTCTCTGTCCCTTGCTGTTGTGACCACCATGGGGTTTCTGAAGACAAAGTCACCTGAGCTCCATTTTTTTTGAAGATTTTATTTTTAAGTAATCTCGACACCCAGTGCGGGGCCCAAACCCACAACCTCGAGATCAAGAGTCGCACGTTCCACTGACTGAGCCAGCCAGGCTCTCCTCTGAGCTGCATTTCCCCCCCCTCCATCTTCAGTGCGCAGAGTGTTGAACTGGTCAATTAGAATTACAACACGGAGGCAGTTTACAGAGGGGCTGGTTATGGAAACTGAGACAGCAGAGGGAAGGCATCTGATGGAAATGTGCATCCGGAGGTGCGCAGCCTGGCACCTTCCACACTGACGGCAGCTGGTGTTGTTCTCTGAGCTAGAAAGCGGCCCCAGCAGAGAGTCACTGAGCGCGGTCACATCTGTGTGCCTGTCAGCCTGGAAGGCGGGTGTGTGGGTGGGTCACGTGGCTCTGGGCCACGAGTTCCTCCGTGTGCACTCCACATGAAGGAGCCAGCGTTTCCTAAGGGCTGGATTCTGTCCTGGGTGGGTGGTTTTTATCTGGTGCCACTTAGATTCTGTCTCGACTCCCCACGTTATTGAGTTGGTAACTTGAGGGCTGAAATCAAAGATGACTTTAGAAGAATTCTTAGCCTGATATAAAAGAATGTAATCCAGACACCACTAATGCAGTCTTTAATACCTTTTATGTGGGCCCTATTGATATGAAGAACATTTTTCAAGCTGCTATGGACTCTCTGGAATTATGTCTAGGTATGTTAAGAAAGGTATATAAGGACACACACACATATCCCTCAAACGTGTACCAGCTTCCAGAAGGAGATGCAGCCCCTCCTTTGGTGTTTCTCCTCCTTTTCCTCCTCCTCCTCTTCTTGTGCTCTTTTCTATTTTTTTACAGTTGTGGGTTTTTTTTTTTAAGTAAGCTCTCTGCCTAACATGGGGCTTGAACTCATGACCCCGAGATCAAGAATGCTCTATAGGGGCACCTGGGTGGCTCAGTAGGCTAAGCATCCAACTCTTGATTTCGGCTCAGATCAGGATCTCAGGGTCGTGAGATCGAGCACCCTCCTTGCTGGGCTCCACACTGGGTGTGGAGCCTGCTTAAGAGTCTCCCTCTCCCTCTCTCTCTGCTCCTCCCCCTGCCCACTTGCACGCTCTCTCTCTCTCAAAACAAACAAACAAAACCACCCCCCCCAAACCCCAAAAAACAAAAAGAGAATCACATGCTCTACGAAGTGAGCCAGCCAGGTGCCCCTATTTTTTAAAAAGATTTTTAATGTCTATTTTTTTCTAGTTAATGAAACCCATATTCAGGAGTATTACAAGTGTTTACGAAATAAAGTAGATCAAAATCAATAAGTACTCTAGTGCAGAGACACACAAAGGTGTTCAGTAGAAAGGATAGCTCTGTGGAAACAGTCATTTTCACTTACAGTCGGTTCTGCTATAGCACTTGTGAATTTGTTCCAAAGCAATTGATAGATTAGGGAACAATTGGAACATTACATGCATTCTACGTTTGCCAATGAACATTGAACTGCACCCAACTGAACTGAGCTGGGTAGGAATACACAAAACGCACACGCACACACGCACACCTCAGCTACCAGCTACCTCGGTTCACCACGTGCGTTATCTCAAAAGGTTGTGCTTTGCTATGTTTTTGCACATGTGACCTTTTCTATATTAAAACAAACAAATATTCGTCCAACATCCCAAACACTTCTAAGCCTGCTGGCTCCAAACCCCGAAGAAGAGTCCGTGCGACGGAGAAAGCCTTACTTATATAGGAAGATCTTAACGGAAACTGCCGAGTCCTGCAGAAGTGACTCCATCTAGGGCTAGTAATGGCTGGTTTCGTGGTTTCAAGCATCACTACAATTGCCAAAGCACTGATTGCAGGTGAGAAGAATTAGATATGGAATTGTAAAAGCAGTCTATAATGTTGGATTAGATTTTCAATTTTGATGAAACCGGTATTTATCAGAAACACATGCCACAAGGGACCTGTATCTCAAAGGCAGAAAAACGTGTCTCAGGATTTAAGGTTACAGAAGATTGCTTACCTTTGATATTTGGTGCCAAGGGAAACCAAGGACAATAAACCCCACCCATGAACATGGGTGCTCCCACTTTCTGTTCAATTTCAGATAACGCTCTTTCCGCTGTTCAGGATCGCACACCCGCCACAAGCCTTCCCAGCCCCCTCCACAAACACACTTCAGGTCATTTTCAAGGGAAAGTGCCCTATTTGCTGTCATATTTTTGTATTTATGAACCACTTCACATGTTCAAACCACTCCTGTTTTTATTAGGGTCCTATCTCCTTTCTTGGAACATGTCACTGATGACATTTTAAAATTATTCCGCAACCACATTTACTCCTGCTAGCCCTGTGTTGTTTATTGAGTGATTTTGCTTAGTCTGGTGATTTTTAGGAACACATACGTCACATGGAAGCACAACAGACTGTATTTGGAAGTGGTTTATCAGCTGCATTATTTAGTGAGACTTAGTAATCTTGCCCCATGGCCATGAGTGACTCATGAGGTGTGGGGGAAGGCGAGGGTGGGGGAGTCTGAGCCAGTGTTAATTTTCTGAGGACCTCACATTTATTTACTTTTTATTATATTGTTTTCCAAACATACACAAATGTTCCTTCTTTTTTAAATGTTGAAAAATATTGATCTGGAGCTTCTAATGTAAGACATCAATCCTGGAACGGGCAGAGTTAGAAAAAGAGAGCAGGCACTGCAAACCCAGCTGGGGAGGTGGGACCTACCCACAACACCAACCGAAGATGATTAGAGAAAACACCTCAGAGCGGTGTGTGATCCGGGCAGACTGTCCAAAAGTGCAGCAGGCTCACAGGTGTGGGCCGGGCTGGCGGGGAAGGTATCCTGGGGAACCGGACAGGGAGAAGAGGGGTGTGGTGGAAGAAGTGGGAGGTTATAAGCAAGAGAAGCAACACATTCGAAGGCCTGGGTGCGAGAAGGAGGGGACCAAATACCAACCTGTACGAGACCAGTAACCCCTCTGGGCTCCCGACAGCCAGTGTTTGGCTCTGTGTGCCTCCATTGCTTTGAGGTCTCAGTCAGTCAGCTGTTTGGAGCCATACGCTGCTCACTTGGGCTATGTAGCCAGAGGGAATGCATTAACATTTGCGAGGAATGCCCTAGAAATAGCCACCAAATCCATAACTGAAGGGAGCACAGAGAGAGCATAGCTCGTGTCATGGTGGATCTCAGCATCCTCCTTGCTTCACTAGACACCCAGTTTTAAGAATCGGAGAGAAGCTGCACAAGGAGGAAGGGCAGAAGGAGAGATGGGGAATGGGGTGAAATGTTGATGACCGGCCTCACTGCCCAGGCTTATCCCACCGGAGTGACTGGAGGGGCTGGGAAGGGATCCCAGCCAGGAAAGTCTCAGGTCTCACATTGCTCACTCCGGTGTCCAGCTGTTGGGGATTGGGTAGAAGCAGAGGGAATAATTCCTTCTCAGCTGCTCTGTCAAACCTTCCTCACATTCCTCAGGGTCCTACCACTCCCTCTGGCATGGCTTCCTGCTTTGGTCTTGAGGCTAGAGTCCCCTCGCTTGTCTGGAATTGTGGGGGAAAGCACCACCTCTCCTCCTCCATGGGGGTGAGGGCTGACACCACCGCCCTAACAACTCTCCATGAAGCAACTCTTCCTTCCCACCTCCATCCATTCTCTTCCCAACATCCCTCTACCCCAGCTGCTCTCTCAGATGGCCAGTGTGTCTGAGGGCACCTCCAGCAATGTCTGACATAGACGGTCCAGCATCTCTAGAATATATGGGTACTTGTCAACTATTATTCTCAGCTAGGGAGCCTCCATTGAAACACCAAGACAATGAAAGATGCCTTTGGTTACAATCCTACACACATGGACCTTCTGTGAAATTACTGTTGTATTCCCTTGTTCCTTTGTGTGTCCCATGTTATGACTACCGTGTTTTTACTCTTAAGACCTTGTTGCATGTCTGATTCTCTAGAAATGTGGCATATATGCGACTGTAGGATATATTCTCAGGCCAAGGAAAACAGCAGAGAAATCTTAAATTGCGTTCAGTTTTATTATCTGTAGTAATGTTGGCATGGTAATTTTGAAACTCATGTATATTGTAAGATAAAATAGGTAAATTTGTTGATGCAATGAATCAAGATTTTCAAGGCGAGAAAAAGTTAAGAAGAAAACCTTTCGGGGGGCACCTGGGTGGCTCAGTCGTTAAGCGTCTGCCTTCGGCTCAAGTCATGATCCTGGGGTCCTGGGATCAAGCCCCGCATCGGGTTCCCTCTGAGCAGGGAGCCTTCTTATCCCTCTCCTCCCCGCTCGTTCTCTCTCTTGCTATCTCTCTCTCTCTCTCCCTGAAATAAACAAATAAAATCTTAAAAAAAGAAGAAAACCTTTTGTGTTAATTTTGAACTGATAATATTGGTGTAAATTCATAATTAAAAATAAAAAGTATTTCCTAGCTCTGTCTACTGAAAGGCATCGAAACTATGATAGCAGCAATGAGCACATTTGGGTCCAGACCCTGGTTTCTTAGTATTAAGTTGAAAGCTAGGAAATGGACAGTATAGTATAGTATAGTACAGTATAGTATGATTAAGGCTAATAGTGATCCTCACTAAAGGAATCGAGGCTTTTGGAGAAATGGCTGATTCCAGATCTAGGCAGAAGAAGGATAAGGTGACCTTGATGTATCATGTGCCAAAAGTAAGGAAGCTGTCAAAGATTAATGGAGTGGTACCAAAAACATACAGACCCGAAGGGGTTTCCTAATAACCAAATTTGGGACAATTTGAGCACCGGAAAAAAAAAAAGGAAATAAGATCGATTGTAAATAAATAAATATTTTATTAATGGTTGAATAAATAAAAATTCATGGCTCCATGGTTTTACAGACAAAGAAAGATAAAGAAAATCATTTCCCACCATGGGTTATGACAGTTACACGAATTTCTTTCTCTAAATATCTGTAATTAAAAGGAGAGAATTAAACATTTACCCTGCCTTTTGAAGAAAAAGTGCTTTGCTTTCCTCATTGACAAGAAGCAGTTCTTTACAGAAGAATGTCAGTTAATATAGGTAGAAAGAATAATTGAATGAGAAGATTACCATTTTGTGAACACCCATGAAATAACTGGCTTGGGCAATAAATGGATTCTTTATACTAGGGCCCAGGGAACTACCATCCACCAGTCAAATCCAGCCCAACATCTCTCTGATGTTGTATATCCCATGAGTTGCGAATGTTTTTTAAAAAATTTAGATAGTTGACAAAATCCAAAGGAGAACAATACATCTTGACACATGAAATTTATATAAACTGAAATTTCAGCATCCGTAAGTAAGGTTTTCTTGGACCACAACCGTGCTCATTCATCAACATGTTGCCAAAGCCTGCATTTGCGCTACATGGCAGGTTCGCACGACTGAGATCAAGACAATGTGGTCCACGTGGTCCACAAAGCCTAAATTATTTAGTATCTGGAACTTTACAGAAATACGTGGCTGACTCGTGCTGCAAACATTTGTAGAAAGGGAATTGAGGAAAAGGGTGTTTGCACAAGGCCGATGTATCATTCTAGAAATCATTCATTAATTGCAAAAGGAAAAATGCACTTTATAATGGAAAGATCTGGCAGTCACCACCTTACCAAGTTACCAACACTTAGCATGACTAATAGAGGAACAACCTGACAGTCTGTGCCTGCCGGCGTGAGACAATGTGAAGTCCCTGTACCACCTCAGGAGTCCTCCTGCTAAACATGTTTAACTTGACCGTTTTTAAATAGTTTTATTGAGGTGGAGTTGACAGACAATAAACCACACATATTTATTTATTAATCATTTTTTATTTTTTAAGATTTTATTTATTTGAGAGAGAGAGCATGAGCAAGGGGAGGGGCAGAGGGAGGGGGGGCAGAGGCAGAGGGAGAAGCAGACCCCCCCCACCTAGCAAGGAGCCCAATGCGGGACTTGATCCCAGGACCCCGGGATCATGACCTGAGCTGAAGGCAGATGCTTAACGATTGAGTCACCCACGAGCCCTAAACTACACGTACTTAAAGTGCACGATTTGATATGTTTTGACACTTTTATACCACCGGTGTAACCGCCACCATCAAGATAACGAACATGCCCTTACCAACAGATGTTTCATCGTGCCCCTTTTAATTCTCTGCTCCCACCCTCCATCTCTGTCTCATTGATGTGCTTTCTAGCACTAGCGGTTAGTTTACATTTTGTAAAACTTTAAATAAATGGAATCCTACAATGTGTACACTTTTTTGTCTGGCTTCTCAAAGTCAGCACGATTATTTTGAGACTGAACCATGTTGTTTCATGCATCAATAGTTTATTCCCTTCAATTCCACTTAAGAGTATGGATATATTACAATTCATTTTTCCACTCACACATTGATGGGCACTTGGATTGTTTCCAGGTTGGGGCAATGACAAATAGAGCTACTGCGGACATTCATATTTAAGTCTTTGTATGGCCATATACTTTTAATTCTCTTGGGTAAGTCTAGGAGTGGAACTGTTGAATCATATGGTAGGTTAATGTTTCAGTTTTTAAGAAACTTCCAAACTGTTTTCCGGATGAGTGTTCCAGTTGCTCTGTATCCTTGCCACACTTGGCATGATCAGTCTTTTTAACTTCAGTCTTTTGTGGTTTTAATTTGCCTTTCCTGTAATGACTAATGATATTGAGTATATTTTCATGTGTTTTTGCCATCTGTATGTCTTTTGCCCATTAAAAAAAAATTAAGTCGTTTTCTTATTCTTGAATTTTGAGAGGTTTTGAAACAAAATACATTCTATTTGCAAAAACATGGATAGAGCTTGAGGGCATTACACTAAATGAAATAATCCAGACAGAGAAACAAATACTTGTTTGATTTCACTTACATGTCGAATCTAAAGCAAAACAAAACAAAACAAAGCAAAAAGCAAACTCATAGAAAAGAGATCAGATTTGTGGTTACCAGAGTTGGGGAGGTGGAAGGTGGGGTGGGAAGCTGGATCTGGATCAGGGTGGTCAAAGGTACTAGCTTCCGGTTATAGGATAAATAAGTACCAGGGTTCTAATGTACATGATGACTGTAGTTAACACTGCTATGTGGTTTATTTGAAAGTTGCTAAGAGAGTAAATCCTAAAAATTTTCATCACAAGGAAAAAACATTTTTTTTCTCTTTTTTTCCTGGCATTTTTATGAGATGATGCATGTTAACTAAGCGTATTGTAATCATTTTACAATATATGTAAATCAAACCATTATGCTGTACACCTTAAACTTATACAGTGATGCTTATCAATTATATCTCAAAATTGAAAGAAAAAACTGATTAAGAAATATATATTCTGGATACAAGTTCCTTATCAGATACACGATTTTCAAATATTTTCTCCCAATCTGTGGCTTGATTTTTATTCTCCTAATGTTTTTTCAAAAAGCAGAGGTTTTAATTTGGACAAAGTCTAATGTATCCTTTTTTTTTTTTAATTTTATTTATTCATTCGAGACACAGAGATACAGAGAGAGAGAGCACGAGCAGGGGAAGAGGCAGAGGGAGAGAGAGAAACAGGCTCCCCACCGAGCCAGGAGCTGGATGCAGGGTCCTGGGATCATGACTTGAGCCAAAGGCAGACGCTTAACCATCTGAGCCACCCAGGCGCCCCATCTTTTTCTTTTTCTTTTGTGGACCATTTCTCCAGAGTTGCCTCTGCATCTTTGTAAAAAATCAGTTGTCCACATATATGTGTAGGAGTCTGTTTCTTGAGTCTCTGTTCTGTTTCATTGATCCGTTTGTGTGGTGCGTTCACTTGTACAGAATTAACGCTGTCTTGAAATCGGGTAGTGTTAATTCTCCGACTTTGATCATCTTTTTAAAAGTCGTTTTGGCTGGTCTGGTTTCTTTTGCTATTTTTCACATGTCCTTTAAATTTGTCCTCTGTCAAATAAATAAATAAAATCTGGGGCGCCTGGGTGGCTCAGTTGTTAAGCGACTGCCTTTAGCTCAGGTCATGATCCTGGAGTCCCGGGATCGAGTCCCGCATCGGGCTCCCTGCTCAGTGGGGAGTCTGCTTCTCCCTCTGACCCTCCCCGGTCTCATGTGCTCTCTCTCTCAAATAAATAAATAAAATCTTTTAAAAAAAAATAAATAAATTTTAGAACCAACTTGTCAATGTCTACAAGAAAGTCTGTTGGGATTTTAATTTTGATTGCACTGATTCTATAAATCAATTTGTAAAGAGTTCATATCTCACAAATACTGAGTCTTCCAACTTATGAACATGATACATCTCTCCATTTACTTAGGTCTTTAATTCCTCCCAGGCCATGTTTTGTAGTCTTTAGAGTGCAGCTTGTGTTTGGCGGAGTTCAAAGATGCACCCAAGGGACGCCTGGTGGCTAAATCAGTTAAGTGTCTGCCTTTGGCTCAGGTCATGATCCCAGGGTCCTGGGTTCGAGCCCCACATCGGGCTCCCTGCTCCGCGGGAAGACTGCTTCCCTCTGCCTGCCACTCCCCCTGCTTGTTCTTTCTCTCTCTCTGACAAATAAATAAATAAAATCTTAAAACAAACAAAAACAAAGATGCCCCCCAAGATTCCTGCCTCTTGGGATAGGCACCCTGTATAATCTCCTCCCCTTGAGTGTGGGTGGGACCCACGAGTACAGCGTGTAATGGGATTTCATGCCTGTAATGAGGTTACTAATGGTTGATTCTGAATTAATAAAAAGGATATAATCTTACACAGGCCTGACTTTATTAGGGGAGTTCTTAAAAGGGGATGAAGCACTGGACTCTCCTCTCCTGTTGGCCTCAAGAACAAAAACTTCCATGGCTCTCCAGCTGCAGCGGACTAAATTCTGCCTGCAAGCTGATTGAGTTTTTAAGAGGTCCCCAAGCATCAGAGGAGACCACAGCTCCAGCTGACACCTTGCTCATGGCCTGGGTGACCCGAGCAGAGGATTCAGATATGCTGTGTCTGGACTCCTGACCACAAAACCTGTGAGTGTATTTCTAAGCTGCTAAGGTTATGCTAGTTTGTAGCAGAGCAATAGCAAAACCAATCCACAGGCCTTGAACATCTTTTGTCAGATTTATCCCTATTTCATATTTTTTGTAACAGCTAAAAATGTCAATGAACTTGTTTTCTTAATTTCATTAGCTAGAATATGGAAATACAACGGATTTTTGTATTTTGATCTTGGATGCTGCAGCCCTGCTAAATTTATTTGTTCTAACAATTTTTTTTTAAGAGATTTCTTAGGATTTTCTATATGTAGGATAATAGAAAAAACATCCTATATGGGGTCTACATATAGAATAATGTGAAAATTAAACTGTTATTTTGTCCCTTCCAGTCAGCATGCCTTTAATTTATTTCTCTTGCCTTACTGCTCTGGCTAGACCTTTCAGTTCAGTGTTGAATAGATGTGGTAAAAGAGGACATCTTTGCCTTATTCCTACTAAGAGTGAAAAGCTTTCACTCTTAATTGTGATAGTAGTTTAGAGATTTTTGTAGATGCCTATTATCACGTTGAAGAAGTTCCCTTCTGTTCCTGGTTGGGTTTTTTTTTTTTTTTTTTTAATGAGAAATGGATGTTGGATTTTGTCAAAAATTTTTTTGCATCTATTGCGATGATCATGTGTTTTTTGTTCTCTATTCCACCAATATGGTGAATTACATACACTGTTTGATTTTCTCATGGTAAGCCAACTTTGCATCCCTGGGACACGTCTCACTAGGCTATGATGTATTATCCATTTGCTATGTTGTTGGATTTTATTTGTTAATATTTTCTTTAAAATTCTGTATACTGGTTTGTGCCTTTTTTTTCTTATAATTTCTTTGGTTTTAGTATCAGATAATGCTGACCTCATAGAATGAGATAGGAAAGGTTCTCTCTTCTTCTATTTTCTGGGAGAGTTTGTATAAATGTGTATTACCTTTTCCTTAAATATTTTATAGAAATTACCAAATTTACCACCAGAATTGACCAGGTCAAAACCTGTGGTTTTCTTTGTGGGAATATTTTAAGTTACCAGTTCAATTTCTTTACTTTTTAACAGGTCTTTTGGGAATTTCTATTTGTTCTTGAGTCCGTCTTGGTAATTTGTGTCTTCCTAGGAATTTTTTCCATTTTATCTCAGTTGCATCATGTGTTGATGTCATATTTCGGTTTATAATAAGAAATCTATATTTGGTCTTTGGCCTTGCACAGAACTTCTAAAAATCTTGGGTTTTCTAAGTAATGAGAGTGATAAAGGTGTCCTTTGTTATGTGAATAAATTGACTTGTGGAAAGCCCCTAGACAACCTAAAGATGGGGACTGGTTGCCAGGGGAACCAGCCATGTGATTAAAGGATTAGAAATTTTAGTGCCCACCCCCACCACACCCCCCACCTCAGGCAAGGGAAGAGGGACTGGAGATTGAATTCAACCGATGGCCAATGATTTAATCAATTGTGTTTATGTGCATGAAGCCTCCATAAAACCCAAAGGAATGAACACATGGAGAGTGGCATGGGAGAGTGGAGCTCAGAGAGGGCATGGAAGCTCTGCACCTTTCCCCATACCTTACCCTCTGTATCTCCTACATCTGGCTATTCCTGAATTATATCATTTTATAATAAACCAGTGATCTAGTAAGTAACATGTTTCTCTGAGTTCTGGAAGCCACTCTTGCAAATTAATCAAACCTGAGGTGGGGTCTGGGAACCTCTGATTTATAATGTCTTTCTAAAGCACAGGTGACAAGCTGGACTTGGAATTGGTACCTGAAGTTGGGCTAAGCAAGTCATGAAGGACTGAGTTCTTAACCTGTGGGATCTGATGTTATCTCCAGGTGGATAGTGTCAGCATTGGTTTGAATTTGTGGGATACCCAGCTGGGTGTTAGAAAATTGCTTGGTAGCATGGGGCAGGGCGGGGGGGGGGAACCACACACTAGAGTCGGCATAAAGTTATTCATAATTTTCCCTTATCATTTTTTAATTTCCGTAGACTCTGTAGTAATGCTTCCTCTTTCATTCATGACGTGTAATTATGTCTTCTTTCCTTTTATCTTGGTTAGTCTGACAAAAGGTTTATCAATCTTATTGACATTTTCAAAGAACCAGCTTTGGTTGCTTGATTTTCTCTATTGTGTTTCTGTTTTCTATTTCATTGATTTGTTCTCTGATATTTATTATTTCCTTCTATTTACTTTGGGCATGATTTGTTTTTCTTTAATAGTTTCTTTAGGCAGAAACTTAGATTATTGGTTTTAGATATGTAATTTTTCTAATGTAAGTATTTAAAGCTATAATTTTTTTCTCTAGGTATCACTTTCCCTACATTTCATAAATTTTACATTATGTTTTCACTTTCATCCAGTTCAAGATATTTTTAAAGATTGATTTATTTATTTTAAAGCGAGAGAGGGGGAGAGAGAGTTCACGAATAGGGTAGGGGCAGAGGGAGAGGGAAAGAGAGAATCTTCAGGCAGACTCACAGCTGAGTGTGGACCCCAATGCGAAGCCCTGCACAGGGCTCGATCCCAGGACCCTGAGATCATGACCTGAACCAAAATCAAGAGTCAGCTGCTTAACCGACTTACCACCCAGGTAAGTGACCCCAGTTCAAAATATTTTTAAATTTCTCTTGTGATTTCTGCTTTGACCCAGGGATTACTTAGAAGTGTATTGTTTAACTTCCAAATTGTTGGTCATTTCCCAATTTTCTTTCTGTTTTTGACATCTGATTAATTCTGTGGTGACTAGAAAACATATGTACTATTATTTAATTCTTCTTATATTTATTGAGATTTGTTTAAGAGTCTAGCATATGGTCTATTCTGGAGAACGCCTAATGTGTATTTGAATGTGTAATTCTACTGTTTTGAGGAGGAAATGTTGTTCAAGTCTTTCTACCCGTATTGATTTTCTGTCTAGGTCTATCAGTTTCTGAGAAAGGAGTATTGAATTCTCTGGCTATAGTTGTTGAATTGTCTATATTTCCTTTCAGTCCTGTCAGTTTTTACTTTATGTATTTTGAGGCTCTGTTGTCAGGTGCAAATACACTTTTCACTATTATATTTACCTGATGGATTTTTCATCATATTTGCAAAAATTTTGGCCATTACTTTTTCAAATAATTTCTCTATTCTTTCTCTTCCTCTCCTGTTTTTTTTAGACTCCCACTGCATGTATGTTGGCATACCTTGCTGATCTCTGAGCCTCTGTTCATTTTTCTTCAATCCTTTGTTTCTTTCTGTTCTTTGGATTGGATAATTTCCATTGATCAATCTTCAATGTCACTGATTGATTCTTCTGCCATCTCTAATCTCCACTGAGCCTATCTAGTGAATTTTAAATTTCCATTATTGGATTTTTTAACTATAAAATTTCCATTTGAATCTTTATAATAGTTTCTACTTCTCTACTGAGATTTTGTGAAGTCATTATATTAATCTGTTCAGGCTGCCGTAACAGAATACCACAGACTAGGTGGCTTAAACAACATTAATTTTCTCAGTTATAAGTCTAGATGTTCCAGATCAAGTTCCTGCGAGATTGATTTCCAGTGAGGACTCTCTTCCTGGCTTGCAAACGGCTGCTTTCTTGCTGAGTCCTCACATTGGTGGAGCGAAAGAATGAATACCTCTTTCTCTTCTTCTAAGGGTACCAGTCCAACCCTATGATCTTATTTAAACTTCATGACATGACTCCTCACTATCCCTATGTCTAAATACAGTTAGTTACATTGGGGGTTAGAGCTTCAACATATGCATTTTGGGGGGAACACAAACATTCAGTCCATAACAGTCATTGACATAATATTTTCTGTTAATTATTTGGCATAGTTTACTTCTTTGAGCATATTCATACTAGCCACTTTGAAATTTTTGTTTACGAAATCCAACATCTGATTCCACTCAGAGTCAGTTTCTGTTGACTGTATTTTTTTCCTTGAGTGCAGACTGCAATTTCCTGTTTTGCATGTAATTTTTTTTTATTGGAAGCCAAACATTTTAGATAACATGAGGATTGTTGCTGTTGTTTTAGTAACTGCTCCCTGTTCATGTGCTTCTGGTGATAAACCTCCTGGCCTACAATGGTAATGTGTGCCTTAGGACAGAGACCTCTTGGTACCATGCTCGGTTCTTGAGGACACCCATTTAGTGTCCCTCACAAGATGTTCTTGTCTCAGAGGGATCTTCACTATACTCTCCCCTGGCGTTCTTAGCAACTGTCTTCCTTGTTATAGTTACCCAGTCTTTGAGGTGTGGGGCATTCAGGGCCAGGGGTGAGGGAAAGCTCAGGGGCTAATCAGTTTTCCTTGGTTGTTATCTGTTTACCACTCATCCCACTGGCTGCTATTGTTGCCACAAATTTACTATGGTGTTTCCTTATCACAGGGCCTGTAAGGCAGGCATCAAGCACCCAGGTCCTATGGAGGAGAGAGGAGCACAAATTAGCCTCTTCACCAGTGGTGATACTATGCCCGTGTCTCCCCAGGCCACTCCATTCCAGATGAACACCCCCTCTCTCTTCCCTAAGAGTTAGTCACTGTCTTTGCTTTAGTTCTTCAACTTTATACATTTCCCTTGTAGATCTTTGGCATCTCCAGGGTTGTGCTTGGTGAAGGGGCTAGCAGCCTGCACTGGTTCACCATCTTGTCAGGACTTCTTAGTTCCTTGATTCATGCCTGTCTTCTCTTGTAGGCTGCTGGCCTCATGAAGGTTGGCCTTGTCCCTCACTGCTGGGGCCTAGAACAGTGCCTGTTACATTGGAGATATTCCATAAAAATGTCCCAAATGAATTGCCTACTTCCTTCTGGAAAGGTTCTGTTTTCTCTTGATATTTTTACTTCTTCTTAGGGTCCTTCTCAGACTCCCTCATCTCTACATGCCTGAAATATGTCTGGGTTTCTGCCCTCAGACTACATCTTTTCTCTTCCCCTGGGAATCTCATCCATATAAATAACTTAAACTACATGATGATGACTCCTGATTCTGGAATTTGTGCAGACTAAATTTCTTTCTTGAATCTAAGACTGTAATCTAACAATGATGGGCCTGGCTAATGTCGCACCGATGATCCAAGTTCAATGTGATCAAAACCAAATTAACAGGTATTTCCCTGAACTTGGTATCCATCCTGCCATTCCTGAATGGAGGGGTCACCATGGACTCTTCCCTCTCTGCCATTGCTCCCATGTCATGTCTTTTGTGAGCTCATGAAATCCTATAGACTCAGGCTCCTTTATGTGTTTTATACTTATCTCCTTCTCCCCAACCCCATGACCACTGCTTTGGGTCAGACCTCGATCATTTTGCACGTAAGTTACTGCATGGACAATAGTCATCTTGCTTTAGTTATAGCTTCCTCTAGTTCATTCTCCACATGGGACCTAAAGGGAAGTCATATGATGCTATTAATTAATTATGCTTTTATGTGATTAAATCCTATATCACTTGGCTCCCTGTGACCTTTTAGATAACTCCCAATTCTTCAGTATGTATCTAGGATAACTCTATGATCTATATTGTAAACTGCATGAGGGTAGGGAGCAGGGCTGTCTCATTGTATCCAGTGTCCAGTAAAGCACCTGGCACATAGTTGGTGCTCAGTAAATATTTGTTGAATGATTGAGTGAATGAATATTCTAGCCCCTGCATACCACTCCAACTTCATTTCTTAATGTAGCCTCCATTCCACTTTTAACCACATTAAAAATTACTATATAGTTACATATAGCTGAACACATCATCTTGAGACAGCTGAGAGAAGTATGTCTGGTGCACGGAATAAGTGATATCTCTCCCCACCCACCCCAAATATCTATGGCCACTGATTTAAATGAGGGCAGAGAAGCTCCCTGTGGAAAACACTCAAAATATATCTGAAACTGTGCTCCACACAATTCAGGAGTCTTTAGTCATGAGGCTGAGACCAGGGCATGGAGCATGTGCTGGTGGAAGGGAGTCACAAAGCAAAGAAGGGCTCTGAGGCATTTGAGAGAATTCATCAGTGGATCTGCACAAGACAGATGGGGGTAGTGTCCTTAGGAACAGCCTGGAGGCTGGCATGTAGAGCCGACCCTAATGATAAGGTGTGAGCTCTGGGGAGGAAAGGACCATTAGTGCTAACCTGTAGAACAATTCCCTGAACCTCAGCACTTCCCACCCAAGCAAACCTGATGGGGAGCCATTCTCATTCTCCATTCTCAGGGTCTACCAAGATGTTGGGTCTCATCAAGCCGAGATCCATCAACAGAGGTCTACAGTGTGGAGCAGTGGAGGCTACACAGAAGAGCTGGGCTCAAGGAGGGTACAGGTAGTGAGCAGCACTCTGGACTGCATATGAGGAAGCAACAGACACTGCTTTGGGACTGCCAGAAATGAACGGGAGCATGGCAGGGGCCTAGTGGTAGAGGTAGGAGCTGAGAACCATGGTTATTTGGATCTTAGTTCTTTTGCTCGCCTACCTGTAGCCACTCTTTCTCTTCTTCTTTGCTAAAGAACCCTGGTTTTGTTCAATTCAATGCTGGTGGCAGTATACACACAGAGGTTGGGTTCAACCACAGGGGATTAGTCATGATTGCTTGAGGCATCATGGTACCCCATTTTCATTTGGTTCAGGGTTCATGACCTGGTTCATGAGTGGGCACATGACTCAGTTCTGGACAATGAAACAAAGAGAGGAACTGCCAGGGGGTGTGATGGTTAATTTTATGTGCCAACTTGTCTGGGCCATGGGGTGCCCACACAGTTGGCCAAACGTTATTCCAGGTGTTTCTGAAATGGTGCTTTTGAATGAGATGAACATTTAACTCAGTAGACTAAGTAAAGCAGATTATTCTCTCTGATGTGGGTGAGCCTCACACCATCAACTGAAGGCTAGAATAGAAACAAAAGGCTGCCTGACAACCTTCACACTGGAGCATTGGCTTTTTCTTGCCTTCAGATTTGACCCAAAACATTGGCTCTTCCTGGATATAAGAGCCCACTGGCCTTTGAACCAAAACTCACGCCATCGACTCCCCCGGTTCTCAGGGCTTCGGACTTGAACGGGAATGACACCATTGGCTCTCTTGGGTCTCCAGCTTCTGACTCACTCTGCAGATGCTGACACTTCTCAGCCTCTGTGACTGTCTGAGCCAATTCCTTACACTCTTTCTCTCTCTCTAGATAGGTAGACAGGTAACTACGTCTATCTATCTAGCTAGCTAGCTAGCTATCTACCTATCTATCTACACCTATTTACATACACATATATATTCTGGGAGAAAATAATATAACATAATAAATATAATATAATAAATATCCTGAGAGAGATTTTTCTCCCTGGTGAAAAGAAAGCCCTGTGAGGAGAAACACCCTCTGCTGTTGTCTTTGATTCTGTCATGGGAGGATGGGATGTGTAGCGCTCTAACAGCCACCTCTTGATTATAAGAACACGAGATGAGGAGAGAGGTGCTAAGGATGGCAGGAAAGAGAGACAGAAAAGCCTGAACTCTTGGTGACATTGTTGAGCCACCAAACCCATCATGGAACCACCTGATCCAGGTATCTTACTGGATATGATAAGGTTCCCCCTTGACGTTTAATTCTTGCTACCAAAAGTGTGGTCCACAGCTGATAGTGAGTGTATTATCAGTTATGTTCTGCATTTCTAATGAGCTTGGCCCCACCCCAGATCTTCTCACTCAGTATCTTCCTTTTAACAAGATCCCTGGTGATTTGTGTGCACACTGAAGTCTGGCAAACCCAGGCTTGAGTGACTTTTAGCTGGGTGTTATTTTCCTCACATCTGAGCATATAATTGATGAGCATAATTGATGTGACCTCATTTGGATCTACGGACTGAGGTTTGTGACTGGATTATGTGGTTTTCTGGCCAGGTGGTGCCCCTTCTTTCTTGCTTGTTCCTTTGGACAGTCTGGTCTCTCTCTCTTCCTTCCACTTATTCATGTGCTAACATATCTCCTTCGAGACTCAGCCAAGGCCTCACCTCCACCAGGAAGCCCACCTGACTCCCTCCAGGTTGAACCAGGAGCACTTCCAATTGCGGTTACTGTGTCATCTTTTCTTTTGCATCGGTACCTCTTTGACTCTTCTAGAACCCAAGTACCTTGCAAAAAATCTTTTTTTTTTTTTTTTTTTTTTTTTTTTTTTTTTACTCTTCGTACCCTCCGCACCTATCTACTGTCTGGCACATACTAACAGCGGAGTAAGTGTTTCTGGAAGACTGAATGAAGCGTGTTTGCCGACCTGCTGCTTGCTGTCATGTCCTGCTCCACAAGGGCTCCAGGCATCCCAGGCGCTGACAGGGCAGGTGGCCCAGGCAGGATTAGAGAATTAGGGGGCCTGCTGGCCCAGCAGCTGTCTCTCCCTCCCCTCCTGCTCCCTCGCCCTCCAGGGAGCACACACATCAGAAGCAGCTGCTCTCTTTCCCAGGAACAAATGTCACGAGGCAACCCAGTGACAGCTGAGCCAAAGGAAGACCCCACAAATAGGAGCTCCTGGAGCTGGACGTGCTTCTCCTGCCTGCTCCCTGGACTGGAGCCTGCACATGCCGCCAAGCCATTCAGGCTCTGGCTGTCATTCTAGAAGCAGAGCGGAGTGGTAATAAAACTTAACGAGGACAGGGCCACGACAGCACTCTGCTAGTTACACCGTGAGAGCCTAAGTGCGTTTAATGGCACTTTCTTACTAAGAAATTATTAAAAATGGGTATCTCCCCCTTGCTGGATGCAGTGCATCCATTTTTATGTGCTGAGGTTTTTAGTCAAAGCAGCCTGGCTCTACTGTGGGATAAGCGTGGGGCCTTTGCTAGGAGCAGGCTCCCAGGGGGGGAAGTGGAGCCAAAGTCGGGGCTGGAGCCAAGGGCCCCTCCTGGCAAGGCAGAGGTGCGGAGCCTGTGTGGCTCATTTCCCAGCGGGCTGCGGGACCGGGGCCTCTGCCTCATTAGTGGGAGCATGGCAGCCGGATGCGGCGGGCACACATGTTCGGGTATGCTTGGGAAATCAACTCGTGAGCTGAGCCGCACCCCTGCAGCTGGGGCCTGCCTGGCCTGATGTGCAGATGTGCTAATGGCTTGGCCTGACTTCAAGCCGAGGAAAGTACAGAGGACTCGGGATAAGGAAGCATGAATGTCTGACCCCGGAGGGGCCCACACGGAACATCCCTTTGGGAGGCTGTGGACATGGCAGAGCGATGATTAATTCGTTTACTTTCTAAGTGTTTGCTGAGCAAGCCCCTGTGACCAGGAGCCAGGGTCCGGGGTGGGTCATTGGGATGTTCCTGCCCTGAAGGAACAACCCATCCAGCGGGGGAGACAGACAGACAGACAGACAGACAGACATATCCAGTCTGGTGCGATAAGTGCTGAGAGACAGGTGACCCGAGGATTTGAGGGGAACAAGGAACCCAGACCAAGGGGTCAGAGAATGTCCCAAAGAAGGAACACTGAGCTGTTTCTTGAAAAGACAAGGCTGCAGAGGAGGAAACTGCCATCCACGCAGGGCCCACTACGCAGCCGGCACAGTGCTGGCCTCATCACCCACGTCTTGTCGCATGACGCTCCACAGATGGGGACCCAAGGCTCAGGGAGGCTCCCTGGCCTACCTGAGGCCACAAAGGAACCTCTGGAGCCTTATGCAGTGACATGCTATCCATCGGTTATGCCAGGGATGAAAGGAAGGGCAGTCCAGGCTGTTTTAACCACATTTTCTGGTTTCTGTACTTGATGTTTTGACATCTAGAGCCTTGCTGACCAGAGAGGGACCAACCCTCCCAGGGTTAGCTGATTCCTAGAGAAAGCAAAAGAAGGGCCTGGGAGCTTGCCTTTCACATGCAAACCAGCCAATCCAGAGCCCACAACCCACCACCTCTTTTACTGGCTCCCACACTCAGGGCCCCTAACCACCTGCTCTGCTCAGTAGAAAGCCAGGTACCAGACAGCTAAAGGCAGCTCTGTGCCCCATAGCCTGCTGAAATTACTCAAGCCAGCCAATACTGAGCCTGCTTGCCCTGCCTCAACTGCTCCTTCCCACAGATACCACAATAAAGTCTCTTGCCCTTTGCATCCTGAATGACCCCAGTGCTTCCCCAGGTGGCCGTGTGGCATGCCCCCTCCCCTTGGAAACTGTGACCAACAGACCAACTTTTCAGTGGCAGCATCTCCTGATCTGTCGTCCTCACCGTGCCTGAGTAAAATAAAACCTGTATTTAAAACACAGGCAAGAGGAGTTGCTGGTGCAAGGGGACCAACAAAAGCAAGTCATGCACATTCCATGAGCTGTTTGCGGGGCTGGAGCCCAAGGGCGTGGGGGGCCCCAGGGAGTGGGCAGAGGCTGGTGGCCATGCTGAGAAGCCAGCCTTGAACCCAGAGGTGCGGAGGTGCCATTGAAGTTGGGAGACAGACCATGCTTTGTCACAATCCCTTCCTCAGCAGCTAGGAGAATGGTCAGGAGAGAGAGAAAGAGAGGAGGACCCTGTGTAGTAATCCCAGTGTAACAAGAAGGAAGATTTAACTGGGGCCATGTTGGTGGGAATGGAGTGGAGGGGACAGACCTGAGAGCCATGGAGAACACAATGGCCAAAGCTTGGTGACTGGTTTGGTGAGGAGGTGGAATGAAAGAGAGGACATGAGTTTTGGCAGAGAAATTCATCGGTGGTGGCTCCTTACCAAGATTGGAAGTGCTGAGTCACCGCCATGAACATCCATTTGGTGGGAGCCATAGACCACTGGGCCTCTGGATTCAGAGCTCAGGGGAGCAGATTAAACTAGAAGATCCGAGTGACATCTGAGGCTTGCTCTTTTACATAACAATGTTAAACTCCTTTATCTTTTGTAATTGGTTATTGTTAAGCATTTCTCACAAAAATTTAACAGAAAATCTAATTGAAGAAGCTTTATGTATCTTCACATGCTGATCCTCAGAACTGTGTGACAAAGAACAAGTGTTCTTTATATATTCTAGTTAGGGAACCACTACGTTCTACATGGGGAGCTCAAAGATGCTCTTTGTCCGCCATCCCTTAACAATTGCCACCACCATGTCAAAGGACCTGGGAAAGCTGATGTTTAGGAGAGGAGCAACTGCAGTGAGGCAGAGAATTCTGATTTGTAATCTGAGGTTGATTGGGCAGGCATCCAATATTCTGGAATCACAAACACTCAAAGGTCAGGCGGGCCAAAAAAATGACTGATGAAGAGGAGAAACATCTGTGTGCTGGTTGGGGAAGGAGGGGCGGTGGTGGACACTCACAGCTGGGTTCCTGTTCTGCACCAGCTCCCAAAGGGCTGTAGGAATCTTCCAGCCCTGGCATGGGGACCAGGTGTGATGGGGGATCCTGGGAACCTACCTCTAGGCCCCAACACCTTGGGGGGAGCTTCACAATACACCCGACAGATTAAAAACCGTGTTTGTGAACAGTAATTGTGTGTGAACCGTGTGTTGTGGGGGTAAGGAGGTGCTAATGAAATTTTATCATACTAGCAAAAGGGGCCACAGTGGAAGAGCCTCCAAAACATTTGGTGCTTGAGAGATCCCAAAGCAGACGATGCAATCCTTATTCCCAAGGAGCTTCCAGGGTAGTGGAGGCGCCCAGCCCTATGTGAGGGAGCTTCAGACATTTCCGAGGTATGATAAACATGAGTGTGCAGGATCTGTTCTGTAGCTGCAAAGGCCAAAGCAATCTGAAGTGGGAACAGAACCCTACGGATGGTCCAGGGGACGCTATGGAAAATGATGGACTTCAAAGCAGAGCATGGCATCTTTACTACTCTCAAGTCCTTCTCCGAGGGAAACTGGGCCATTTGCAAGACCACTGGTTAGGTCTCTTGCTTCAGATGAGTTCAGGCCCCTGAGAGCCTTTGCAGTAATAGCTGTTATAATAAGCTCATGCACCTGTAGGGTCCAGGCGAGTACCACGCAGAACCGTGCAGGAAATCGCAGCACCTGCGCCTCAGTCACTTGAAACGGATTTTCTTGGTGCTTTCTGAGAAGAGAAGGGAGGCACACTAACTCTTTCCAGTCTCCTGAAGAATCACCGAGTTCGTTTAGTACCTGAAAAACAGAAAAGACAAAAGTTACCATCAACAAAATGAAAAGGCAAACAAAACTATGGAACAATATTGGCCACACAATGACCGACGAAGGGCGAACATCCTTACTCTGTAAAGCTCACGCAGATGCTCAGAAAAGTAACAAGACCGCAACGGGGCCACATGCACAGGCTGTGTGGGAATGGCTTTGCCCTGTGGGGAAGCCCGCTCCTGAAGCAGAGGCAGAGAAATGCCAGGAAGCCAGACTTGCTGCTTGCCTTGCAGGTATGATGTGGGCGGGTGTCCTGTTCTGACCCATAAGATGTGACGTGGACTTGGAGGCTTTGGGGAAAGTACAGGAGAGAGTGGTACAAGGCAAAATCCCTTCCTCTTTCCATCCTGCCTGTGAAGAGGGCTGTGTCGAGGGTCCTTCCACTGCTTGGGTGTCCCAAAGAAAATCACAGAACATTTGACCACAGCCCTTAAGTCACTGATGCTCTGAACCAAGGCTCCAACAAATGTGAGATTTTTCAATAACCGTATGTTGTTTAAGCCGCTTTTAGGTTAGGTATTCTGCTACTTGGGATGAAGTCATCCTAACTAGTAAAAGATGAAATAGATAATTTTCGGAGGAGGAAATTACAATCAGCTAATAAAGATATGAATAATGTTTTGCCTAACAGTTAAAGGAAATGCAAACCAGAATGATGCTATTATTATTTGATTATCAAATTTGCAAACAGAATGATGTATGTGTGGCGGGATGGCTCCCTTGTCCATACGTGATGAGAGAGCTAATTGGCACGATGTGTCTGTAAAGGAGTTTAATGATATATATGAGGATATAAAAGTTCTTCCTCTTTAATTCACTATTCTACTGCTGAAAATCATCAGAGATTCAAACAAAGATGCGTTAACTGTCTTCTTGACATCTCCATGTAGAATGTTTTATGGGCTATTTTAGTTTTCTATTGCTGCTGTAACAAATGATCACAAACGTAGTGGTTGAAAACAATACAAATTTATTATCTTAGAGTTCTGGGGGTCGGAAGTCTAAAATCCAGGTGTTGGCAGAGCCGCGTTCCTTCTGGCGGCTCCAGGGGAGAAGCCGTTTCCTTGCCTTTCCAGCTTCTAGAGGCTGCCTGCGTTCCTTGGCTCCTGCCACTTCCTCTCGTCACTCTGACCCCTGCTTCTATGGCCACAGCTCCTTCTTTATCTCTGAGTTTCCTGCCTCCCTCTTAGAAGAATCCTTGGGTTAGGGGCACCTGGGTGGCTCAGTGGGTTAAGCGTCTGCCTTCAGTTCAGGTCATGATCCCAGGGCCCTGAGATCGAGTCCCGCATCGGGCTCCCTGCTCAGCGGGGAGCCTGCTTCTCCTTCTTCCTCTGCTTGCCTCTCCCCCGTGCTTATGCTCTCCCTCTCTCTGTCAAATAAATAAAATCTTCAAAAACAAGAACCCTTGAGCCCACCTGGATGATACTCCCATCTCTAGACCATTACTTAATCACACCTGTAAAGTCTCTTTGCTGTGTAAGGTCACGATTACAGATTCTGGGGATTAGGGTGTGGACACCACTGGGAAGGCATTGTTCTGTCTACCACACGAGCAATTCAAACTTAAAATGTCAGAATCTTCAATTCTGTGTTCCTCTTTTTCACCCAAAACACTGCCCTTGTCTTGCCTCAAATCTCTGTGCCATCATCTACACAGTGGTCCAGCCCCGCAACCTGAGTGTCAACACTGGCTCTTCCCTCTCTCATCCCCCATGTCCTCTTGCCATCTGTGAATGTCGCCTGTGTACCAGGCACTGTTCTAGGCATGGAGACAGAGATGAGGGGACATATGGGGTCTCTGCTCAGAGGGTGAACACACAAGGAAATATCACTGAGCTATCAATGCTCTTAAAAATAAAACCCAGGCAATGTGATGTGTAGCCTGGCTGGGGAATGGGTGGTCAGAGGAGGCCTCTCTGAAGGTGTAGGATTTAATCTGGGATTTTATAAGGAGTCAGTCACACAAAAGTCTCAAGGTGGTTCGGCCCAGGTGGGGGAAAGAGCTCGAGCAAAGGCCTTATTGTAGGGACGAGCTTTTGTTGCTCAGGGAACTGGAAGAGCGGAGAGATCAAGGGCAAGGGAGAGATGAGGCCAGAAGAGAAGGTAGGACCTAGTAGACCAGAGCAAAGACTGTGGATGTTACTGTCAGGAAGCTTAAACTTCTTGCCTCCATCCTACCTCTGCCCTTGTAACCGAACCCACAACCACCTCCCACCTGACTACTGACATGGCCTTCCTCTTGGTCCCCTTCCTCCACCTTTGCCTCCACCAGTCCATTTTCCACGTAATAGCCAAAGTGATATTTTAAAGAGGATGCAGTACTTTGGCATATTCCACATCTGTCCCAACCTCCTCCCACTGTACCTTTCTGTCCCGCAGAGGCTTGACAACTAAAGACCTTATTTTGCAGACTCCATGCATCTTGGCTTCCAGAAACAGCTTAGGCTCAGCTTAAATCAGATGTACTGGTGGACCATGTGAGTTAGCGCAGAGAGAGGCAGGGAGAGAGACTCAAGGCCACAGGTGTGGGTCTCCCAGGTGTGGCTTTCACGGTGGGTCTAGCAGGTGTGGGTCTAGCAGGTGCAGTGTGCCTCTGCAGCTACGTTGAAGTTGTGGCTTGTGGACTCGGGATTGCTGCCCCCACAGCCTGTTCTGGAGCCAGCAGGTGCAGCCGCACTTTCCTGATTCCTCAGCTTCCTGTCTGCAGCAGAGGTAATGGCTTCCCTGGCCCGTGAGCTCTGTGGTGATGTTCCAGGAACCCCTCCTCAAGGCCCAGTCCACAGTCTGCCCCTCCAGCTCTTTCAGTAATCTGCAAGCAAGTAACTCCCTGTGTTAGATTCCTTTCTATGTAAAACAGTGAGAGTGCTTTCTGTGATCTTCTGTGGACCTTGGAATACAAAAGGACCACCCTGGTCATATCATTTCCCTGCTCATTGGCCAGAGAAGAAACCCCAACATCCGATGCCTATGAGGCCCTTCATCTTAATTCCAGCACATTGTCCTTTCCTCTCTCTCCATCTGTCAGGTCCCAGCTTAACGTCACTTCCTCAGGGAAGCCTCCCCTCTAGGGCTGCTGTCTCAAGTGCCAGGGGCCAGAAGCCTGCAGTCAGGATACCAGCAGGACTGGTTCCATCTGAAGGCTGTGAGGGAGAATCTGTGAGGGTTCTCTCTCCTTGGTTGGTAAGTGATCGTCTTCATGTTCACGTGGTGTTCTCCCTGTGTCCAAATTTCCCCTTTTAACAAGCACACTAGTCATATTGGATTGGGTCCCCACCCAAATGACCTCATCTTAATTATATCTGCAATGATCTTATCTCTAAATTCCAATTCCGTTCTGGGGTCCTGGGGGTTGGGGCTTCAACATATGCATCTTGTGGTGGTGGCGGCGGGCAGACACAATTAAGCTCATGGCAGTCAGGTTTCCAATTATAACCTGTTGTCAAAGTCCACTTCTTCATCAAAGTGGTCCGTGCAGTGTACAATAATACAGGCATTTGTCTGGTTAATGTCTTGCAACCAGACCATAAACTCCATTGGCTGGGAAGACCGTGTCTGCCTTGTTGCTTGCTGCATCCCTGGTGCTTTGTACGGTGACTGGTGCATAGCAAGTGAGCAAAAACGATTAATCAAATTAGACAATTAATGAATTGATAAATAATGATTATCTCTAATCGCTAATGAAAGACCTAAAAGGCCAATGATAGGCAAATGGCTAAATCAACCAAGACACAGCTGTTTATTACATAGCTATTATAGTTATTTATTACATGGCTATTAAAGTCTGTTTCTGAAGAACCCCCCCCCCCCCCCGGCCGCCGTGGTAACCATCAGTTTGTTCTCTATATTTAAGAGTCTGATTTTTTGTCTCTTTTTTTTTCTTTGTTTGTTTGTTTTGTTTCTTAAGTTCCACATATGAGTGAAATCATGTGGTATTTGTCTTTCTCTGACTGGCTTATTTTGCCTAGCATAATACTTTCTAGTTCCATCCATATTGTTGCAAATGGCAAGATTTCATTCTTTTTAATGGCTGAATAACATTCCATTGTAAATACATACCGCATCGTCTTTATCCATTCATCTATGGTTGGACACTTGGGCTGTTTCCATATCTTGGTTATTGCAAATGATGCTACAATAAACATAGGGATGCATGTATCTTTTCAAAGTAGTGTTATCATCTTCTTTGGGTAAATACCCAGTAGTAGAGTTGCTGGATCATAGGGTATTTCTATTTTTAACTTTTTGAGGAATCTCCATACTGTTTTCCACATTGGCTGCACCAGTTTGCATTCCCACCAACAGTGCATGAGGGTTTCTTTTTCCCCACATCCTCACCAACACCTGTTGTTGCTGAAGAATTTTTAACAATGAAGGGAAATGCTTATTATTTGTCATTGAATGGCATAATAGAATATATTTGAAAAAAGAAGAGGAAAATGAGGTAGAATCCAGCATTGACCCTCGCAGTAACTGGAAACCCTGATATAAACTCGGGTCAAGTTTGTAATTTTCCACATTGAATTTATTCAACAATTCTGATTATTTGCTCAGTGCCTTCCTGTCAAAGCAAAAAAAATGATTCAGATCCTATTAACTATCCAATATTCTTTGGGGCATAAAATATGGGGATATGAGGAAATAAATAGGGCCTAGATTGTACTTCTCTGGGCTAAGATAATCTTATTTTTAGTCTCTCACTCTGCCATTAATAAAATAATGTCTGATCATATGTAGAAATGATAGGTTTGAACTTTGTATTTTGCATATTTGTCCTTTAAAATTAAAAACAAATTTTCTGATTTCAGAACTAATACGTGCTTATTATCAAAAAATTAAATATCAAAGTAAAATGGAATTTAGAGTATTCTAAAATTCTGCTTCAAATCAATAATCATTGTATTGTAATCATGGTAAAATTCTTCCAGAACGTACTCTAAATATACACATATGCATACATTAACAGCACACAAACACTGTGCAGAAAGGAGCCCACACTATATGATGGTCTGCAAATTGCTTTTTCGTCTTTAAAACATTTCTTGGCCACTGTTTCACATCCGTTTCCATGCGCTTCTCTGGTTCCTTTTATCCAGGAGGGTCTCAGGCTTAGACTTGGTCACTTAGGGTCTGAGAAAAGGAACCAAAATACAGGAAGGTGACTGGTCGTCTTTCCAGGGGCTGAATGGTCAGGGTCCAGGTGCCCAGATTGGTTCATACCCTTTTGCTTATTGCTTTTCCTGGCCCTGGAGACCAGGTTTACTACCTACGTGTGCTGGCGTGATTGGATGAATCGTATGTGGAATCCTCTTTGGGTGGAAGCTGCTACCTAAGTAGCAATAGAACAGAACCAGGGCGATCCTACGCCTGCTGCAGTTAGAATCCTACCACTTTGCAGACTTCTCTGGAGCTTCCAAAGATTAGAGGAGTTATCTCACCTTTATTCAGCACTGTGACCCAGTATGTGAAACTGTTGTAGTATGGCTGAGAATACAGATTCAATATCTTTTAAGTGGTGTGGTGATGGTATGGGCTGTGTGTGTGTGTGTGTGTGTGTGTGTGCGCGCACGCACACGCATGATCTCAGGGTCATGAGATTGAGCCCTGCGTTGGGCTCCTCATTCGGCATGGGGGAGGGGGAGTCTGCTTGAGATTCTTTCTCCCTCTCTCTCTGCCCCTCACTCCTTTGTCTTTCTTTCTAAAATAAATACATATTTTTTAAAAAATAGAGGTTGCTGTAGTCTGTAAATAGCTTTTATCCTCACAAATTTGGAAGAGCATGAATCTCCAAGACTGATTTTCTGCTCTGTTTTCCAGCCTCCTCTCTGAGTAAGGGCTTGTGCTGGGAAGACCCAGTGTCACATTCCCAGGGAATGATGAATCCTACCGCACTCAAGGTAAACAAGGAAGTTAGCTTCCAGCAGTGGGAAAGCAAATCTCTGTGGAGAGGAAACCTGCAATTTGAAGGGTTTTTTTTTTTTTTTAATGATTTCATTGCCTGTATTAAAATATTATGTAAGATAATCTATCAATTATCTCGTACTTAGGACAGTTTTTCATCAATTTATTTATTTACTTTTTTTTTTTTTAAAGCACGAATGCAGTCCCCCACTACCACAAATTATGCAGTCGAGTTTCCCACATTTGGGGAACTCGCAGGGGTCAGCACATCCGGAATGCAATGGATAAGCCTCACCCTGGGAAAACCACCTTCATGATCATGGTATCTCCCCTGCCAGGTAAGTATGAGTTTTTCGTCAATTTAACAGAGTAATCCTGTTCACCTTTTTTCAGGATATAGTAAAAGTTTAACAGCCAGCAATTAGGACAAAGAGGCTCTGGGGAGCATTATTTCTGTCCATGATGCATACATCATCCATGTTTATTGGCTTCACCCCTGAAACTAAGCAAGGCCCCAGACATGTCCTTTTATGTCAGAATCAGGAGATGCATTTCCCAGAGCAGCAATAGTACAGTATTTCATGGAGACTTAGGTCGAGCAAGTGACGAGGACACACAAAGAAGGACCGTGAGCCTGACCCTTGATTTGGAACTCTGACACGTTATGATGGTATTTTCCTTGTCTAGTGTCTGGGCAGCAGACTGGAGGAATCTGTCTGCTGGCCCATGTCCTGGGATCACGCCACAGTCCACCCTATGCCCAGCCCTGGGGCAGGGAGGTGAGCACGTTCCCAGCCAATCTGCACATGGAGTGAGGTCCTGAACACAACAGGAGTGTGCCTGGCAAACGTTGCTCTATCATTTAGACTTAACTCACTTGGAATTTCTTTCTGTTTCTAGGGCGCTTTCTGCAAGGAGTTCAAGAAACAGAAGCAAACCGAGGCTGGTGTTAAACCTGGCTCCATCTTCACTGCATGTATTGCTCTGTATGTATTTTTTTTTAAAGATTTATTTATTTATGTATTTTGGGGGGTGAGGGGCAGAGGCAGAGGGAGAGAGAGAATCTCAAGAGAGAGACACCTCGCTGAGCACGGAGCCCCATGCAGGGCTCAATCTCATGACCCTGAGATCACAAATGTAGCCGAAATCAAGAGTCCCACGCTTAACCGACTGAGCCCCCCAGGTGCCCCTTACACGGCTCCTTTTCTCCAAGAATAATTTGGAAAGTGTGGAAAGAGTCTCCTGGCTTCGGTAATAGGTAGAAATGATGATTCTAATCTTTACCTTCAGTTCAGGGAGGGGGGTGGAGTCGAAGATAAAGGAGCGACAGGCAGTGTGAAAATGTTGGGACCCTGGCAGTGGATGAGAACACATCGCATAGTTCAATGGAAGGTGCAGGAGCCAGAGTTGGGATATTAACTCATGGTGCCACCTCTTTTTTTTCTTTTTTAAAGATTTTATTTATTTACTTGAGAGAGACAGAGAAGGTGACAGAGAGCATGAGAAGGGAGGGAAGGGAGAAGCAAACTCCCCGCTGAGCAGGGAGCCTGACGGGGGGCTCGATCCCAGGACCCCGGGATCATGACCTGAGCCAAAGGCAGACACTTAACCGAATGAGCCACCCGGGCGCCCCTTTTCTTTTCCTTTTTTTCTTTTTAAAGATTTTATTTTCATGGTGCCATCTTGATCACTGACACCAGCCTTCTTATGTGGCAGAACTGTGGTTTGAACACTGGCTTGACTACTCCAGCCGAAACTTGTTTGTGCTGAGACAGGGCCAATAAAAGTTGAAAAATTGGCTTAGTCTTCCTGAAGAAGCAGGCTACACATGCAAGTATATTGTACTTGTTACTTTGGAAGAGGCAATAACTCATTAAAGGAATTTTTCTATCATTTTATATTAATGGAAAATTTTAATCTATAATTTACTACATTCCATGCTAAGTGCTTTCTACGCCTTACCTCATACACAAATAGGACCTGGTGAGGCAGATGGAAGCATCATCCCCATTTTACAAGTGGCAAAATTAAGGCTTTAAATACCGTATAGCCAAAACAATCTTGAGAAATAACCAAATGGGAGGACTCCTACTCCCTGACTTCAGAACTTACTACAAAGCTGCAGTAATTAAAACAATGTGGTCCTGGCCAAAAGACAGACATGTCGACCAGTGGAATAGAATAAAGAGTCCAGAAATAAACTCTTGCATTTTTGGTCACATGAATTTTTGACAAGGGAGCCAAGAGACACACAGTGAGAGAAAAGACCATCTTATTGACAAATGGTGCTGGGGAAACTGGACATCTTGCCTGCAAAAGAATGAAGCTGGACGCTTACCTAATGCCATATGCAAAAATTAACTCCAATGGATCAAGGACCTCCATGCAAGAGCTACAATGATAAAACTCTTAGAAGAAAACAAGACGAAAACTTCGTGCTGTCGGATTTGGCAATGATTTCTTGGCTGCAACACCAAAGGTGCAGGTAACTAAAGAATCATACAATTGGACTTCATGAAAACTAAAAAATTGTGTGCATCGAAAGACACTGTCAAACAGAGTAATAAGGCAATAAGTAATAAGATGATATTTGCAAATCATAGCTGATAAGGGATTAATTTCCAGAACATACATATAATTAAAACACAACAACAACAAAACCCAAACAACCCAGTTCATTAAATGGACAAAGGACTTGAGTAGACGTTTCTCCAAGGAAGATATACAAAGGGCTGTTCTGCACATGACAAGATGTCACCAATTAGTAGGGGAATGCAGGTCAAAACCATAATGAAATGACACTTCGCACCTGTTATAGGATGGCAATTACCAAAAACCAAACAAGCAAACAGAAAACAACAAGTGCAGAGGAGGATTTGGGGAGATTGGAGCCCTGTGCACCACTGGTATGCACGTGTTCCAGCCACTGTGCAAAATTAGTCGGCAGTTTCTCAAAAAATTAAATAAAGAATTCTCATAAGATCCAGCAATTTCACATCTGGATATGTACCAAAGAGACTGGGCTGGATCTCAAAAGGTACTTGTGCGCCCATGTTCAGAGTAGCATTACTCACAATAGTTAAAAGGTGGACGCAACCAAGTGTCAATGAACGGATATGCAAAATGTGGCATATGCATACAAGGGAATATTATTCAGTCCCCAGAGAGAAGGAAATTCCAACATATACCACAACATGGATAAACCTTGAGGACATTATGCTAAGTAAACCAAGCCAGTCACAAAAGGACAGATACCGTGTGGTTCCCCATATGTGAAATGCTGAGAGTAGTCAAGTTCACAGAGACAGAAAGTAGGACGGTGGTTGCCAGGGGCTGGGAGGCGGGGGAGAATGGGGATTTAGCGTTAATGGCGTGATGGTTAATTTTATGGCCACGGGGTGCCCAGATATCTGGTTAAACATTATTTCTGGATGTGTCTTCGAGGCTGTGGTTCTGTTTCTCCGGAGAGCCCTGACTAACATAAATGGATATAGTATATATAAATCTGCATGCTTGGGGAAAGCACCTTGGAGAGGGGTTTTTTTGTCCTTTGTTTCTGCAAGTTTTGCAAGACGAAAAGAGTTCTGGAGATGGATGGTGATGTCTGGAGGGTATATAATGCCACTGACCTGTGCCCTTAAAAATAAATAAAATGGGGGCACCTGGGTGGCTCAGATGATTAAGCGTCTGCCTTCGGCTCAGGTCATGATCCCAGGGTCCTGGGATCAAGTCCCACATCGGGCTCCCTGCTCCGTGGGGAAGCCTGCTTCTCCCTCTGCCTCTGCCTCTCTCTCTCTCTCTCTCTGACTGTCATGAATAAATAAATAAAACATTTAAAAAAAATAAATAAATAAAATGGTAAATTTTATGTTATATGTATTTTCCCGTAATTAAAAAATTGGGGGAAAAAAGAATAGTGCATGATTTGCTGTCAGCCACACAACTAGTAAATGATGGAGTTTGGATTTAAAGTCGGGTCTTTCGGATTCCAAGGTTCTGACTAAACACCAGGCAGTGGGTCTGTCTGTATGACTGAGCCTGATCATATGTTGCTTTATCGGATATTTTGCAGTTGAGGTGGCTGGCTTTGTGGTACGTTACCCCCAGAACCCTGGGAAACAACCACCCACAAGGCAGAGGAGAGCAGGGGATCTCTGGGAAGTCTGTAGAATCCCAGACGGGAAGCCAAGGGGAAGGCAAACATGGGTGGGGCACGGAGCCTGTCCTGGAGGTCACCATTCCCTCTGTGTGCCCCCTCACATATATGGAGCTTCTTGACCACATGGCTTCATCCTCTATGGCCGGTGGGGGGTGGGGAGGACGGGGGACATCCCCCACCCCAGGCTCCTCTCTGCAGCTCAGTCATGGTGCCTTCTGCCCCTTGCTGCAGAGCATATAAGAAGGAAATTAGGATCTGGTTGGAACAATTATCCAAATGAGATAGAAATCTCTCACTGCGCCTGGAAAATTCTACTGTCTAAGTAGGAATATTAAGGATGGTGACAGAACAGATACCAAGGTCACAAATGTGGGAAAATCTCTTTTTCTGTCACCCTTGGTTTTCAGGGACAGACACTGGGGTGGGGTGAGGTGCAAGTAGCTTATTAGGAATAGCTGCTGACATTTAATGAATCTTTATTGTGTGCCAGGTTCTGTCATAGCCCGTTGTTCGCTCTCTCCCCGGTCTTCTTTCTCCTTCAGGAATAGTGGTTGGAGATTACTGGTTGGTTCCTCTGTTCCTTGGATTCCATGACATACCACAGAGTCCCCTCAATAAACGACTTTTTTTTTTTTTTTTGCTTAAGTCAGTTTAAGTGGATTTCTGTTACTTTCAACCAAGGGTCTGTGACTGAAGTGGTTATACTCATTTTGAATTGTTATACTCATAACCACTCATGAAGTGGTTATACTCATGATGAACCTGACACTGGAGGAGTTTAATGATACGCCGGAAGCTAGCAAATGTCCGTACCAGCCTTTGACCCTAGGTCTGTTTGGCACTAAAGTCAGTCTTTTCTGCACGTTGCCTCCCTGGGTGGCTGGAGGAGTGGGATGTGGTCCGGTAGACAAATAGTGTCACTGCTCTACATGGAAGGGAGAGGAATGGTCTCGGCAGGGGCCTGAGGTTGGTGACTGGACAAGTCTGCAGGGAGGGAGTGGGTTAGGGGGTGGAGGTACATGAGGGGCACCCAGGGGAAGACTCACCTTGAGGAAGAAGCTTCTGAGACAGAGGCTCCTGGCACTCAGAACATTCCGGTCAGCCTTGCCCCTTCAGCATCTAGGGGTGGCTCCCCTTCCAAGTTATTAATATCACAAACTATAGCAGTGATCCCTGAAAGTATAGTCTTAAGTTATTAATATCACAAGTACTGGCACAGGTATTTCTTGGGTGTAGATTTTTGAAAGTAGGATTAGCAATCAATATTTTATATTGAAAATCATTAACTTGAAGGCAGTTTTGGCTGGAAAGCTCTAGGTGGATTTTGGTTTCCCACCTTCCTATTCCTTGCCCTGCCCCCAACCACACACACACACACACACACACACACACACACACACACACACACCTGGGTGGCAGAGTCCCCGCCTGCTGAGGACAGAATGTCACTGCTGAAGGACAAAACAACCCCTCTCCAAGGTGCTTTCCCCAAGCATGCAGATTCCACTTTGGAACACGTAAGTCTCGACTTGAGTTGTTTGCTCCCTGCCTGAGTGGCTGGACCACCAGTGGTACTCACAGTGGCTGAGGGCACCAGTGGGCCGCTCTGGCCTCGGAGAGCTTTTCCACACCTGAAGGGCAGTCTGCGTGGTTGGAGGATAGCTGTGCTCTGCACGAGGAAGCCTGCTTTGCCCATTTTCTTCAAAGACAACCAGACATGTCTCTAGATGGAGAGACAGCTTTTCTTACCGGTTTGTTGAGGTTGGCCTGAGCAGATGAACTCACCTCTCCCCCTGCCTTCTTACCTGGGCTGCCGAGCTGAAGGCAGAGCCTGTTGGGAGAAAGAACCCTTTTGTCGTGGTGAAGCAGGTGGCATCCCTGGCCCTTTCCTGTCTCCTGCCTTAGTGATCTGGTGATTGACCTGGCACCATCTGACAATTCACCCTGTCCTAGGCTGGTACTGATTACCATCCCCACTCTGGTTGGCATTCTGAGATAGACCCATCCTGGCCACTCTAAAACACGAGGGCATAAAGATATTGTTGAATGATTATAATACTGAAAAAAAAATCAGTACCCAAGACTCCGTATTGAAATATATTCGATGAACACAAAAAGCTAAAGCAGTGACTCGTCAATTTGACAACTGGATCTGTGGACGGTGGCTGAATCTCTCCCTAATTCACTCGTCCTCAGCACCACTGGTATTTCAGACCGGCTTGTGCTCAGGGTAGACATCGGAGATATCTGGGGGTCAAGCAAGCCATTCATTCCCCTCTCCTCATCACTCAGGAGGACAAGCCACTTTAATTTGAAGAATTACAAATTGCTTAGTTTAAATTGAACCCATATAGTAAGTAGTCTTAGTAGAGAAAGCCTTGTAGATTTGTTGCTTAAATGGATCTTTCAGTGATTTTGTTTTTTTTTTGTTTTGTTTTAAAGATTTTATTTATTTATTTGACAGAGAGAGACACAGCGAGAGAGGGAACACAAGCAGGGGGAGTGGGGGAGGGAGAAGCAGGCTTCCCACTGAGCAAGGAGCCCGATGCGGGGCTCGATCCCAGGACCCTGGGATCCTGACCTGAGCCGAAGGCAGACGCTTAATGACTGAGCCACCCAGGCGCCCTCTTTCAGTGATTTTGAATTATGATTCTTGTCACAGAGTAGAATAATCCAGCTTCTGAAAGTTTTTTAAGAGCACCCGTTTATTCATGCATACAGCAAACACTTGCTGAGCACCTACTTAGTGCCAGGCACGGTGCTGGTCCTGTGGCTGGCCCAGTGGGCTGGCAGGGACCACCCGCCCGCACAGAGGGGCACTGATTAGGGCAGAGAGCCAGGTAGGTGGACGCTTGCTGGAGGGGATGTGTTCTCCGGGCAAGCACGGGTTGTATAGGAGGCGTCCCCAGAAGGACTCAGGACTCCTGGGAGGATGTCTGGAGGAAGGGTGTCTACGTTCAGACCTGGCAGATGACTGGGAGTTAGCCAGCAGCTGGAGGAAGGTGCTGTAGGCAGAGGAATGGAGGTTGCAAATGCCCAGAGATGAGAGAGAATATGGCACCCACTGCAGGGACTAAACCTCATTGTCGGGGCTGAGGGGGCGTGGAGGGTGGGGAGAGGGATACGATGGTGAGAGGTTCTTCTGGAGAGACAAGCATGGGCTAGATGACGAAAGGCAAAGAGAACATGGTCAGAGATCTGGACTTTTATCCTGAGGCCAATGGGGTGCCACTGAAGAGCTCTTAGCATTGAAGTTAAATGATCAAATCGGCATTTTAGGAAGATTGCTTTGGCTTCAGGATGGGAAATGGGTTGCGGGGGAGAGTGTGGGTGGGAACTTTGTTAGGAAGCCATCGGAGGGATGTAGGTGAGGGTCTGGGAGCCTGAACCAGAAAACTAGCAGAGGAGAGGGAGCACAGCGGGTAGATGGAATATATTCGGCAGCTGGAACCATCAGTTAGATCTACGATGGGAGAGAGAAGGAGTGGCGGAGGGTGACCCCAGGATTTCTACGTGAGCACACGGATGGGAGTTGGTGTGATTCTCCAAGATGTGGACCAGGAAGAGAATCAGACTGGGGGTTGGGCTGGGGTGCCGGGGGGAGGTGTAGTCACATGGTTTTGGACAGCTGAAGCTCCAGGTGATGATGTGCAGAAGGCAGGCAGCCCTTCTGAAGCCACAGGCAAGGTGGGAGGCAGATGAGGACTGTGAGAGCCATCAGCGCAAACATGGTACCTGAAGACATGGGGACAAAGGTGCTGGCCCGGAAGAATGTGGGGAGACAAAGGCCTCAGACAGGACTTCTCAACCCCAGCACCGCTGACACCTTGGGCTGCATAATTCCGTGTTGGGGAGTGTCCTGTGCATTGTAGGGTCTTTAGCAGCATCTCTGGTCTCTACGAGTAGAACCCCCTAGTTGTGACAAACAAGATTTCTTCCAGACATCGCCAGATGCCTCCTGGGGGCTAAAATTGTCCTCTCTTGAGAACCACCACCCTAGGACAAAATAATGAGAAGCATCAATTTTTAAAGAATGGGAAAGGAGGAGGAACCTGGGAAGAAGGCTGGGAAGAAATGGCCAGAGAAGAGGGAAGAAAATCAGGAGCCTGAGAGTTTGAGGGACCAGAAAGTATTTAAAGAGGGACAAGTGGGTCAAAGCTGTCAAATATGCTCAGGTGCTAGGAGGGTGGGTGAGGGTGGGGAGAGGGGAGGGGGTGAGGCCGGAACAGGGCAGGAGAGATGGCGGAAGAGGACAGGAGGCCACGGGAGGCCAGACGGGTGGAGGGTGGGCCGCCTCTGACTGGTCATGGGAGGGGAGGATATGAAGCACTGAGGCTGAAGACATTCCCGTCTGGAGGCTTCTGTTTCCCGGAGAAGCAGATGAGCTCATTTGCTGGTGAGGCCGCAGAGGTTTGAGTGGGCAGGGGAGTTTGGAACAGTCATTGCGGAGAATGGGTGAGAGAACGCAGCAGAGACCAGAGTTTGCGGGGCGGAGGGCCAGAGCTGAGGGTGAGGTGAGGCTGGAGGCCGCGGATTTACGGAGTGCCGGTGGCAGGGCTGAGGAGGCAGGCAGGCCTCGGGCTGGGGTACCATGGAGGGACATCGGGCAAGGGAGCTGAGGCTGCTGGTAAGAGGGGTTGTTGGGATCATTGTGGAGTGTGAGCCCCTGAGGGAAAACTGTGCAAGCGGGTCCCACTGTTCCTGTCATCCCACCAAGGACACAGGGGCCCAAGGGAAGCGCTACCAGCCCAGGGTCCTACGTGCTGTCTGTCCCACTCCGGGAGAGCCAGGGGGGCAGAGGCGACTGGGGCCCACATTAATCATTAGTCTCTTCCAGGTCCATTCCCCATTTTATAAGATTAATTCTGCTTCGTGATCCAACCGGTTCACCCGTGCTGGTCACATGTGAAGACCCCCTGGCCAGAGGTGTAAAGGACTCATTCCATGACTTCAACCTGTCTGATGACCCAAGAGCTGCGGCCAGAACCCAGCCAAGTCTCAACAGCATGGCTGCGTCCCGAGCTTTGTGTCCCAGTGCCTCTGTATTGCAGCCAGAGGGATTCTTCCGAAAGTACTGATCAGATGGTGCCCGTTCACTGCTTAAACCCTCCTGAGGTTTCCCATCGCATCAAGAATAAAGTGCAAAGCCACTGTCAGGGTTTGGGCTCTGCTTGGGCTTGGGCTCTGCTTATTTTGGAGCTTATCTGGCTTGGTGTCCAACACATAACTGCACTGACATCCACCGCTCAGTCCTCCCACCACAGGCCTTTGCACATGCTGATTCCACGGGCTGGGACTGTTCTCCCATCTTCCCAGGACTAGCTCCTTCCCATCATTCAGACCTGGCCTACATGCCATCTACCCAGAGAGGCTTCTCTATTGAGCGTCACGCCATTCGGAGCCCTCCTCCACAACCAGGTGATCCTGATCATGTTTCTTGGTTTATTTTCTTTATAGCATTTACTATGGTTGAAATTACCTTGTTTCGTGTTTACTAATTTATTGATCGTCTGTCTCTTCCATGAGAATGTCAGATCCCTAAGAGCAAGAATACATCTAGTTCTATGATTTGTCCCTAGGGGGGAATCCAGCTCGGATCACTTAGATGGCTAATGATACTTTGTACAGTGTCTCACACACATTAGGCACTCATCATATGTGTGCAGGATGCTGCGTTATTAAACAGGATTTCCTAGAGTCCAACGTAGCTCGTTTGGAATAATCACATTTTCTATGATGACACAAAGCTGTTTGAAGAGCACCGCAAGCATCTTGTCTTACTTCCAAAGCTCTCCTGGAAGGTTCCTCGGAGGCAGGTTCAGTCAGGTGTGAACGGTCAGTCTTCCGGAGACCCAGCCCTGCTCTCCCGCCAGCGTCCTGTCCCCCAGGCCTGTTGTTGTTGTCCTGGGAACACGCTGGAGATAGGGGCAGTTTGCCAGGAACATTAGCTCTGGCCTTTCGCTGTCTAATTCAATACATCTGAAGATCAACGGAAATATCACCAAATCAGAAGCTGTCCTCAGATCCAAAGCTCACAATTAGCGAAGGTGAAGCTTCCTGAGCTGAGTTGGCACAAGGTCTGGAAACAGCCCCGAATGAAGCAGCAGGGCAGCTGACAAAGGCAGTCCTTTCTACCTGAACAAAACTGGAAAGATCTGCCAACGGCAGGTCTGTAGTTCTTTCCCATCTTGTGCATTGATTGGGTGTTCAGATTCGAGGGTTCTTAAATCCCAACACAGCCTTAAGTGCAATCTGCCCTGCTAACTAATGAAATGTGCTTGAGGGGTGGAGATCGCTCCCCATCGTTGGAGAGCTCAAGGTGCTTGTGAGATTATCAGAGAAATGAGGAAGAGCTGTACCATCCCCCACACCCTTGACCATGAGTATTGAGAACCCTTTTGCCCTCCTAGATCATTTGTATGAACAGAATTTGAACACTGGGAAAGCACCCCTTGGTAGAGCTATTGATCCCTGAAGACCTGCGAGGACTAGCATCTTGGGATAAATACCAGGTGAGCTGCCGCCCAGACAGCCAGGGCTGCCAAGAGAGGGGCAGTGTCCACATACACACCCCGATGCTTCTGAGGGTCCCAGGCCAGCAATGGCTCTCTGTTTCTGGCCTGCGCACAGGACGAGGCTGTGAACACAGAGTCTTTGCCTGCTGGCCCGGGCTCTCACATGCGAGCACATGGAGAGGGGAGGGGAGGGGAACGCATGCCTGCCACAGCGTGCCCCTGTTTATGCTAACTCCTCAACCCTGCAAGTGGGCTAGGGGTGGGCATTTCTTCCTTCAGTGGGTGGGAACGCAGTGTCCTCTGGGCTCAAGACAACCCTTGGGGCTGGTACAAGGCATCAGGATAGGCATTTAAAGTTATCTGAAGTTTCACTGCTTCCAGAGATTTTTCCAGCAGTCCTTTGTGACCCCAGATCCCCCTGAGGACCCCCGAGGTTCTGGGAGGCAACCCAATCTCCCCAGGACTCAATCTCAACACGCGGAGCCCTGTCACCGCCAAAATCACCTCTTGCAGAGTTAAAAAGGGGCTCTCCCCCAGACATCCCTGGTCATGTTGTGCAGCCAGAAGGAGGAGCCCCCTACTAGTGAAAGTTCAACTTATTCTCCTCACAATGACAATTTCAGAGCAAACAGATCGAGGCAGGCTGGAGGAGTCAGGCACAGAGAAGGGCTTCCAGCAGCAGGGCTGTGGGTCTCAACTCGGTGCCGCTGGCCTGCAGATGCCCACGGACCCCTTCTGCAATAACGTATTTACGTGCATAAGACAGAGTGCCTGGGATTACAAAGCAAACTGATTATAATAAATTGCAGTTATAAAGATATTTTTTAAACACATTTACGAAATAGCATTGCACGTGCTTCTTTATCAGTGCATTAAATAGCACCCTGCAGTGGTGGGTCTATGAGTGAGCATAGTTTTGAAGAAATGCTGAGTGTGAATGATATTTTGAGTTATCTGCAACCATTATAATGTGATGGCTAAATAAATGATTCCTGTCAGTGATGGCATCCCGGCCACCTCTATTACTGCCGTGGTTTGTGTCTGTCACTGGGTCCACTCATAATTTAAGGAAATATTAAATTGTGGTTAGGGGTGAGTGAAAGTAAAGATGCAATTTTTTCCTGCATCCAAGTTCCTCCACATCCCGAATCTGTCCACAGAACCCTGGGCTCCACGGACCCCAGGTAAGGAGCC
Source organism: Phoca vitulina (assembly GCF_004348235.1). NCBI lineage: Eukaryota > Metazoa > Chordata > Mammalia > Carnivora > Phocidae > Phoca > Phoca vitulina. The sequence goes on from NW_022589708.1 coordinate 73,450,477, forward strand.
CCAGCTGTTGGGGGAGGTCCACATTAGCTGGACCGAGTGGGGGGCAGAGAGGGACTGGGGCAGGCCCCCTCATGGGAGGGGGCAGAAGAGGAGGCCCTGGCTAATCTGCCTCAGGTCTGGGTTCATGTAACTGGGCCCGGGCTGGGCCTTGTTAAACCACAGACCCGGGTTCCTTTCCTCTGTCACACAGGGGAATGACCCCAGAGGAATGTGGAGACTAGACTAGCAATAAGGTTCAAGGTTGGGAAGTGTAATTGCTCACATAAACCCCCTTAATGTGAAAGAGGGGCGGAGGCTCTTTGTTATTTTATTCTATTTCCTTATTTTCGCTTGGTCCACTCTAGCCCCACCTACATTATAAGAAAAGGGGGTGGCCTTCTCTTGTTTTTAATCCCACAGGTTATAAACTGGAGGGCAGGGATGCCATTTCCCCAGAAAGGGCTGACACACAGTGGTGGCATGGGGTGCCAGGTGGCATGGGGCAGTGACAGGCCCAGCAGCCTGGGTTCCTGCCCCAGCTCTGTGCAGTTACTGAGCCACTGGTGGCCTACTTACTCCACCTGCCAGCCTCAGTCTCCTCATCTGTAAAATGGTACTAACACCATCTCACAGGACAGCCGTAACGATCAAGGACCTTCATGATTGTACACATGCTCTCTGATGTGTTTCTTTATCCAGTCTCCAAAGTGACTGACAAATAAGTAAATAAACAAATAAGACAATTGGAGTAAAGGGAAAATACGGGCAGGAAAATGTGGTAAAATATGCGGTTGCCCAAGAGCCTCTACAGATGGGTGGAGGGGGTGAAACATGGGTGTTTGGGGTGGGAATGGGTGAAGGGGAGAGAACTCAGGAGCAGTGGGGAGGCAGGATGGAGGGGCTGGTGCTGACTGGAGCTGGGGAAGGCAGAGGCAGATGCGGCTGGGAGGACACTCAGGTTTCCAACTTGGGCAACTGGGAACAGTGATGCAGGAGTCCCAGGCTCAGGGGCAATCCATGAGTTCATCTGGGACATGTGGCGTTTGAGGTGACCCTAATATTCCTGTGGAGCTTCATAGATGAGTCTGGACAGCGCATGCAAATTTGAGCGTGAATGATAATTGCAGTGATATGGCAACGTATGGGATCAGTGCGAGGCGAGTGGAAGACAAGAGAAGAGTGCCCAGGGCAGGGCCCAGCATTCAATCCTAGAATACCTTAACGTCAGCCACAGTCTCCCCGCGCAGGGCTTACACCAACAGCCACTGCCGTTGCAACTTCTGCTAAAATGGTCTCGCTTCCATTTCTGCTGTTCTGTATTATAATTGCCCTTCAGATCTGCCTCTCTCACCCGCTGTCCTCTGTCCTTTAAAAAAAAATAATAAATGTGGTGGCACCCGTGCTTGGACGTGGACCCGAGGCATAGAGTGCTTGGAGATTGAATGAGCAAGTCAAGTGGATGATTTGAATCTGCGGATGCTGGGGAGGTCAGCAGGCGGGCCACCTGGCTGCCTCCGAAAGGCTCAGTAGATGTCATTGATGTAATTTCTGAGAAAGCCGCGAACCCATAAAGACTCTTTCATTCGCAAGAATTTGGGAGGTGGGGGTCACACACAAAACATTCCTGGATGTATCTCCCAGGAGAGTACACAGAGTGTGAGTTTCCTGATGGCAGGTAGTGTGTGTAAGGCAACGGTTTGTTCAGCACGTAACAGTGATGCCAACAATATTAGGAAGCTTTTACCCAGCACTTCCTATGTAGCCGGTGCTGTTCTAAGAGCCCTCCAGTCTACGAATCTAGCAGATAAATGTTACTGTGGGCTCCCATTTTATACCTGAGGAGCCTGGGGCACAGAGGGCTTAAGTGGACCATCTCAGATCATCATTTAGTAGTTGGCTGAGCAGGGAATCAAGCCCTATACCTGGGACATGGTAGACGCTCGATAAATGTTTGTTGAACAAATGAATGAATGAATAAACACCTTGCACTTCCACAACATGGAACCTGCATCTCTGTTGGTCCGCAAGCCTCTGGGGAGCTCTCCGAGTCAACTCTGAAGCTGGCTCTGTACTCGCAGAGGGCAGGGAGAGATAGAAGAAAGGGGTGGGATTGCTCCAGATTGGTAGGTGGCAGTTTTAATAAACAAAGGGAATTTACATATGATGTTTGCTTTGAGCGGCAGCAACCCAACCACCAAATGTTAAATGTTTATACAGAGAGAGGCCCTCACTGGGCTCAGTCATGTAGACCGTGCAGGTGTTCTCAACAGCACATCACCATCTCGAGGCCGTGTCCTTGGAGCATCCCCGGGAGAGGAAAGGCAATGAAAGCACACATTCCAAGGACAGGGGATAGGGGTGAGGAGCCTCGGATCGCCTGCGTCCAGCTCAGGAGTCAACTGGCATTCACGTCTTCTTGATGACCTTCCCCAACAGCCTCTCCTTATTGAAATCTCAGCACTTAAGTCTTGGCTCAAAGGCACCCTTCTCTGGGAGGCCGCCTGGTATTCTGCCCCCACGACTTTTTGCCCACAGCACTTTGGGTGTCAGCCAGAGCTTGCTCCATTCCTATGATCACTCCATGAACCACGCACACATGTCACTAAACGACGGGGACATCTGCATCCCCCTTCGTGCTTTGGACTAGTAGGTGCTTAATAAATGTTTATTGACTTGAACTGAATTGAAGTGGTAATAGGAGCCAAGATGTGTGCTGGGAGAAATTAAGAGCAGCCAGAACACGAAGATCATTAGAAATGGGGCCAAAGAGGCAAGTGACCTTGATGGGTGATGAGCAGCAGAGATCTGAGAAGTGACAGGGTCCCAAGAGGACCAAAGGCAGCTCCTTTCCTCAGAGGTGAAGGAAAGAAAGCCTTCTCTCTAAGTTAGTGAAGTGTGTTCAGCTCAATATTCAATATTCAGTCTGTGCTCTGAAATGCGTATTTCCATTAACAGTTGCTCTCCAGGGAGCCACGGTTCCTGAGCTCAGAGCAAAAGTCGAGAGGTTTGTATTGTGTTACTTTAATAAGGTTTGATGTTGGCTGAAAATTCATGAGTGCATGGTGTCTTCCACTGTTCTAAGCTCTTTACAAATATCAGCTCATTCTCTAGTCCTTTTTACAACCGTCGAAGGAGGGTGCTCTTATCACCGTCATCATCATTTGCATTTTACATCGAGAAAGCTGAGGCACATAGAAAGGTTGGGTGGTCAGTACAGGGCCACACAGCTTCGAGTGGCAGACTCAAGAAGGCATCCCAGACATTCTGCATCCCGAGTCCCTGCTCTTAACTACAGTACCTTTCGACTTCTTTCAATTCACCACAGAGAAAGATAGCCTAGCCCTTGAATCCACATTTTCCTTGTCACAGTGACAGCTAATGAAATGTACATTGGCTGCCTTAGGGGTCTCAGTGGCCCCCCAGAGAGCTAGGCTTGTAACTGCAGGCTGATTCAAGGAGCCGGTGGAGCACGCAGGAGAGGCCGTCTAAGACAGGGTGCCCATGCTGTCTTCCGGGCTTGCAGACCCTGCGGCAGCTCGGGCATTGAATGAGCCACTGTGTAAAGCTGGTGAAGGAAGAGAAAACAAAGATTGAGAGTAAGAAACAGCTGAGCACAGTTACATGAGATTTGGGGAGGAAGATATGAGAGAATGCCCATATGTCAAAGGAGCTTTACAAATACTTCAGCGTTGAGCTGAGATCACAGGTGATACACGTAGGATCTGAATATTTAAATTTATCCAAGCTTTGGTTGAATATCATCCTTTTTCGTAAGCATTTCTGGGAATCCTTAAGGTTGTACCAGTGCACAATCAATTCAGGAGTGGATGCTCTGCTTCTCACCGCCATGGCAACCGTGAGCATCCCAGGAGGGGCTTTCCTCCGGGAGTCCACACATCGGGCTCTTGGGCAGGAGGTGTTCTTCTCCGGCGTGTCCCTACACGGGGCAGCCTGTTCCTTGAAGCTGGCTGGACTTGCCAAACCAAGCAGGGATGTTCCTCTAAAACACAGAGTGGTCATGGTGTCAGGCGAGGGGCTGAAGCCATCGGCCACCCCTGACCCCGTGCCTTACGCAGCATTAGTACTCCCTGCTGCCGTGGTCTTATTTAAAAGACAAACTCAATGGTTTTGTAACTGTGGGCAAATTGAACCTCTTCAAGCCTCAGTGTTTTGGTCTGTAAAATGGGGAGAGTTCTAACAATGGCCTCATTGAGAGAGGGAACGCACACTGTCCTTCTCACAGGGCCAGGAGTGAGGACATGCTCAAGAAGTGGTATTTGTTGGGATCCTGGTGCTAGTGCACGAGTAGCCTGAGGAAACAGAACAAGAAAATATAATACGCTTTGGTGTCCAAACTGCACAATTTTGCAGTGAATCATGTAATCTCGGATTTGGGGCAGTATCCCCTACTTGCCAGGTGTTCTCACATATGCAAGATGATGGAAGCAATACATACTTGTTGATCACAGCCTTGGGTGCAAGAGACCCAATCATGAGTTTCCTTGGTCCAGACACTGAAGGAAATGATAGACGAGTGAGGAATTCACAGCTAGAAGGCAGAGACCTGCTTCCGGGGACCTTTATGCTTTATACTCTCCAGCACCAAGCACAGCCCCCAGGACACAGAAGGACCTCAATGAATGTTTTCTGATGATTCAGTGAAGGTAATATCTCAGCAGGTTCGGGATCTCTCTTTGCAAAGATAGTCTCCCACAATTTACTTTTCTAAGCTTTTGTTTTGTTTTGTTTTTTAAGTCTCAAAAGCACCACATCTCAAACTATTCTGTTTTTCTCACTTAGTGTATGTTTCCTGATTTCCACTATCTGCTTAATGTAGTTGGGGTTAAGAGAGGAAAAGTAAACAGCTGAGAAAAGGAGCTGTAATCCCTACAGGGCCTTTTGCTTGTGAGGACGTTGGGGTAATGACAGATTTGCCTCAGTACACGGCGGCCCACACCTCTGAGGTGCTGTGCAGGTTTGGGCTCAGAGAGGGAATCAGTCACCTGGTGGCTTTGCTTCAGAGAATAGATTGGTTTAGCCTGCCATCTACCGGTCAAACTTGTAGTTATAGGTTTGTTGCATTTTTGTGTCCTCGCTTACACATACATACATATATACAGTACTCACGACAGTTTTAAATTTAAAAACAAAATCAAGTTTCTCCCCATTACCATCCAACTTTCATGTCTGGTCACTTCGATCCCCCCCTAGATCCTGAGAACCGGAAAGTCTTGCCCTCCTTTCCTTCCTTCTCCCGACTTACCATTGACCTTTCTCTGCAGTCTGCCCAGGGAGCATCTCCCCCCAGCCCCCATTTCTTTCTTTTGCACTCTGTTAGCTCTTGTTCACTTTCCAACATCAAGCTGCGGCATCTCTCCCAGCTGACCACCATGTTCCAGAACAGAGCCTAGTATTCTGATGATCTAAGATCCAAATACAGCATTTCCTCCAGACCCTATGACCAACTTGGTTCCTCTCCAATTGTTAAACTCCTTCAGGGAAGGCATTTCCAAAGGCCTTCCAGGAACTCATTGCAATGGCTTACATTCCTGGAGCTGTGGCAAAGCCCTCATATAAAAATGATCCTCACCTGAGCCTTTGAGGACAGGGTGGGTGGGGGTGGGGGTGGGGTGGGGGATGGTACAAGTCTGTGGAGGAGGGGAGCATATTCACATTTATTTTCTCGATAGCAACATGGATTCATGTAACCAACATTCTCACCTACCATTTGGGAAGGAGAAGTTCACACACAGATTTGAATAAAGAAGGAGGAGGGAGGACAGTACAAGGACCAACCCTCACTGGTTTAAAAGAAAAAATTAGTCTTCCATGAAAAGAATCAGTACAGCTACACACATCAATATGGATGAATATCACAGACACAGGTTGAAAGTCAGACACATAGAGTATCTGGTGTGTGATTCCATTGACACCAAGTTCAAAATCAGACAACACAATCCTAGGGATCAGGGTAATGCTTCCTTCTGGTCAGGGGGCACAGGTGGGGTGGCCTGGGGACCTCTAGGGAACTGGAAATGCCCTCTGTCTCATCTGGCTGGTGGTCACACAGATGTGTACAGATGTGAAAGTTCTCTTACGGTTGATGCACTTTACTATCTGTAAATTATACCAAGAAGAAGTAAAGAAAAAAAAATAAACCCGCAGTCAGGATTATCACTGAGAAGCATCCTTCGGGTCATTTGTTGTCATCTTGGGAAAAGGGGACCCACAAGGTCAGTTTCACTCCCCAGAAGCCTGTGCTCTGGGGAGAGGTCAGTTGGGCAGACCCCATGTGCAGAAGTGCTGGGGCCCGAATTGGGGTGTGTGAGCCATGGAGGATGAGGGGAGGAGGGGAGAAGGGAGGAGTTATCAAGAGATCTCATTGGGGTCCTTAAAAACTCTCCCCCCAGACATCACTTTTTTTTTTTTGCATGTCAAAAAGAACCTTTATTTATAGTTGCTTCATAATATTCTGTGAGCAGACATCACTTTTTAAAATGGCAACAATTGGGGCACCTGGGTGGCTCAGTGGGTTAAGCATTTACCTTCGGCTCAGGTCATGATCTCAGGGTCCTGGGATCGAGCCCCACATTGGGCTCCCTGCTCAATGGGGAGTCTGCTTCTCCCTCTGCAGCTCCCCCCCACCTGTGCTCTCTCTCAACTAGATAGATAAATAAAATCTTTAAAACAAAATAAAATGGCAACAATTCTGCTTCAGGGAGGCTAATCTAGCTGGCTGCCTTCCAGGTCCCTGGTTGCAGTCGATCTCTCTGGAGGGCTCTCACTTCGCAGGAAGTGCTCACACCTTCATTACCCACGGGAGCAGGATTGAGAGGGCCCCACTCAGAACCTGAGATCCTCTGAGGCACCAACAGTTTAGCGTCTGATTTAGTGTCTGTGGAACTTGGCTTTGAGAAAACTGGTTCCAGGAATCGTCAGCTCCCGAGTTGCATTTTCCAGGACCTGAAAGGCCTTGCAGCTGGTCTGGAATGCTCTCGAGCTGGCCTGGCCCAGGGGCCGAGCAGCCCAAGTTAGGAAGAGAGGATGCTGTTTACGCAGTCGTTTGTAACCCGAAGACGTGTAATGTAAACTTCCCTTCTTCAGCATGCTGGCCACATAACTACGCCAGGGCAGAAGTTACGAGTTTTTTATTGGTGACATTCTGAACGGCCGTCGTGCTTACTCATTTCTGGTTATCAGCAAGCTGTAGTGCTTCAAACTGCCAGGGGACGGTCAGAGATAAACGCGGGCCAGCCGCAGACTGAGTGGCGCCCAGAACAGGTTTCATGTGTTGTGGATTTCCTTTCCTTTCCTTTCTTTCTTTCTTCTTCTTTTTTTAATTTTACAATAATGTATTTTTTTTGTGACCTGGAAATATTTATGCAAGGTATAGAAAGAAAAAAAAAATCCCCTAAATCTCAGGGCACAAGAATCCTACTGATGCACTGCACTTTGCTTTTTATTCTCCTCTGTATTTGATGGCAGAAAGTAGCAGAAAACACATGATGGAAAGTCCAGGTTTGGGGGGTTACTACGTCCTGAGAGCACTGATCAAGGAGGGCCTTCACACTCCTCGAGTTCCCAAGGACGTCGGGTGGGGGGGGGGGCATCTGCATGTAGGTTAATTTCTGACGTTAGTGTGAAAGGTAAAGATCATATCTAACCAAAATTACCTTTGAAATTCCCTTCAATCTCTCATAAAGCACACTGAACTGGTTTTGGTTAAAGAATTCTGCAGATTAATTCTAATACACACAGAAATGTGAGAACCACTGAACTCCACAGGATGAAATAGGTTTCGGGAAAATCAGCAGATTCAAAATGGAAACAGTGCCCCCCAAGTGGCCGGCACGAGGCTGAGCAGCAGACCCGAGCTGCATGACGTGGTCGCCACCTGCTGGCCCCAGCGTCCCCTTGTCAGCCCCGAAGGGCTGCGACTCCCCGAAGCACAGGTAACACAGCCATGCGACACAGGTCGGTGTGGGGACAGATGGCCCAGCTGCATTTAACCCCCGCAGCGCTAGCTAAATTATGGAGGCTGAGATATGCAGAGAAACATCTTCAGGAAGTACACACGGGAGGTGCAATAAAACACTTCTGGGCTATGTGTGCTCTGTTTATTTAGTAGCTCGTAAGGTGAAAAACACATCAGAGTAAACCACTTTTCCTCCAGATTTTTATCTTGCTCGATTTTATTACTATCTTTGGGCTTTAGAGCAGGGGCTCCTTTTCCTTGGCTATAATGTAAATTATAAGTTGGGTGGGAGGAGATCTCTGTGGAAAACAACTGACGGATTGCCAACCACCTCGCTGCAGGGCTGTGGGTCCTGGTTCCGGAGGCAGGCTATAGGGACCCTTCTTAGCCAGAGCTCCCCTGTCACAACTCAGCATGACACCGAGACGCTGGGAATGGCCAGCAGCAAGAGCTGGGGCAGAGGGGGTGCTGAGCACTTAGGGGGTGGCTGGGCCTGGTCCGGTCCTGATGCTTCCCCCATCACAGCCCACCCGATCACCCCTTCTGAGTTCGTCGGCTGCTCCCTTCTCATTTCTCCACAAGGAAGAATAGCTGGTGATGACTTCTAGGGAAAAGGTAAGAGGCCTGTTTTTGCCTTTGCTCTCCTTCCCCAGGTGCCCTGTGGTGAGGCATGGGGGAGAGGAATAGGAATGGAAGCAAGAGACAGTTCTCTAGAAAGTTCTAGAAAGTTCTCTAGAAAGTTCTCTAGAAAGTTCTAGATCCTGAGAGGGATACTCTGACTGGTGTGGTTCGGGGAGCACCCCCTCTGCGCCAGAGTGGTGGCGAGCATCGCTCCATAGAGGGGCCAGTGTGTTCTTGGGCCATCGGTCACCTCACCTTACGACAGCCCCGAATGTCAGCGTGGACATGGACCTGGCCTTAGGGAGCAGCCTTGGAGAAGCTTCTGATGGCTGGTGAGCCTCCACACCACGGCCTCGCCGGGTCTGTCACACTGTTCGCGAGCAAGAGCTGTTGGCTTCCTGTTCGGGGGCTGGGGCAGCACAGCGTGGGCTTGAAGCCGGAAACAGGCCTCCAAATTTCATTTCAACTAGTCCCTGCTCCACGAAGAGAGCCCTCAAACGATAGCACATAGACGTTGGAGTTTCTTAGGAATTGCTGAAGAAGAAACATAAATACCCTCCCACAAAGCTGAGTCCCTCATCATGCCTACAGTCCTCAGGACCCAAAGCCAGCCCTTTGGGTGCCTGCAGGGGACCCACCCATAGTCCCCTTATATTTACATCTTTATTGTTAGAAAATTCAAATGTGCAACATGTGTTCAAACCAGGGTCTGTTCCTGCAAAACACGTTCCCAGCATCACACACAAGCGAGGCCAGAGTTCCTGCCCCGGCACATCCACAGGGCCCCGTGAACCCCGAAAGTGCCCAGTCGTGATGAGTGACTGTCGACCTGGCTGTGAATATCCCGGCACCTCCTGTTCTGTGAACACCCTTCCATGGGATCCTCCTGCTGCTTCCTTCATCCACGGCAAGCTAGAGGCTATAAAGACGCCGACTTTTCTGGAGTTAGGCAAGTGCTGACCAATATTCTAAGAGAAGCAGTTAAGCACACGCACATAAAGGTCACCTGTCAGCTCACCTGCCGGAGATAAGCCCTGTTCATATTCTGGGTGCCCGTTCTCCATCTCCCTCCCAGGCCCTCGTGCTTTTATGTCTGATGGGCAGCCAACATCCAGGAAAAAGTGATGTCGCAGGCTGTTCAGAAGGGCAATTGAAACAGCTACGCACGGCTCACCAACTTTAGTGCTCGTAAGAATCACCTGGAGAGCTTATAAAACAGATTCCCAGAGCCGACCAGGCATTCTGCATTCCACGGGTGCTGAGAGGGGTGGCCTGCCTCGTCCAGCCCAACTGCCTTCAAATCCTCCGGGCTTCTTCGAGCTCCGCTTCACGCAGAGGCCAGGACCTGGTTAGACCTCCTCTGGGCCTTCACTGAGCGGAAGGGGAAAGGGTGTTCTGGCTAACTGCCGAGGCAGGGGTCATGATCGCCGCGGGCTCTCTGGAAGCAGCAGGGGAGGAGGAGGGTGTAGATTCTGCACTGCCTCTTCCTGGCCCTGTGACCTTGGGCCAGTCACTTCCCCAAGCCCTGCTGCCACGCTGACATGAGGACGGTCACTGCACCTTCCCCACGGAGTGTGGGTTGGATAAGGATATAATGGGGCCAGGGGTCCTGGGTTGGCCCCTCATGAGCCCTCAGGGGCTGACTGCAAGAACCACGGCTCAGGGCATGGTTGATTCTAGTGTGATCTCATCACTTAGGATTCCCCATCGACAAAGTATGGAACGGTGGGCATGGACCTCACAGGCCCGAGGTACCAGTTACATGAAATAAGGCCCGTAGAATACTGAGTATAAGCCTAGCCCATGTTCTGTGAATCATTGTTTGAACCACTTCATACCTCTGTGCTGTGCTCCGTAACCCGAGGGATCCACCAACAGTCTTTTTATTTTAAAATCTTTATTGTTACAAGATTCAAGCAGACTAGTCCAAGGTCCCCTCTTATACCCATCACCCCAATTCAACAATTAGTAAAGTTTTGCCTCCCGACCACCTTTTCCTGGCTGGCGCTGGGCTCAGGTCTGCTCCGGGGTTTCAGAAGCAGGGGCAGAGGTGGGAGCCTTGGGGCAGGTGTCTGCGGTGTGGGGGTGGGGGAATAGCTCTGAGCAGCAGCTGCTGGGAAAGGGATCTGGAATCAGCAGGAAGTGAGGGCAGTGTGAGCTGCCTGTGGGGCTTTTGTGGTTCCCAGTGACCAAAGCATGAACGTTGAGTTCAAAACAAGCAAACCCAGAAATGCTTCTCTATACACATTAGACTCCGCAGTCATCCCAAACTGCCTCATGGCTGCCGATTCCAAGTACTCCCTATCAGTATCGTCTCTGGCTCGCAACAAACTGCTAGCTTTCATAGATCTTCAGCCCTATGGTTTCCCCTGTATCACAGCCTGGCGCTCAGCACATGGTCCCTGGGCCCCAGAAGGTGGGTGATTCTGCATCTCCAGGTACAGGATCTCTGCTGGATCGAGACCCCCTCCTCCGGGTCTTTCCTGCTTCCTCGGAGTGGCTATCAGCTAGGACGGCCTTCCCAACCCAATTTTGCCAGTTTTTGGCTCAAGAGATTGATTACGAGGTTTTCCAGCTACCAAAATGTTGTCACGTCTTTTCATCGGGACCAAGAGGGGTGATGTGAGGGGTACAGAGGGCTTGGGCTGTTTTATGGATACCAAGAAGGGGAGATGCTACACATGGCAGGTACATTCCTGACAAACTGGGGACAGCGAGGCTGCTGATGGGGCGGGTGCACTGGTGGCCCAGAGCCCAGGACTTGGGGCCTCAGCGGGTTGTCAGGGTGTGATAATGGGCAAACGACTTTACCTCTCCATCTGTAAGAGGACCATACTACTCCTGCCTCGCTGGTCAGAGAAGCTGAAACCACACTTTTTTTTTTTTTTTAAAGATTTTATTTATTTGAGAGAGAGAGAGGGAGAGAGCACAGGCAGGAGGGAGGGGCAGAGGGAGAGGGAGAAGCAGATTCCCGATGCGGGGCTCGATCCCAGGACCCTGGGATCATGATCTGAGCCGAAGGTAGATGCTTAACCGACTGCACCACCCAGGCGCCCCCGAATCCACACTTTTATCCAAAGAGCTGAGAAGCAGATGTTTACCCAATTTAGGAGATACTTGTCCTGCCCCTCACCACCCCCACCAGCAAGAGGGAGATTTCCAGATGATTCATAAACTTTTACACTTTCTACTGAGCCCTGCCCCTCACCACCCCCACCAGCAAGAGGGAGATTTCCAGATGATTCATAAACTTTTACACTTTCTATTGAGAATATTCTACCAAGACACTTAGTAAAAATGACACAAACATTAAATAGCTTTTAGGGCCTTACTGATGGATAGGAAGGACAAATACCTGTATTATTAATCTAGTCAAATGTCATTAGAAAAAGAGAGAGGATTTTGGGGCAGTGTGGCCCAAGGCAGGGACTTCCTCCCCCGGGACGGCAGCAGGCCTGTTGAGGAGGGCTGATGGAGCCCACCCAGAGACCACCACCTCACACAGGGCACAGGATGCTACCTAGACTTACCTTCACGCTTCCCTCCCTCTCAAAGCCTCCAGACCAAAGAACGAGTTTGAAGTTTTGTGGCACCTATCACACATTACCAGTAACTAACTCTCCCCCCAGATGCCTCTGGCAGGAGGAAGAGCTTGAGAACTACCTTTAAATAAAAATAATTATAATTATAATAATATAAGAATCTTATGTTACCTGGACGCCCTAGTGCTTTCTATAAACTCATGTAATTCTTAGGCCACCCCTATGAGATAAGGACTATAGCTGTCCCATTCTACAGATGAGGAAGCTGAGGCCCGGGGAGGTTCATGGCCAGCCTGGGGTCACACATCTAGTGACCGCCTTGCTACCACGTCCACCTTCCTTTCCTCTTCCCCTCCTTGGCTGCTACCCTGGGCTCTGTGGGCCTGGAAACTGTGATGTAAGATCTCCAATTCTCCCCACTGCCATGACGGTGATTCTAGGAGACATTCCAGCGCCGTCTCTTCTGTCTCCCGGGACATCCCATCTTCTGGCCCCCATGATACCGAATCCCTGCCGGACGCCAGGCTCTGGAGGCCTCCGAGAGGAAGCACATCCCATATGGGCCCTCAAGGCCACGCATGAGGGCTCTGGGGCCAAACCCAGGGGAAATTGAGGAGTGGAAATCTGGGATTGCAAACAAGGGCAAGAGAGGCAGCTTTGCCATCTGAACTTCAAAAAGGGTTCCTGGAGGGATGATAAGACAGGAGACAGTGGGGAAATGATGGGGAGCAGGGTGTTAGAAGGAAGCAGGGACCAGGGGAGGTTTGAACAGCTGCTCTCCGGCATCCCCAGCAAAAGCAAAAGGCCAGTCCCTGCTGTGCCCACTGAATGATTAGCCAGGTACAAAACCCAGAGGTCTATCTGGTGGCCGAGGGCCCTGGCCTCCCCCTGCCAGGCTTGGCTCTGAGCACAGGAGGCCGAAGGCAATGCCCACGCGTAGGCATTGTGCCGTCTGGAGTCCGGGAGGAATGAGGACACAGTGGAAGAGAGGCCTGGGTGGGCTGGGACGGAGAGAGCACATTCATTTCTGTTATCCCGGCCCCTGGATAGGCTCCTGAGGACGGGTAACATGAGTGTCCCATGGGCTCGGAGCCTGTGGTCCTCACGAACAAGCGAGGCCGGGCTCAGAAGGAAAGAGGTGCCTTGATTGTTAGCGCTAATATTTTAGCAAATATTCACTGAGTGTCCGCTGTTGCAGAGCACAGAGCTGGGCGCGGCTAGCGTGTGAGCCAGCCCTGTCCGCGTTTGTTCCCCGGCGAGTGTCAGGTGAGGACAGGAGCCAGAGGTGGGACTGGGCAGCACTAAGGGAGCTGGACCTCAGGGTCTGCTGGGGGGTCTCAGCTGGCTGCCACCGCGCCAGGCACAACGTGGGATCCCTCAGGGCACCGGCTTCCCCCTCCGCCACGGCTGTGCGGCTATAGGCTCTTCTGTCCATCCCTCTTCCCTTGTTCTCACGGCCCCAGGCGAGCCCGAGTGACCCTTGCAGGGGCTCCCAGAGTCGGGGAGTGAAAGTGACCAGGGCAGTGACAAGGCTCCCCGGCAACCGGGCTTTTCCTGGGTCCACCTCCCTGCACGGAGCCCACTTACCCATCAGGCTCAGGAGCGCCTTTCTGCTTCTGGAACTTTGTGAAGGCAAAGGGCAAGGCATTGGCCTCTCCCTGCACCTGAAATTCTTCACATTTTACATCAGGTCTCCTCCTGTTTGGGTGCATTAGTTACTCTAAAGAAAGAGGACTTTTTTTTTTTTTAATTAAAAAAATAGGAAACCACCTTTGCCAACAAATCTGGGGTTTTGGTAATCGGGTGAAGATCACATACCCAGGTGTGACACGGGCCAGAGCAGAGCCCGGGAGCCTCGGGTGAGTGTGGGGGCCCAGGGACGCAGCGGTGTCACCACCACCAGCCAGGAGAACTAGGCCAGGGCTGCCCTTGTGGGGTAGGAGCTGTGCAGGCCCAGGGCAAGATGCAGGGGGGCATGGGGGTGGCCCCTGAGCTCCCACCCCTGCAGGCAGTTCCCTTCCAGTCCACCTGTTCCTGGAAACGGGTCTTGGTGGCCCTGGAGTGCAGAGTTGCCCAGAGCTCCCTGCCCGAGAGCAGAGCCCCCAGCAGTTAAGCGGAGCTAGGGACTCAAAGCAGGGCGCCCCCGGGGCGGGGGGGAGCTCCTCAGCTGCTTCATGTGACCTGGAGACAATCCAAGTGCAGGGCAGTCTTCTCTGAGGACTCTCACAGAGTCCTCAGATTTGGAGAAGCCTGGGGGTTAAGAAAAAGAATACGAAGCTTACTGAAGTTATTCTTTTTTTTTTGAATGAGAAGAGAAAAACCTCATCAAATTACAAATTTTAAAGAACTGCCGAATACCACAAACAGAAAACCAAGATGTTTATGAATCAACTGCCTGATCCGCCTCTATTCTTTGTTCTTACCTTGTTTTACTGGTGTGCATTTTGATTTTATAATGTCATTTTCTGTAGAGAGGATAGAAAGATAAGGCAGCACTCCCAGGGCCAGGCTCTGGGCTCCCCACCCCTCCCTCAGGGCCCGAAGCCTCGGCTGCGGGGGGCCAGGTGACCCCCGTCAGTCTGAGCCACCCAGCAAGAGGAAGCAGCCCCCTGTCCTCTGGGTCCTGGTGAACTTGCTTCCAGAATGAACCAGGACGGGATGCAAAGAGATCTTTCTGAAATGGGAAGAAACAGGAGGCATTTCCGCCCCATTTCTCAGTTTCACTCTGAACTGTGTCTGCATTTGCTGGTTGATATATTCCTTTTTCCAGTCGTACTTTCTCTCACACATGGTTTGTAAACTCCAGCCCCAGACTTCAGGATTCACGTGTGTGTATGTGTGTGTGTGTGTGGTGTGTGTGTGTGGTGTGTGTGTGTGGTGTGGGGTGTGGTGTGTGTGTGTGTGTGTGTGGTGTGGGGTGTGGTGTGTGTGTGTGGTGTGTGTGTGTGTGTGTGTGTGTGTGGTGTGTGGTGTGTGTGTGTGGGGGGTGTGTGGTTTGGTGTGGGGTGCGTGGTGTGTGTGTGTGTGTGTGTGTGTGTGGTGTGTGTGTGTGGTGTGGTGTGT
>NW_022589708.1:73466056-73503551 GCF_004348235.1 Phoca vitulina
GTGGTGTGGGGTGTGTGTGTGTGTGTGTGGGGTGTGTGTGTGTGTGTGTGTGTGTGGTGTGTGGTGTGGGGTGTGTGTGTGTGGTGTGGTGTGTGTGGTGTGGGGTGTGTGTGTGTGTGTGTGGTGTGTGGGGTGTGTGTGTGGTGTGGGGTGTGTGTGTGGTGTGTGGTGTGGTGTGGGGTGTGTGTGTGTGTGTATGTGTGCACGCACACACTCTTTTCCCAGGGGAGAAGGAAGCCCTGCGTCCTGTCCTTTTCTGTATGTTTACCATCACAAGTGGCTCATAGATTGGCTGAGCTAAGCCTCACCTCTTCCGGCTGTAAATAGGATCAAATCTTTGTCCTTAATCCATCCGCTCTGTATAACCTTCTTTAAAAACCGTCCTGATCAAAACATCTCTCCCCTCGAGTCCAGGTGGCCCCCCATGGCCTTCCACATAAGGTTCCACCGCACTGGGCGGCATTCACGTCCTCCCCAGCCGGGCCCTGACCTAGTTTCCCAGGCCTGCATCCTGTACCCCTCTCTTCGGGTCCCTCGGGCTCAGACTCCCTCTGCCGGCCCTGCCTCCCCTTCCTAGCCCCTGCTGAAATCCTACCCGTCAGGGTTCAGCTCAAATGCCACCTGATCCAGGGAGCCCTCCCTGAGATTCAGAGAGAAGGGATTCTCTTGGGTTCAGAATCCCTTGGTGCCATTTGCTCTCAGATGGCCCTTCTCCCACCCAACCTCGTGTAATAGATTCTTTGTGCACAGTTCCTGCTCCTTGAGCGCGGGGACTGTTGTCCACCTCATTTCCACATCCACCACCAGTGTTTGCTGAACGAGTGGCTCTCTTTTGGTAGAGGAAAACACGGGGGCTCAGACACCTTAAGTGATTTGCCCCAAGTCACTCAAGCCGGTGAGTAACAGAATCAGATTGAGAACCCAGGTCTGAGAACACCGGTTGGCGTCACCCACTGCATCTATCCATACTCAGTGTTCCATCTCGCTTGGAACCAAGGATGGCCAAGGACGGCCAGTTCAAGGATGACACAGCCTTTGGTGTGACTCCCTGCCCATGCCCGAGGATTGTGCTAGTACGTGGTCTGCAGGGAAAGGAGCCCTTGTATGTGCCAAACACTTGTAGGTATTTTTTAACTCTTTATTATACAATTTTCACACATTCACAAAAGCAGAGCAAATAATATGATGACCTCTCTTGTACACATCACCCAGTTATGACAGATGTCACCTGATGTCCAGCTTCCCACATCCCGGATTCTGCTAACTACAACCCTGGGTGTCAGTTAACATTTTTTCCTCCCGAGTCCTGTAGTTCTTGTACACTAGTAATTAGATCTAGAAGCTTGGTTGGGCTTGATTTTCTTCTTTCTTTCTTTCTTTCTTTCTTTCTTTCTTTCTTTCTTTCTTTCTTCTTTCTTTCTTTCTTTCTTTCTTTCTTTCTTTCTTTCTTTCTTTCTTTCTTTTTCTTTCTTTCTTTCTTTCTTTCTTTCTTTCTTTCTTTCTTTCTTTCTTTCTTTCTTTCTTTCTTTCTTTCTTTCTTTCTTTCTTCTTTCCTTTCTTCCTTCCTTCCTTCCCTCCTTCCTTCCTTTCTCTCTCTCTGTCAAGAATACTTACTTTACAGGTGGTGGTATTGTTTCCACCAGGAGCGCATGATGTTGTGGCCATTTTTAAGTATAACATATTAAAAGTAGATCAGTATTATCATACACATCTGAAAAATGTGAAAACGGACTTACCCAATAGACCCTGACTGGAACTGGAAATGGTTTACTCTGGGTGGTGTCTTAACAGAAGTTATTCGTAAATCAGATAACGAAGGAAAGAATATAAGGACATTGCTCAGTGATTGGCCTCCTGAGGTAAGAAGATTCCAGAACTGAGTATTGGTCTTACTTCACTATGGCTACCTGCTGGTGGGACAGCTTTGAGTAATATGCGATGGGTGTGTCAGTAGGAATCAGTATCAGTTTTTTCCAAGGAAACATACACGGCTCCTTTTCTTTCTCTTTCTTTTCTTCTTTCTTTCTTTCTTTCTTTTCTTTTCTCTTTCTTTCTTTCTTTCTTTCTTTCTTTCTTTCTTTCTTTCTTTCTTTCCTTCCTTCCTTCCTTCCTTCCTTCCTTCTTTCTTTCTTTCTAAGATTTATTTATTTTAGAGAGAGTGTGCACGGGGGTGGGGGGCAGGGGCAGAGGGAGAGGAAGAGAATCCTCAAGCAGACTCCCCATTGAGCTTAGAGCCCAACTCCAGCCTTGATTCCAGGACTCTGAGATCATAACCTGAGCTGAAACCAAGAGTCGGACGCTTAACTGACTGAGCCACCCAGGCGCCCCTTACACGACTCCTTCTCTACAAGAATAATTTGGAAGTGTGGGAAGAGTCTCCTGGCTTCAGTATTAGGTAGAAATGATGATTCTAATCTTCAGTTCAGGGAGAGGGGTGGAGTTGAAAATGTTGGGACCCTGGCAGTGGATGAGAACACGTTGCATAGTTCAGTGGAAGTTGCAGGAGCCAGAGTTGGGATACCAGCTCATGGTGCCATCTTGATCATTGACAGCCACGTGCCTTCTTTGCGCCTTCACTTCTATCTGAAAATTGGGAGACCCGGTTAGTCCCCAGCGGACATCGCAATATTCTAGATCACTGAGGCTTCCCACATCCTTCATCTTATTGTCCTTATTATTATTATTTTTTCTCTATGTTGGCCCTACTTCTCCAGTGAAAGAATTATTTTGAAGTCTGTGCTACACATCACAAAAAGCAGGGGCTCTACAATTCCCTCTAGTTTAAATAAGGCAGGAGTCCTGCATTTGAAGAAAGTTGCTGGAGAACTTCATTGTAAGATGCCAAAGTACTAAAAAAGTCAGAGAACAGAAAGTCTTGCTGAAAAGCCTTCCCAAGTTTCACTCAAGTGGAGCGGCCCTCAATGTCTTAGGATGTGCCAGGCAATAAAGATAAGCACTAAGCCTCCTCTTCTTGGAAGGGCTTATCATCAGGTCTTGGGTTTGGGGAAAGCCACCTCCCAGGAAGACGCTATCAATGGCGTCTTCACCACAGGTTTTACTGGGGCCGCGTCCCTGGGGCTGTGATGTCAGGTCCCTGTTCCAGTGGGGAGGTGCAGTGTTTGGTCATTGAAAAGAGCATGCCCGGGAGGGGGCAGGAAGCGTTTGTCCAGGAGTCAGGGCGCCAGCCAGGGCCCCTCCCCAGGTCCTCTGCACTTGAGATAGCTCAGGGAAACTTTCTCATTATCACTGTGACCTCCAGGGCCCCTCGCTGCTAGTTAATCATTACCAGGGCGGGGTTGTATTCCTCCGGCTCTCTGACCTGTTTTTGCGGCCGGCTGGATTTATTACTGGCCAAGGGGCCTTGGCTGGTGTTTGGACTGCATGCTGATAGGCAGCCAATTGGCCCCAGTTCAGCTTTTGCTGGATACAGGAGTTAGGCCCCTCTTGGGAAACTGCAGTGTCTGGGCCGTTAACACCCCCTTCCCGGGCTGCTGGGAGCCCCTGGCATTAAGCACCCATGTCTCCTCTTGGAGAAAGCCCTGAAATGAAATTTGGGGCACCGGAAGTCAAGGCCTAGAGAAAGCTTCTCCTTGGGGGCTCTTTCTTCAGGGTCCAAACACCCAGGGCCTGGCTGGGCATCGTACTGTGAAATCCTTTCTTCTTCATGGTACCCCCTTCTCTCTCTTTCTCACTCTGTCCACATAGGAGCTGAGACAAGCCAGGGGCGTTCCGGGCATATGTTACAAAAGCAAGTTGACTTCCCCCCAAAAGCACCTCCTAGCTTTCTTGATAATCATAAGAATAATTAGAGGAATCATCATTAGTAATTAAATAGAGTTGGGGAGAGTTTCAGAGTCATCTGCCCAAACCACCCAGGTTTTCCAGGAAGACCACTCTGAACAAAATGTGTGGAGTGCATTTGCCTCCGCTGCCTTCTGTCCCATCTATGCATCCCATAGCCAGAGGGACCCCATCAATGCCCCCCCCCCCCCGCCCCAGCCATGTCTGCTTTCCCGCCTCCTCCCCTAATTGGCCACTTCCTAGATCCTGCCCTCCCAGCCGGTCTCCTTCTCCAGACTGCCCGTATTCTCAGTCTAAACTGTCCTTCCCCTCCTTCAAAGCTGCGCTGAGTGGTGTCCTCACCTCCACCTCTCACGCATCCCCCCACAGTGCTGGGGTCTGCACGAGCCCACGTGTTCTTTCATCTGAGGTGACTGGGTTATCCTTGAGGTTCGTTCCCCCAGCCTGGGGCTGGGTCTCGCCTCCTTTTCTATAGCTGCAGGTGGCACAGGGCTCTTTCCCCAATACAGGGACATCACAGTGGGTCACACTGAGCTCAAAGCACGCCTCAGTACACATCTGTGGCACTGGGAAATCAGGTCAGGATGAGGGTTAGTATTCGTGTGCGGCAAGAGGATGGTAGTGATTCAAAGTGACTTCCTTCCCCTCCTGGATGCATTTCATGAGCTGCTCCTCACCTCGTGCAGGCCACCGAGTGTGGGGATTGGCAGCTCCTCTTGACCACGTGCCCATCACCCTGGGGCTCGCTGCATGAGGGCAGGAGAGGGGCTGGGGCTGGGTTGGGCAAGAGGGTCCTGGGCTTATCTTCCTGCTCCCCGCCGCCCATCCCACACTTCACCCACTGCTGCCATTCTTCTTGGGCCCCCCTGGGTTGATCTGGTGAAAAGTGGGGTGAAAAGGAGCCATTGGAGAGGCTGGGGAGCACCTGCCCGGGAGGCTCCTGGACATCTGAGGATGCTGGGGCACTGCCTCCCAGGCAGCCTTGTCGACTTGGTGCGGTGGGCGCCCTACTTGCTGGCTGCTGTGAGCAGAGAGGAGAAAGGGTGGCCGGGGCTGAGCGCAGGACTTGGGGTCCCAGCCCCCCTCAGTGCTGGAGCACCACGTGGACCAGGCAACCCCAGCGCTTGGCCCGGCCCTGCGAACCCAGCAGACGGGGGTGGGAGAGACACAAGTGTCTTCCTCCAGCTAGAGAGTGTGGAAGGCTTAAGCACAGGCGAGACCAGAAGACCCCTTCTTCCACCCCTGAGTTCACTCTCTAGCTTCCGCAGAGCAGAGCATACTGCTGAGAGGTGGTTACTTGGAACCAGGGCGTGGGCTCTTCTTCTAGAGCTGCCTAGTGGTCCCTTCCTTCGGGCCTTCTCTCTGGGCTTTGTGACACAAAGAGAATTTGTCACTACAAATGAAGTCTGCTTCCTCTCTTTTATTACATAGTTGACAGTTTCCCTCTGTGATTTCTTTTATTACCTGCAATTTGTATTAATCCTGTGGTTGCCAGTGATAACAATCTCATAAAATAATAACTGGGTGAGCTCTTGCTGAAAGCCCCCTTTGATGAGTTGGATAATGCCTCTCTCCTCCCCGGAGTAAGGGGGTCCGAGTGCGGGGCCTCGTCCACACATCAGCATCCCCTCTGTATCCAGACACAGGTGCGCCTCGTGCTTCCCAGCAGTGTGAGTGCGGAGAGGCCCCTCTGTGACCCAGAAGCTTCGCAGTCCAAGGGCTCTGAGGCAGGCACAGTTAATGGGGAAGAGACCGGAGGAGGGGCATCCCGTGGTGATGCTGTGAGTCCTGTGTTCCCACGGAGAATCTGGGCCCACTCAGCTGCGGCACCAATGGAGCCCACGTGGCTAACCCATCCCTCAGGACAGCCCCAAGAAGGGGAAACAGCCCCTCCCTGCAAGATTAGGTGTTCTACCGGGGAAGCCCCAATTTTCCGTAGACCCCACCTTCTGTTGTCACCTTGCTTCTGTAGATCCGGAATCGTCCTTCCTTCAGCATCCCTCCCTCCCTGCACTGGCCTCACTACCCCCTGCCTGGCAGCCAGGGCGAGGGGCCTTCAGAAGGGAGAGCAGGGAGCTGCTGCAGAGCCTGGGTGGTGCTCCCCAGCAGTGGGAGCACTGGCTGACTCGGTGGCAGTCTCGGGCTAGCTGCTAACAGAGGGAGCAGCCGCCCCGGCCAGGTGCCCAGCCTGGCCTTAGCTTTCGCTGTATTTACACCCACTGCCTGCTTAATGGACTGGTTTGAATTGGACGTGGCGCTCACCCATATGAAACATAACAAAGTGGCCGTCACTGCTGTGCCTGCAGGCAGCTGTCACTGGGCGTCAGGGTGACAACCTCCGTGGACGCCCCACAGTCTGGCCGCCGGTCTTCACGCTGCACAGGAAAGTGGCCGGGGTTGTGGGGGGGGGGGGGCTGAGTCTGTGATGCGCCCTCACTGTCCCCTCTTCTTTCTTCTGCTGCCCCTTCCTCTGATCCTCAGCGAATTCCAGATAGTCATAGGGATATTTTTTAAAAAAGAGGCACCCTTCCTACTGGAGACTTGCTCCTTTTTCATTTACAAAGAATGAGGAGGACCTTTATGGAAATTTGCATGGGGTGTAGGAGTCTTGACTGATCACACTTCCCCTTGGAATCCTCTGATCTCATGTTCACTGGTGATGAATGCCCAGCGTGCGCGCTGGGGAAGAAGAGCCAGCCAGCCAGAGTGTGGTGGGAAATGGCTAGTTGCCTGGGAGGGAGTGGGAGGCCGGAGATAATGGTGCAGACTAATGCCCACAGCCTCTGAGGCCCAGGAGGAGAGGGCTGGGGGCGGTGATGTCAATCTCGCAGCCCCTTGCACTCCCTGCTCCATGGGAGTGGGTCCTAGGAAGCAAGTGAGCCAAGGCCAGCCCAGGGACACCGGTGTCTCCCTCCTTCCCCAGCTGCCCAACACTGAAAACTCCCCTGCCGCTCTGCATCTGGATGCTCCTGCACTCACACTGTTCCTGCCCACAAGCCACATTGCTGGCCCGCCTACAGGGGCGCTGTGACACTCTCAGAGCCGTTGGTCTGCATTTCAGCCGCGTGCTCTCTCGTTCGTTCCCAGATTCTATACCTACTTTCACTAACAGTCAATACAAACATTCCCTTTCCATACTCATGGCTTGCCTACTCAGAAAAAGAGCCTTAGAGATTTCCCCCGAGTCTAGCTTGTCCCTCATCCCACTGTGTACCCACCAGATGGACACACACATGTCCTGGAAGAGTCTAGATACAAGCATTTTGCTCGTAACGGCCCAAACCGCCAACAGCCCTCACATCCATTAACAGCAGAATGTGTGGCGAGACTGTGCTGCAGGTCCCAACGACACACAACACAGCACTGAGGATGCATGAATGACAACTATATGCGACCGCACGGATGAACCGCACACGCCTTGTGTTGAACGAGAAAGGGCAGACGCACAAAAGAACGTACAGTATGATTCTCTTTACATAAAAGTCAACAGCAAGCAAAGCTCGTCTGTGGTGTTTGGAGTCAGAATGGTGGTTCCCCCTGGGAAGGGATGACCGGAAGAGGCATGGGGAGCTTCTAGGAGGCTGGCCACGCTCCATTCTGTAGTCTGGGTACAGGGTCCATAGGCGGCTTCCCTTGGTGGGAATTAATCTAGCTGCACACTTGCAATGTGTGCGCTTTCTGTATGTATGTGCTATTTCAAGGAGAGAGTTTCCTGGAAACCACCTCCCTTCCCCCAACACCAGGTTCAATCTGGATTTGATGCCATTTAGGAACTTGTTATTTCAACCAATTACGTGTCATTTAAATGACCTATTGCTTCAGCTGTGCCCGAGGACTGCTCTGTGATAAACACCCAGTCCCTGATGGCTTCCATCCCTGCTCATTATGTTTAATACCTTCTTGCTTTCTCATCCTATTCGAAAGCACTCGCAGCACCCACTGGCATGATTAACAAGAAAGGCACTAAACTTCTCTTCTTCCTTGATTGTTTGGAGCCAAGCGGGAGGCGATAGCAAGGGGCTCATCCTGACGGCATGTCGGGCTCTTTCATGCCAAGGTGCCCTCCCAGCCATCCCTTGCCTGACCGTCACTCTGAGATGAGGATCCTGAGGCCTAGGAGGGTTGTGGCCCTGTCCAAGGTTCTCAGAAAGGCTCTCAGTGGCCCCATGCCACTGCTTGTCAAACCACATTTGTAAAGGGAGACAGTTTTCCAAGATATGATGACTACGCACATGGTTTTCAGGGGACTGGCTTTGACCCTGACAGCACAACCTCCAAGGAAGACCAGAAAAAAAGAGAATGAGGAAGCGGAGGAAAAGGATGGACCTTTGACCGGAGAAAAGATAGGCAGGAACTAACCAAAGCCAAGAGCATCCTGCTCTCCTAGCCTCATACGCCCTTGGGCTCTCTGCTGCCCCCTGCTGGTCTCACTCTACTCGGCTGGTGGATGCTCCAGGAGGTCCGAAGCACCTGATCTCCCTGGGTGGCATCAAAGAGCCCTCTCCCCTCTCCTGCAGCGGTCGCTGCCTGCACCCCAACCTGAGCACGCCTTACTTGGCTTCCAGACATCGGTCTGGCTTTCCTTTCTTTGGCTCCTCGCTCTTTGTGTATTTCTTCTAAGAAAACAGACTCTAAACGGTTGATTTCCAGCCGTGTGTTCAGTTTGCACTGGTAACTGGCGTTTCGCCTTTCCCCCAGGGAGTGTGTTTGGGGCTGTGGGTGGAGGTGCTGACAAGGTGGTGGTGTGCAGCTCTCAGCGGTTGTCCCTTAGTCTTCAAGGTGCCCTTTCTTTTCTGCAGCACGAAGCCACCACGCCTGATCCTGATGCCCTGTCCTGCAGAGTTCAGAGGTCAGGCACTGAGCCACACCCGAGTCTGGTGACCGCTCCCACCCATAGCCAGAGACCCAAGGCCTGGGCGGGCAGGCCCTTCTGGGGCAGGCCAAGGGCTGCAGTGGTTGAACTGGGTGCTCTCCAAGACCTCACTTTTGGCCCCATGCGGAGGAGTGGGAAGGGAAGCTGAAGGGTGAAACCTCTGCACCTTTGCCTCAAGAGTGGCGCTCACTGGTTAGGCATTAACAGGGACAGGGCCGCGTGGCAGGCCCAGGGCTGCAATCGAAAAGTGTATGGTCGTGTTTATAGCGGGCAGCCTATTACGTCTCTTGCCAAAAATGCGCCCTCCCCCCCTTTCATGTCAGCCTTGTCACAAAACTGAAATGACAGGTGGGCAAACAGCAGGGTGACCAGCTAAGAATATTCCCTGAGCCTCAGCAGGTCCACAAAGCTCCCCTCTGCCTGACCTGCGCTGCTTTATCGCCTGGGAACAGTCTCTGCAGATAATGGGGCCCGCCAAGGGTGGGCTGTGGGGATGTGAGCTATGGGAGGCCCCAGGCGGGGTGGGGGGGAGAGGAGGAGGGACAGGGGTGGGGGCAGTGGGCAGGAGAAACACGTCATCTCCACGGGGATGGGGACCTTTTGAGTTTCTTGCATTAGATTTGGAGAAGCAGGGCCAGAGCAGTTGTCTTTAAGGGCCCCAGTGGGAGGAGGGTGACAAAGGTTTTGGAGCCGCTGGGGCATTTCCTGTGAACACTGACCATGGGGCCAGTCGGGGCATAGCAAGCGTTCTGAAAAGCCCAGGGCTAGTGAGGACTTGAGATGCTGCCCAGCCCACTACAGATCTCAGAATTCTGGGTTGTGAGATGAGGGAAGGACACATGAAGCTCTAAAATAAAACCCCTGTAATCCATGGCAAATTCAGAGACCCCAGAAGAACCCCGTTGGTTCTCAGGCCATAATTATGCACATAAATTAGAGATTTACCCTGCTGGTAGCAACATCTCCTCAAGATCCCACGGTCCTTGTCTCTGACCTCCCCCTTGTCCAGGCCCTCCTCAGTGCGTCTCATTCGGTCACGTCCAAGCAGGGTCAGGCCCGGGAGCCTCAGGGACAAGCATCACAGCCAGGTTCCACACCCTGTTCCACGCCCCGACCAGCCATGTTCCAAAACACCAGACATGGCTACACCTCTGTTGTTTCACCCGTAAAATGGAGAAAATTGCCCCCACTTGATGTGTTTTTTGTGATTAAATGGACAATATTGAAAGAAAGAGAGTTGCAGTTGTTCAGGGATTTAGGTGGGAGATGTAAGGATGGATAAGAAGCAGCAGAAGAAGCAGGACATGCCAACCTTGAGGGCAAAACCCAACTTCACACCGCATATTCTGTGGACATGAAAAGTGCCTACAAGCTATGTATTCTGAGCACTAAGAAGCAAACGGGCTGGTGATATCCTAGAACAATAATGGTGACGGCCAACATTTGTTGAGCCTTTCTAAATGCCTTACCTCCCCGTCTCCTCTCTCCCTCACAGCAATCTGGCCCAAACTGGTTTTATCATCCTAATTTTATAGATGAGAAAATGGAGGCCCAGGGTTTGAAGCTCAAGTTCACAAGGGTAGTTAAGTGTGAGAGTCAGGCGGGGAGCCTGGGCAGGTGACAGACCGTGTGCTTTTGACCACTATACTTCCCTGTTTCTTGACTTGCAGAAAACGCTGGGGCAGCCCCCTGTCCTAGGGGCACCTGTGCACCTGTTCTGCGGGGTGACCTCCTCCTCGCCTCTCTCCCCAGCACACCCCTGCCTGAGAGGCCAGCCCCCTTCTCCTCCCGGAGGTGGTGGTTTCTGGCACTGGCATTCTGGGGCCTGGGGACAGCACCAGACGGGAAAGGACACATCTGATGGGGCTTCATGAATGACCACTGCTTACTTGGGCAGAATGCTCCGTGAAAATCCAGCTCTGGTCCCTTGTTCCAGAAGCATTTGGGGACACTTCAGATATGAACCTAAAGAGCATGGCCTATTAACCAAAAGGGTCTTATGTCTTATAGAATGATTAGTTCATTTCTGCCTACCTTAATGGGTTTTGGCCAAACCACTATTGATCAATGGTGATGACCAGCACTTTGGGACATCTTAGATGCTGCCAGCTGTGTCATCCTTGGTCCCCAGTTACAGCCAAGCCCCATCTCTACTTCTTCCACTAGCCTAGGCACCCTCATCCCTAGTGACTGGAATACTGAAGCCCACCAGAGCCCACCTGCCCCTGGAGCCCACCTGCTGGGCGTCATTCCAGGCAGTTGAAATAGGTGCTGATCGTGGGGGCGAGAGGGCCTCCAGGTCCCAATCCTTTAGCACTGCTCCCTGGACCACCATTATCATCAGATTCAGGTGCCTGGAGCCGGGTGCTTGACAAGGTTAGTCAAGGTGGCCTCTACCGTCCTGACCACAGAAAAACTGAATAAAAAACACATAGAAGACACATAGAACACTCATACCACTCGAGGACCCACGTGTAAGGATGTGTAAGAATTTACTTTATGTCAAGCTACAAGGCAAGTGTAGAGAATGAAGACAGAGATGAGCTGAGCTTCCCAACAGATGGCTCCTGAGGAGGTGGACACGGGGGGAGTCTCTCCCAGCATGGGGATCTATGCTTCTATGTGGGGAGTTGCTCAGCCTGGAGGGGTTTGTTCAGCAGGACTCCCTGACAGTCCTCCTCCTTTCTCTTTATTTGGTCATGGTTCATGGGGGAGAAAAAATGAAAGCCCTGGACATTTTTTTCCCAACCAATTCAATTATCCTTTGGCTGTCACCTATATCATCTTGAATGCAAGGCACTGCATAGACAAGGGTGTTCCAGTGGCATGTGAGTTTGCTCCTGTTTCTCTCTCTCTCTCTCTCTGCTCAAGTGTGCTGCTTACCTCTCCTGGAAAGTCAGTCCTGTGGCTCAGTCTTTCTTTCATTCACCTATTCATCATTCAACAAATACAGTGCATTTCCTCTTCCTGTCCTATGCAAACCAACAACATTCCCTGCCCTGAAAAGTTTCCAGCCACACTTCGTGTATTTCCCTCTCTTACTCATGGCTCTCTTTCTTTCTTGATTCTTTGAAGACCTCTGGTTTAAGCAACTCAATTCATCTGATACTTGCCCAAGAAAGTCAACTAAGAAAATTCACGAAGAGTAGGGGGATAGCTCAGAATCTGTCTATATCTGCTAAACTCAGAGTGCTCAATTAATTTACCCAGAAAATAAAACAGAAATTAAAGTAATATCCCAAAATTATAGTTTATGATGTACTGCTAAAATGCTACTCCTTTTTCTCTTTTCTAAACTCAATTATAGAATATTACTTTACTTTGTGGCAACAAATGACTCTTTATTTCTGCGTGACTGAACTTTTATTGTCACCCTGGCCCAGCCCTTTGCCTTGCCCGGCCCCCCTGTGCCCACCCATATCAGTGCAGAGAATTTGGGGCAGGGGAGGGGAGGTGGTTTCTGAATATGGGTAAGACTCCAAACAGATTCTGCTAATCTCAGGGTTTGGTGAAACTCTTTGCTCAGAAACTTTATAGCCAGTGGGAATTGATGGTTTGTGTTTGCTCTTCAAATAAAGGGACATTGGAGGTAGAGAGGGCATTTTCAGTGGAGCTGCTGACTTTTGAAATCTTGAGCCCTCTTCCTTATCAGGCCTGTTTATTACAGGTTTCATAAATGTTTTATGAGGGAATGGTGAGGCCCTGCTGACTCGGGGTGGTGACAGCTGTCTCCAACTTTCCACATTGTTGACAAGATCAAAGGACAGATTTACCACCTCATAAGATTGGGTGGATAAGATAGGGCAGAATCCTGGATTGACTTCTTGCCTCCATGCACACGGGCAAACAAAATGGGCTTGATCTGGTGCCGTGTTCTTCCCTGGCCTAGACTCCTTCGCATCATTTGTAGAACCATCTGGACCTCCCAAGCAATTCCTTCCCCAGGAAGCCAACTATTCTTTCTCCTTAACAATTTTAGAAATTAAAAAAAAAAAATGTATACGTTAAAGATTTAAATTATCTGAGCACTTCAATCTTCACTCTATTCATACGAGTGGCAGTCATTTAAAAATATGTACAATGGAAAAGAGGAAAAACTGGGTGCATAAAAATAATTTATGGTCAAATAAATCATCTCTAGAAACATTTATATTTTCAGGTAGAGAAATTGTATTGACTTTATTTCCAGCCATTGTTGACATTTTACCACAATTGCCTTGACAATCTTTGAGAATGTTCTTTTAATCTCTGTCATTATTATTGGAGACTTCCCTTATCGCTAGAAAATTCTTCTTCTTCTTTTTTTTTTTTTTGAGAAAGAGGGAAGAGTTCTTTCCCAAGTCAAAAGAAGTTTCTCTGATTTTCCAGAAATACCCATGCCACTCACCTTCTCTGTAACTCAGAGAAGGATGGGCCCTGAGGCCCTGCCCATGGCCAGACCATCTCTGGGAAGGTTAGGTGTGTTCTGGTGGTTGTAGGCCCACAGCCAGGTAATTCATTCCAGCTGCTAGAGCCTGGCCCCAGCAACGTATTAAGGGGCTACTTTGTAATCCACATTGTTCCGGAAAGGTTGTACAGCAGATCCTGAGAAAACTTGTGACGATAGCTCTGTTTACCTGAACTTTGTGTTTCCTTCACTCTAATCTCCTTTCTCCCCGTCCTGAGCATCTCCCCTTTCCCTGAGTTCCCTGATTTCCCTCTGCCGGGCTATCTGCTCTCCCCACATGCCCACCACCCGCTCACTCCTCCCCCACAGCTCTGCCTTCCTTTCAGGGCAGGCTTTCCTCATTTATCTACTCTTTCAAGTGCATTTACTGTGTGTCCTGAGGCCGCCCTAATCCCCATGAAGGTGAGGCTGCCAGACAGCTCTCATTTATTATAGCTACTCGCCTTCCTCAAATTTGTCAATTTGCAGAGTATTGAACGGTAATGGTGGTATATCCCACCATTAGTTGGGGATCCCTCCATGTGCCCCTCAACCATGCACGTTAGTTAATTCAGACCATTGCTCTATGAAAACCACCTCTGGCTTCAGGCTTTCGCACCTGGGTCCAGGCCCAGGGCACATGCAGTGATGGTGCAGACTGAGAAACACACCCCTTTCCCAGCTCTGGGCATGGGCTAGGGTCACCTTCCATCTTCTAACTTGCATTTAGAGGGACAAAAGCATACTCAAGTTTTGGAAATGTTTTTCAGGGGTAATGTGGGATTGCCACAGGGCCTGAACGACCAGCCCTGGATTGGATCAGGCCTGGAAAGAGAGGGAAAAAAGATTTGGGGAAAAGATAAAACAGGAAAGGTGGTTTTTAGAGTCGTGTCTGGAAGGACAGAAGCAGCGTGCATGCCTGGGAGGTAGATTTAATTCACTGTCACGGGGCAGCCTCTTCTCTCATTCCACATTTAAAATAATCCAAAAAAATATGAGGCCCAGCCCCTCCTCTCCTTTAGAGATAGCACTGGGTGCAGCCCATCTCCTTAGGAGCAGGGGGATTTCTTTAAAATGCAGATTCCTGGTCAGCAGCAAGTGAAGGTGGCTTTGGAAGCTACATTTGGGCACCGACCCCCAGATCGTTCTGATGCACGATGCGGCTCACACCTTGCAAAGGCTGACCTGGTGCAATGAACAGGCCCTGCTTTGGGAGGTGGGAGGTGGGAGAGGCATCTTCTAGTCTCCCATCTGCCTCCCATCTGCAATGTGACCTTGGACAAGTCACGTTGCCTTGATGGGTTAAGGCCCTCGGGTCCTCACCGTCCCCACCTCACATCCCCAACACCAGCTTTAGGATCTGGGGAGTCTGGGCTAGTATCTTAGTTATGCTGTTTGGTTCAGATCTGGTGAACACCAGAGCTTTGAGAAGTATCGTATCTACGCTTTTTTTTTTTTTTTTTTCATATCTACGCTTTGATTGTGAAGGCCGTATTGGCAAAGGAATGGCTCTAACCTCTCTCTGATGGCTTCATATGCCAGCCCGACCCTGGGTTCTTGCAACCCATGAGGCCAGTTGGCCACCCTGACGCCATTTCTGTTTTCCCAGCTGTGCGCCCCGCCCCCACAGCTCCAGGAGCAGCCGTGCGAGGTTAAGGGCGCAATGGGAGAGTGGGCCGCCTCTGTCCTTTACCAGCTACCAGACCTTGAGCAAGTTCCTCAGCCTCTCCTAGCCTCAGCACCAGGGGAACAATAACAGAACCTCCCTCATAGGGTTTGGGGGCTTACTTAGAGGAGTTAATATATACAAGATGCTGAGCCCGGTGCCCAGGACACGTCGAGGACCTGGTAGGCAGACTTGTTAGTGTTGCTGTTGTTACAGCACTCTACAGTTTACAGAGCTTCCATGTGGACCGCACGTTCATGAGATTTCCATAAAGACTCTTGGAGGGGTCCATTCCACCGTGCAAATCAACACAACTGTGACTCAGAGAAGTTGTGAGAGTCACAGTGCTAATTTCTTGGGACTCCAAGCCTGGGCTCTCTCTGATTCACAAGGATAATGTCTGATCTGTGTTGAGAGAGTCCCCTGTTGTGAAAGTGTTAGGCTTCACGGTTGTGAAAGTGTCTCGTGCCCATAGCAGTCCTGAGCGTCTATAGGAGTCGTGGTGACAGTGGGAGCCAGTATGTGGGGGTGTCCTCCGCAGGCGGGCTGGGGGGATTGCCGTGTCCTTTTCCCCCCTCTCCCTCTGTCCCTGCCTCCCTGATCATGATGCAGGCAGAGAAGCAGAACAGGAAGCAGGTGGCCTTGGGTAGGGGTGGGGAGAGATGCCGATGTGGAGTACAAACTCCAAGCCAGACTTGCTACACTGGGAAACTCAGTGTGTACAGCCTAGAACCAGCACTTCTGGGGCTGAACCAGTCCCTGGGATCGTCAGAGTGACATAGGGCCCTGGGGCTGAGAGGTGGGCACAGGCCTTCTCCCTTTCTCTCCAGAACCAGCAAACTTCTGTGATGCAGAGACTGTCCTCTGGCCCTCTGGCCCATAGGTCCTGTTTGTAAACAGTGCCATGCTGCCTTGGAATGCCTGGTGGTCTTAGTTCCAAGCAAGTCAGGTCAGAAAGTGGCGAACATTTTGATGCTGTGTTCTATGTAGGGACAACCCAAGCTGACCACCAGTCGAAGGGCATCAGGGAAGACTGATGGGCCTCACAGCACAAGGGAGTGGATGAGAAAGAAACTGAGCCACTTCTGTAAGCACAATGTTTCCTTGTGGGGGGTTGGGCTTAGAAGCACAATATTGGCCCTAGTTCCCCTCACGGTGGCCACAGAGTTGTCCAGAGACGTTCCAGGAGGCAGTTTGTAGGGGCCAAGGGTCCGGCTGCTCCGTCCATCTCTTGCCTGAAAGGTGTAGAGCAGCATCCATCTGCAAAGGCAGGAGCTGTCCGCTTGCAGGAAGCTCGTGAGCTGAGCAGTACAGAGCGTGGGCAGTTGGGTTCCGTTTCGTGGAGTGGCCGCCGGAGGCTTCCCAGACCTGCGTCGCTTGGCCCCAGGCAGACCGGCCCCAGGAGCAAGCAGTGACTGCCGACCGGCAGCGCATGCCCCATCTTGGCCCTGTGGCCCCGGCTTTTTATGGTCAAGTCCATGGAAGAGGCTGGGCCTGGGCTTGGGGCTGCGGTGGGGCTGTTGAACGAGGCAAAGAAGGCAACTTTTATTATCTGGGGAATTGTTTCCGAAACATTATCAACTCAGATTATTGGCCACAAATTTTCACTCGAAATCAGAGAGTAATAGGCTTTTACAGTGCAGTAAAAAGCGTATTAGCTGGTTCTGGGGTGTCTCACCTCTTGTTTACTCCGCTGTTTTATCAATATTGCCATAACCTGACACTTCTGGGTAGAGGACGATCGTAAAGTGTCCATAGATCCTGTAAACCACACTAAATAGAGATTAGTATTACTACTAAGTTTAAACCCTAGTAAAAGATAATTAAATTGATGGAAGTGGCTGTAAATCTCCCTTTTATCAAGTGCTCGCTCTCGTGCGGGCGGTCTCGAGCCTTATTATTTTACAGCATCATTAATGCCCTGGCAAGATCGGTGCCGCAAGTGGATGCTGCTGTCTGCTGGCTGAGGAGACAACAAGACGTACCAAATACGCCCCCCGAATCTCTGCAGGCTCTCCCCTCCCTTCGCTTCTGGACTGCGGTGCTCGGCTGCGACTCGTCTCCGCACCGGGACCAGTGCAGGGAAACAGGGCCGACCCTCCAGACCACTGTCCCGTCTGGTCCTCCGGCCCTTTAGGGAGGACCCCGGGTGTTTTTAAAGGTTGCCTTTTCCAGTGCTCTTGAATGCAACCCTTTCCGAGAAGCTCCTATGGGGCCCCTGCTTTCTGCAGAGACTGTCTTATGAGACCAAATAATGCTGCTTTGGGGGGGAGATAAAACTACCAAACCATGACTCAGTGGAGGCAGCTGAAACACAAACACATTTTTTAAAAAAGAGATTTATTTATTTATTCGGGGGGGAGGGGCAGACGGAGAGGATCCCCAAGCAGACTCCCCGCTGACCCATAAGACCACGACCTGACCCGAAACCAAGAGTCGGACGCTCAACTGACTGCTCCACCCAGGCGCCCCACAAACATAATTTTAATAGTTGCCTCACCGAAAGGGGAGATCCCTGGATGTAGCTTGTATCTGAGAGGCTCAGTCCTAGCAAGGAGTCTCCCATCACGGAATGATTCAGTAGAAGTCTTTTGATAAGGGCGAGGGTGGCCTAAGGGCTGAGCACAGCAGGTTGGCACTGGGGCAGCAGAGTCCTGGGGGCCGTCTCTCTCGGAGGATGTGCCTCTGCGGCTGCCACATTAAGGGATTATTAGTGGGGTGCCCCCATCCCCCACCCCACCCTTTCTACATGTCCACCAGCTAATCCAAGCCTCAGTCAATGGCAAAACCCATGTGTCCGCCAGCTAATCCAAGCCTCAGTCAAGGCCTGGGCCAAGCCTGTGGGCCTGGGATCTGTCGGGGCAGAGCTCCCAAGCAGAGAGTCCAGGAGTCTGCCAAAAGCTGGCTTGTCCTCCATCTGGTCCCTTCTCTCCAAGGCCACTGGAATGAAGGGACATCTGCTTCTTGCCACCAATCCGTTTCCCTTCCAAAGCAGTGTTGGCAACCAGATGCATGACCCTCGGCAGGTGGAGTAGCTAGCAGCAGGGGTGGGCTTTGTGTCTCTGGCCTTAGCCTGGGCTGGCAGCCACCCTTATGGTTCCAGGTACCACCCAGAGTCAGGTGGTGGCTTCTTCAGGCATTAGTCCTTCTGGACGTCCCCAGAGGCTCCATCTGCCTAAAGAAGGGACTCCCTTAGGTGTTTCCATTGCATTTTTGAATCCCAGTTAACAAGACCCCATTATGTATGGAATAGAGATCCTGGGGGCCAAAACTCTTCTGCATACCTGCCCCTGACCTTGGCAGTGACCCTGACTTGAGCCTGTGGGGAACTCAGGGCTCAGGGCTGTGTGACTGCCTTGCCTGACAAGGCCAAGTTCTCGGGCCCCTGGGTGAGCCTCGATCTTTGGCTGGCCTTGACTGCAGAAACGGGAACATGAACAAGGAAATAGTCCCACAGAAGAGTCATCTGGGAGAGACTGGATTTGCCCACAGCAGATAAACACTTTTTTTTTTTCTTTTTATTGCCTAAAGCTAAGCGATATGTACCTTGGTTGGAATTAGCAGGCTGAAAGTTCAAGAGATAAGCAGCTTCTCTTGGCGTGAGTGATCAGCAGGCCCGGCAGTGGGGTCTTGTTTTGGGAGGCCTCACCTTTTGAACTCGGGGCCTGATTCCCCTTTGCTGTTTCATAATCTCCGGCGGCAGGGAGTATGAGCGGAGAGGACATGCTGGGCCCCGTCACAGGGCCCCACCTCAGTGTACCATGCTGGGGTGATTTTGTCCCTGAGTTCACATTGGACTGGGCCACTCCACAGGATGGCAGCAAGTACTTAGAGTCCTGTTCTGTGCTGGACCCCTGGAAGGCTTCTTCAGGCCCAGGGCCTGCCTTCAGGGAGCTCAGAACCCAACGTGGAACTTAATAGCAAGCTCATAAACCCTGCCTCTGTTTATGGTGTTTCTGTGGAAAAGTGGCCTCAGTTTGGCTGAAGTCATGTTGAGCACTTGCAATTTCTTAGTGCCCTTGTTACAATGCTGTTTCTTGGGGCCACTACCCAGGGCTGCTGTGCAAAGACCCACATCTATTCAGGTTGGGGAACTGGGCCCTGTAGTGTGAAAGCCAAGAACCATAGTCTCAGAAGTGAAAAACTCACATCATCATTTACTGAGCGGCTGTTGCAGGCAAGAGAGCTCTCTGTCTCTTTATGTTGTGTAAACAAACAGGTGGTTATACTTGACAAAGGCATGTTCAGCTGCTAATGAATGAACCTCCCCTGCTTGGGACATTTGAGTGTTTTGCTATGGTAAGCACAGGACCGTGAAAGCCAATCTGCAGAAATATACACACAGCACGAGGTGCTTACCGATCCATTCACAGAGGTCCTGGGCCAGGAGGAGGCACTGGGATCACCTGGCTGAGAACCAAGCTAACGCCTGAAGAAAAAAGATTCTGGTGCCCTTAACACAAAGAAGTCTGTTCTCAGAAAGTTATAATAAAAATGATTTCTCTGGTTCAGAGTCTACTCATTTATCATCTCATTCGATGGGTGTTTATTAAATGCTTCTGTGCCAAGCACACTCCTGGATCCGCAGGATATAACTGAGCGGGACCCCCATCCTGGACCTTCCAGAGCTCCCAGGAGGGCGATGAGACACGTGAACATTGCGTGTTGAGTGGGGTGACACACAGACGCCACGGGGACCTAGGCCCGCTTCCACGCTCCCAATCCTGCTGTGTGTGTGCACGTGCGCATGGGTGCTCGTACGTGTGTGGCACGGATGCACAGACCCATCAGACCTGCTCCCAAACCTGCTCATGCCCGTGAACTCTCAGCCTCCTGCCCTGGATAATTGCAACCTTTAAGAATTGAGCATTTGACACACATTATTTTTTTCTCGCACAGGATATTTTCCAATTCAATGAATATGTGCCACATTTGAAATTATGTTCCTCAAGAGTAGCCTGTGATCCTTTTCGGGATGGAGGGAGAGGAAAAAGAAAGAACAAAGAGAACCCCAACAAAAGGGAAAACAATGACAGCAACGAACAACCCCTCAGGTGCTATGACCCAAGAAAACTCTGGAAGGTCAGGGCTGGGGCTGACTGTAGAATGCTCTCAGTGCTTAAGCTAATAAACCCGACTATCTTGAAGAGTAAACACCATGCTGTTTTGCCAACTATTAGATTTTTACTACTCTCCAATAAAGTGAGCGCATTATTCATTTCAAATAATATGCCACTTATTGTTTCCTAAAGATTAGCAATTGAAAGAGATGTCAACAATTTTCACTCTTTAAATTAAGTATAATAGGCTTTTATAGCGCGGTATAAAGATATCGAAGGGAAAGGCTGCAATTGCAAGCTTGATTTTCCCTTTATCTATCCATACAGCCCCAATTTGACACTTGGGAGCAGAGGAAGCTTGTAAAGAGCCCGCAGACCCCATAAAGCCGGTGACACTTGGATTAGTCTTACAGCTCACTTTGGGCACAGTAAAGTGATAATTTAATTAACTAATGGGGCCGTAAGCATGAGGGTTTATCTAATGAGTTCCCTTCTCCTTTGCCTCCTGGTAATTCCAGCGCTCGGTGTTTACAGATTTGCAGTAGCCTGGGCTAAGACGCACCCAGAGAGGAGCATCTTGTCCAGGTGTCCCCCCCCAGGCCCCATGGGCTTCTGTTTGTGCTGTTTCTGTGGAGTTGGATGTCATTGCTGCTCCTGGACAAACATACAACAGCTTATCAGGGCATGTTTTGAATAGTTTCATGGTTTCTCCAAGGTCTCTAATACGCTCTCTGTGCGTATATTAATAATATTGATCCTACAGGCTCCGCGCTCAGTGCGGAGTCTGCTTTAGATTCTCTCCCTCCCCCTCTGCCCTTCCCCCTGGCTTGTGCACGCTCTCTCTCTAAAATAAATTAAAAAAATAATAATAATATAGATTCCCACTAGTATTGTGTGTCCGTGTAAACACGTGTCTGTGCCCGTGTGAGGGTATGTGTGGGTGTGCATATGCGTGCATGTGTGCGTGAGGGTGGATCTGGAGGAAACTTTGAACTCTGCCTATCAGCCTCACCTCCGACCTGGCTCATGCGGCAGGTGGACACGCAGGAGCTGAGAGCCGGGGCAGAGACCACGGGGGTGGGGGGGGGGGCGGTGTTCCCAGAATAGCCCTTTCACAGCCCCTGGCACCCCTGGGTTATTAGGCATTTCTTTCTTGCCTGTGCCCTTGTTCCACCATCCTGCAGCCAACATCTGCTGTTCTGCGGCTGAGCCCACCTCCTGGGGAAGGATTCCTTGGGGCCTCGTTCTACTCCAGGGTGATTGCAATCACAGCTGAGAAGTGTCACCTTGACCCCGCGACTAACTGTTCTTCAGGGCCCCAGGAGGCCAGTATAGGCCTGGAGGGGTCAGTTCATGGTTCCGGGACCCAGAGACCAAGAGGATGAGCTCCGTGGGTGGCCTGTGTTCACCTGGGGCGCAGGCCAGCTCAACAATCACGCTGGGAGGATGGACGCTCCCAGTTGAAACATTATACCATTTGGGCTGCTGAGCACACCCCCCCACCCCCCCACCCCCTCACTTAGAAGGGAGCTGCTGGTGTTCATCCAGAGTAGGTCTTGCAGAGCGGTAGATAGGGCCTACCCAACGGGGTCATTTCCAGATTTCGGTCCTAAGGGAAGCTTTCACCACCATTTGGTCTCAAAGCCACTATCCACATGGGAATTTTGGTGACTCCTTGTACTTGCCCAGAGCAACTCTCAGCTTCAGAATACCAGCTGCTGAGCAATTCAGAGGCGGAGCTGGGCCGGCAGAAGGTGGAAAGGAGTCTGAGCCACCTGGAGAGGCTCTCCCTTGCCTTCCCATCTCTGCTTCACTCGGGGAATGACCACCCCATCTGAGGACTCTCCAAAGCCTCAGAATTCCTAGGGGAGCTTTTGTACTGATGCTTGGGTTCTATCCCGGAAATGTGGATTTCTCTCGTTTTGGTAATTTCTTCTTTTTAAAAAACGTTTTCAAAAATTTGTAAGAGTTAGCTTTTAAAAACTTGTGGTGAAAAACATATAACATAAAATTTACATTTTAACCATTTGTCAGTGTGCCACCCAGTGACAGTAAGTACATTCACACTGTCGTGCAACCGTCACTGCCATCCAGCTCTTGAATTCTTCCGATCTTGCAAAGCTGGATCCCTGTCCCCATGAAGCACGAACTCCTCATTCCCCTCTCCCCCCACCCCCAGCCCCAGGCAACCACCCTTCTACTTTCTGTCCCTAGGAAGGTGATGACTCCAGGCACCTCATACGAATGGAATCATACAGTCTTTGTGCTTTTATGCCTGGCTTATTTCACTTAGCATCTTGTCTTCACGGTTAATCCATGTAGCAGGTGTCGGAACTTGCTTCCATTGTAAGGCTGAAGAAGATTGCATTATGTTAGATATCACATGTGTTTGTCCATTTATCTGTTGATAGACATTTGGGTTGTTTCCATCTTTTGGCTATTTTGAAGAATGCTGCTATGAAGATGGGTGTGCAAATATCTCTTTGAGTCCTTGCTTTCAATTCTTTTTTTTTTTTTTTTAAGTTGGCTCCACGCCCAGCATGGAGCCCAACACGGGGCTTGAACTCATGACCCTGAGATCAAGACCTGATCTGAAATCAAGAGTCAGACACTTACCTGACTGAGCCACCAGGTGCCTGCCTGCTTTCAATTCTTATAGGTATATGTCTTGACGTGGAATTGCTGCATTGCACGGGAATTCTATGTTTAGCTTAGGAGGACCTGCCATACCCTTGTCCACAGCAGTGGTACCATTTTACATCCCCACCAATGATGCCCAAGGATTCCAGTTTCTCCACTTTTCTTGCCAAAGCTTATTATTTTCCATTTGTTTGCTTAATAATAACCATCCTAACAGACATGAGGTAATATCTCACTATGAATTTGATTTGCACTGGGAATTAATAATTTTAAAAATTCCCCAGGAGGTGCTAGTGAGCATCCAGAGTTGAGAATCACTGAGTAAATGCCCATTCTTTATTGAGCCCATATTATTTACCAGGCACTCTTCTAAATCCCCATTTGTTCCCCACATCCACTCAGTGAGGTAGGAGACACTCTCTTTCCTACAGATGAGAAAACGAAGCACCCAGAGGTGAAGACCACTCATCTAGTAGGTGGTGGGGCTAAAATTCAAGTCCAGATCTTGTGGTCCCCAGAGCTCCTGAGCTCATTTGGGGTCCTCCTGCCTCAGGAAGAGAAGGTGCCAAGGGCCATGAGGGAAGTTGCAATGTGCATGGGGTCAATACCATCTAAAAACAATACCAGAATGAGATCTTACTTTAATTCTTGAAAGGAACGTTTTTTCACACTCCTTTTTTTAGGAAGGAGGTTTAATAAAGAAGAGTGTTTCATTTTAAGTAATCATAGTTCTTTCCCTTTTACCTAATAATTTAATAGTTATTTTAAAGTCATTTATTCAAATAAAACTCAGGCTTCTGTGTTTTCAGAGGGACAGAAAACTAGAATCCGTTCCGCGTGTATCTCCTGGACTTACTAAGAGCCTGGAACAGGGCCATGTGTTAGAATTGGAGTATAACGATACTGCCATCTTGTGGGAAATTAAAGTGTGGCCCTTCACACCTACGGCAACTTAACCCTCAAGCCAGAATTAAGAATTTCTGTGCACAGGCTTGTCTAGATCCATTTCTAGTCAAGATGGGGCTGGGGTGGGGGGCGGGAGGCGGGGGGGAACAGTGTGTGCAGAAAAAATCGTGTTCTGTCAAAAGCAATTCATACTGTTGAGGGTCAAAGTCAGAGTCATGCCCTCAAGTGACAGGGGCAATAGCAGATATAGTCTTGTTCCCTTTGCCACTCCCAGATTCTACTGCCCAGAGGGGAAGCTGTGGGTGGATCCACTGGGGCATCAGGAGGAGGGCTAACTACCCAGCAACCATGTTTCCACCCCACCCACAGAGACGAGCAGGACAAATCTGAGCCTGGGATGCCTACTCTGATTGTCTTAAGTTTAAGAAGGTCTAGAATGGGCAAGAACTCCCCCCGCCCCCCATCCCGCCCCTCCTCCTCCTTCTTCATAACCTACTTTATTGAAATATAATTTATGTACCATACAATTCACACATTTCAAGTGTACAAATCGGTGCTTTCTCGTATATTCACGGAGTTTTACAACCATCACCACCGTTTCAGAACATTCTCATCACCCCAAACAGAAACCCCATACATACCATTTAGCCATTAACCCCCAATCCTCCCATCTCTCTGAAGCTATGGCAACCACTAATCAGCTTTCTTTTTATTTTGTGTGATTTAAAAAATATGGTTATCTATGAGTTACATTTATTTATTATTTATTTATTTATTTTTAAAGATTGTATTTATTTATTTGAGAGAAAGAGAGCGCACACAAGCAGGAGGAGTGGCAGAGAGAGAGGGAGAAGCAGGCTTCCCGCTGAGCAGGGAACACGATGTGGGGCTCAATCCCAGGACCCTGGGATCATGACCTGAGCCAAAGGCAGATGCTAAACCAACTGAGCTACCCAGGTGTCCCTACATTTATTTATTTATTAATTGAGATATAAATGGACATATAACATATTAGTTTCAAGTGTACAACATAATAATTTGATATTTGTATATATTGCAAAATGATCACATCAAAAAGTTTAGTTAACATCTACAGTTATAATTTTTTTTCTTGTGATGAGTACTTGTAAGATCTACTCTCTTAGCAACTTCCAAATATACAGCACAGTACTTTTTTCTATTAACATATAATGTATTATTTGTTTCAGGGGTACAGGTCTGTGATTCATCAGTCTTACACAATTCACAGTGCTCATCACAGCACATACCCTCCCCAG
Source organism: Phoca vitulina (assembly GCF_004348235.1). Taxonomy (NCBI): domain Eukaryota; kingdom Metazoa; phylum Chordata; class Mammalia; order Carnivora; family Phocidae; genus Phoca; species Phoca vitulina. The sequence continues at coordinate 73,490,706 of NW_022589708.1, forward strand.
TGTCCATCACCCAGCCACCCCATCCTCCCATCCCCCCCTCCCCTCCAGCAATCCTCAGTTTGTTTCCTGAGATTAAGAGTCTCTTATGGTTTGTCTTCCTCTCTGGTTTCGTCTTGTTTCATTTTTCCCTCCCTTCCCCTATGATCCTCTGTCTTGTTTCTCAAAGTCCTCATATCAGTGAGATCATATGATACTTGTCTTTCTCTGATTGACTTATTTCGCTTAGCATAATACCCTCTAGTTCCATCCATGCCTTTGCAAATGGCAAGATTTCATTTTTTTGATGGCTGCATAATATTCCATTGTAAATAAACACCACATCTTCTTTATCCATTCATCTTTTGATGGACATCTAGTCTCTTTCCATAGTTTGGCTATTGTGGACATTGCTGCTATAAACAGTGGGGTGCAGGTGCCCCTTCGGATCACTACATTTGTATCTTTGGGGTAAATACCCAGTCATGCAATTGCTGGGTCATAGGGTAGCTCTATTTTCAACTTTCTGAGGAACCTCCATACTGTTTTCCAGAGTGGCTGCACCAGCTTGCATTCCCATCAACAGTGTAAGAGCGTTCCCTTTTCTCCGCATCCTCGCCAACACCTGTCGTTTCCTGACTTGTTAATTTTAGCCATTCTGACTGGTGTGAGGTGGTATCTCATTGAGGTTTTGATTTGGATTTCCCTAATGCCGAGTGATGTTGAGCACTTTTTCACGTGTCTGTTGGCCATTTGGATGTCTTCTTTGCAGAAATGTCTGCTCGTGTCTTCTGCCCATTTCTTGATTGGATCATTTGTTCTTTGGGTGTTGAGTTTGGTAAGTTCTTTATAGATTTTGGATACTAGTCATTTATCTGATATGTCATTTGCAAATATCTTCTCCCATTCTGTTGGTTTTCTTTTGGTTTTGTTGATTGTTTCCTTTGCTGTGCAAAAGCTTTTTATCTTGATGAAGTCCCAATAGTTCATTTTTGCCCTTTCTTCCCTTGCCTTTGGCGATGTGTCTAGGAAGAAGTTGCTGCGGCTGAGGTCGAAGAGGTTGCTGCCTGTGTTCTCCTCAAAGATTTTGATGGATTCCTGTCTCACATTTAGGTCTTTCATCCATTTTGAGTCTATTTTTGTGTGTGGTGTAAGGAAATGGTCCAGTTTCATTCTTCTGCATGTGGCTGTCCAATTTTCCCAACACCATTTGTTGAAGAGACTCTCTTTATTCCACTGGACATTCTTTCTGCTTTGTCAAAGATTAGTTGACCATAGAGTTGAGGGTCCATTTCTGGGCTCTCTGTTCTGTTCCACTGATCTATGTGTCTGTTTTTGTGCCAGTACCATACTGTCTTGATGATGATAGCTTTGTAATAGAGCTTGAAGTCCAAATTGTGATGGCACCAGCTTTGCTTTTCTTTTTCAACATTCCTCTGGCTATTTGGGGTCTTCTCTGGTTCCTAATTTTAGGATTATTTGTTCCATTTCTTTGAAAAAAGTTGATGGTATTTTGATGGGGATTGCATTGAATGTGTAGATTGCTCTAGGTAGCATAGACATTTTCACAATATTTGTTCTTCCAATCCATGAGCATGGAACGTTTTTTCCATTTCTTTGTGTCTTCCTCAATTTCTTTCATGAGTATTCTCTAGTTTTCTGAGTACAGATTCTTTGCCTCTTTGGTTAGATTTATTCCTAAGTATCTTATGGTTTTGGGTGCAATTGTAAATGGGATTGACTCCTTAATTTCTCTTTCTTCTCTCTTGTTGTTTGTGTATAGAAATGCCACTGATTTCTGTGCATTGATTTTATATCCTGCCACTTCACTGAACTCCTGTATGAGTTCTAGCAGTTTGGGGTGGAGTCTTTTGGGTTTTCCACATAAAGTATCATATCATCTGCAAAGAGTGAGAGTTTGACTTCTTTGCCAATTCAGATGCCTTTTATTTGTTTTTGTTGTCTGATTGCTGTGGCTAGGACTTCTAATACTATGTTGAATAGCAGTGGTGATGGTGGACATCCCTGCCGTATTCCTGACCTTAGAGGAAAAGCTCTCAGTGTTTCTCCATTGAGAATGATATTTGCTATGGGTTTTTCATAGATGGCTTTTATGATATTGAGGTATGTACCCGCTATTCCTACACTGTGAAGAGTTTTAATCAAGAAAAGATACTGTACTTTGTCAAATGCTTTTTCTGCATCTATTGCTAGTATCATATGGCTCTTGTTTCTTTCTTTCCTTCTTTCTTTCTTTCTTTTAAAGATTTTATTTATTTGACAAAGAGAGACACAGCCAGAGAGGGAACACAAGCAGTGGGAGTAGGAGAGGGAGAAGCAGGCCCCCCGCCGAGCAGGGATCCCGATGTGGGGCTTGATCCAGGGCTCTGGGATCACGACCCAAGCTGAAGGCAGACGCTCAGTGACTGAGCCACCCAGGGCCCCTGTTCTTTCTTTTATTAATGTATTGTATCACATTGATTGATTTGTGGATTTTGAACCAACCTTGCAGCCCAGGAATAAATCCCACTTGGTCGTGGTGAATAATCCTTTTAATGTACTGTTTGATCCTATTGGCTAGTATTTTGGTGAGAATTTTTGCATACATGTTCATCAGGGATATTGGTCTGTAGTTCTCCTTTTTGATGGGGTCTTTGTCTGGTTTTGGAATCAAGATAATGCTGACCTCATAAAATGAATTTGGAAGTTTTCTTTCCATTTCTATTTTTTGGAACAGTTTCAGAAGAATAGGTATTAATTCTTCTTCAAATGTTCGGTAGAATTCACCTGGGAAGCCATCTGGCCCTGGGCTTTTGTTTGTTGGGAGATTTTTGATTACTGCTTCAGTTTTCTTCCTGGTTACGGGTCTGTTCAGGTTTTCTATTTCTTCCTGGTTCAGTTTTGGTAGTTTATACGTCTCTAGGAATGCATCCATTTCTTCCAGATTATCTAATTTGCTGGCATAGAGTTGCTCATAATATGTTCTTAAAATTGTTTGTATTTCTTTGGTGTTGGTTGTGATCTCTCTTCTTTCATTCATGATTTTATTTATTTGGGTCCTCTCTCTTTTCTTTTTGATAAGTCTGGCCAGGGGTTTATGAATCTTATTAATTCTTTCAAAGAACCAGCTCCTACTTTCGTTGATCTGTTCTACTGTTCTTTTGGTTTCTATTTCATTGATTTCTGCTCTGATCTTTATTTTTTCTCTTCTCCTGCTGGGTTTAGGCTTTATTTGCTGTTCTTTCTCCAGCTCCTTTAGGTGTAGGGTTAGGTTGTGTATTTGAGAACTTTCTTGTTTCTTGAGAATTGCTGTATACTTGTATTGCTATATACTTTCCTCTTAGGACCGCCTTTGCTGAATCCCAAAGATTTTGAAGAGTCGTGTTTTCATTTTCATTTGTTTCCATGACTTTTTAAAATTCTTCTTTAATTTCCCAGTTAGGCCTTTCATTCTTTAGTAGGATGCTCTTTAGCCTCCATGTATTTGAATTCTTTGCAACTTTCCTCTTGTGATTGAGTTCTAGTTTCAAAGCACTGTGGTTCAAAAATATGCAGGGAAGGATCCCAATCTTTTGGTACCAATTGAGACCTGATTTGTGACCCAGGACGTGATCTATTCTGGAGAATGTTCTGTGTGCACTAAAGAATGTGTATTCTGTTGCTTTGGGTTGGAATGTTCTGAACATATCTGTGAAGTCCATCTGGTCCAATCTGTCATTTAAAGTTTTTATTTCCTTGTTGATCTTTTGCTTAGATGATCTGTCCATTTCAGTGAGGGGGGTGTTAAATACAGCACAGTATTATTAACTCTAGTCACCATGCTATACATTTCATCTCCAGGTCTTATTTATTTTGTAACTGGAAGTTTGTACTTCACTAACTTACTTTCTGTCTCTGCAGATTTGTTTATTCTGGACATCAAACATAAACAGAATCATATGATTATGTAGTCTTTTGTGAAGAACTTTCATATACAATGTTTTCAAGGTTCAATCATGTATTAACATATAGTGATACTTCATTCCTTTCTGCTGCTGAGCGCTATTTCATGGGATGCCTATATCATATTGCTTTTATCCATTTGTTAGTTGCCAGACATTAGGGGTTTTTCCCTTCACTTTTTGGCTGCTATGGGTAATGCTGCTATGAACACTCTTGTACAAGTTTTCATGTGAACATATGTTTGCATTTCTCTTGTGTATTCTCCTTGATGTGGATCTATGGATCTAACTCCTGGTTTAATACCTTGAAGAGTTGTCACACTCTTTCCAAAGTGGCTGCACTGTGGCACCTGGGTGGCTCAGTCAGTTAAGCATCTGCCTTTGGCTCAGATCATGATCCCAGAGTCCTGGGACCAAGTGCTGAATCAGGGCTCCCTGCTCCACAGGGAGTCTGCTTCTCCCTCTGCCCCTCCCTCAAAATGGCTGCAACATTTTCCATCCCCACCAACAGTGTACGAGGGTTCCAATTTTTTGACATTGCCACTTAGGTTTGTACATTCTAGGTACAGTTCTCTTATTAGATGTATGATTTGCAATTTTTTTAACCATTCAGTGGGTTGTCTTTTCACTTTCCTGATGGTGTCCTTTAAAGTACAAAAGTGGTTAATGATGAATCAGCAAAAAAAAATTATCTATTTTTTCTTTTGTTGCTTATACTTTACGCCTTATATCAGAGAAACCTTTGTCAAATCCAAGATCAAGATATGCTCCTACGTGTTTTTCTAAGAGTTTTATAGTTTTATCTTTCTTTTTTTGATTTGATACATGTATGTATTGCAATATGATTACTGTCACAGTGTTAGCTAACACCTCCATTACATCACATAATTATCATTTTATTTTGTGGCGAGAACATTTAAGACCTAGTGTTTTAGCACCTTTGAAGTATACAATACAGTATTGTATCCTCTATCTTTTTTTCTCTTAGTCTAGCTAAAGGTTTGTCAATTTCGTTTATCCTTTCAAAAAACAGGCTCTTAGTTTCATTGATGCTCTATTGTTTTTTTGGTCTCTACTTCATTTATTTCTGCTCTGAATTTTGAATTTTGTTATTTCTTTCCTTCTGCTAACTTTGGGCTTAGTCTGTTTTTCTTTTTCTAGTTCCTTGAGGTGTAAAGTTAAGTTGCTCATTCGAAACCTTACTTTGTTCTTAATATATGCATTCATTGCTATGAATTCTCTGAGAACTGAGGAATCAAGAAAACATGACACCACCAAAGATCATCCTACAGAAGTCAAACCCCAAGACATGGAGACCTGTGATTTACCCGGTAAGAAATTCAAGATAACTGTTCTGAAGAAACTCAGTGAGCTACATTTAGAGTAATTATTGATAAGTAAGGACTTATTAATGCCATGTTATTAATTACTTTCTGGCTGTTTTGTAGTTCCATTGTTCCTTTTATCCTCTCTTACTGCCTACCTTTGTGAATTGGTAAGTTTCCTTGGTGGTAAGTTCTGATTCCTTTCTCTTTAGCTTCTGTAAAATTACTATATGTTTTTGCTTTGTGGTTACCATGAGGCTCACCTAAAACATCTTATAGATAAAACAGTCTGTCTTAAGCTGAGAGCAACTTAATTTCAACCACATACAAAAACTCTAACCTTTTACTCCCTCTACTTGTATGTTTTTGATGTCACAATTTACTTCTTTTTATTCTATATATTTGTTAATAAATTATAGTAGCTATAGTTATCTTTCATACTCTTTTCCTTTAGCCTTTACACCATAGCTAAGTGGTTAATATACCATAGTATTACAGAATTAGAGTTTTCTAAATCTGACGGTACATTTACCTTTACCATTGTGTTGTATATTTTCATATGTTTTTATGTTACTAATTAGTGGCTTTTCATTTGATTTTGAAGAGCTCTTTTCAGCACTTCTTATAAGGCAGGTCTAGTGGGGCTGAACTCCCCAGTTTTTGTTTGTCTGGGAAAGTATTTCTTCTTCATTTCTGAAGTATAATTTTGCCAGATGGGGTATTTTTGGCTGGCATTTTTTTTTTCTTTCAGCACGTTGAATATATCATTCCAGTTTCTCCTGGCCTGTAAGGTTTCTACTAAGAAATCTGATCACCTAATGAGGTTCCTTTATAGATTAAAATCTTTTTTCCTCTCTCTTGCTGCTTTTAGGATTCTCTCTTTGTGTTTCATTTTTGACATTTTCATTATAATGTGTCTTGGAGAAGATTGTTTTGAATTGAAATAATGGGATGGTCTATTAGATTCATGAACTTGGATTTCCAAGTCTCTTCCCAGGTTAAGAAAGTTCTTGACTGTTATTTCCTAAAATTAACATTTTTCCTCCTCTTCTTCTCTTCTTCCTCTGGAACTCCAATAATTCTGGTATTCTTTCTTTTTGATGGTGTCCTATAGAACACTTAGGCTTTTTTTTCTTTTTCCCATTCTTTTTCATTTTTTTTTTTTTTTCCTTGTTCTCCTCCTACTGGGTTATTTCAAAGTTCCTTTCTTCTGACTCGCCGATTATATCTTCTATTTGGTGCATTCTGATGTTAATGCTCTCTGTTGAATTTTTCATTTCATTTATTCAATTCTTCAGCTCCAGAATTCCTGTTTGGTTCTTTTTTATGATTTCTATTTCTTTGTTAAACTTCTCATATTGTTCATGTATTATTTTCCTGATTTTGTTGAATTGTCTTTCTCTGTCTTCTTGTGGCTCTCACTGAGTTTCTTCAGAACAGCTATCTTGAATTTCTTATCTGGTAAATCACAGGTTTCCATGTCTTGGGGTTTGACCCCTGCAGGATGATCTTTTGGTGGTGTCATGTTTCCTTGATTCCTCAGGTTCCCTGGGGTTTTGCATTGCTATTTTTGCATTTAAAGTAGCAGTCTCCTCCTCCAATCTTTACTAGCTGCCTTCAGGTGGGAGATCATTTTCATTGGTCCTACTTATATCTGGGGCTTTTTCTGACCTTGTTTGGATGTACCTGCTCCATGTCTCTTGTTTCCTCTTGTGGCTGAATTCTTCAGTTTGTATGTCTTCTCTCCATCTTACAACACACCAATCTGACTGTTGGAAACCTCTTTTTTGTTTTCCAGAAGGTGACACTACAGCTTAAGATGGTAGTTTCTTCTTTGCTTGTAGATTCTGGCTTGTTTCCTGCATGTTCTCCTGGTAACCTCCAGCTCACTCTCACTGCTGCCCTCAGGAGTGCCCACAGAAGCTGGCTGCAGAGCAGGGGGAGTTGTGTGTGTGGCAATCAGGGTGTTGGGGATGCCCACGGGCCAGGTGGGAGAATCCTTGGGTGAGGTTTTCTCAGCAGCTCATGGGTGGGCTTTCTGCTGGAGTCCAAAATGCAGTTGGCAGGAATTGTGTTTCTTTAATGCCCTCAGATACTTCTATCTGCCACTTTCCCAATTTCCTCCCTACTCCCTCACCCACCTCCCCCATCCCATCTTGGAGAGAGAGATAGGAGAGAAATTGGTTTCTTCAGCACCACCCTGCACAGACAAGAAGCTGGATGCTCACTCACTGCTCTTTCTTTTTCTCCACAGGAGAGATCCCTGGTGTCCTATAGTCCTAAAGTTCCTCTTTCCTACTCCAATGGGTCCAGACATATATTTCTCTTTTTTGCACAGTAGAATGCTCTATTCTCTATAAACCTAGACATCTACAAAGGATATCTTGTCCATGGGTGTCTGCCTAAGTCAGTGTTCTCCAGTTGTTCCCAGACTGTGCCCAAGAGGGACAAGCCAGTTTATAGGCAACTGCCAGTTCCACGGCTTGTACTGTTCTGTCTGCCTGTTACCTGAGTCACAGATGGGTGAGACTCTTCCTGGAACCCTTGGCATGTGGTACTAGATCCCACAAGTCCTACAGAGGCACTTTTGTTCATGGATGGATGCTGAATTTTAGTTGTTGAAGTGGGGACAAACAAGAGGGACATCTTATGCCACCATGATGCTGACCTCTCTGGTTTTATCTCTTACATTTAGGTCTTTGACCCATTTTGAATTATTTTTTGTGTGTTCAGTGTGGGGTAAAAGTCCAACTTCATTCTTTTGCATGTGGACATCCAGTTGTTCCAGGACATTTGTTGAAAAGACTATTCTTTCCCCCATTGAATTGTTTTGTACCCTTGGTGAGAATCAATCGACTATAACTGTAAGGGTTTATCTCTGGACTGTCACTTCTTTTCCACTGATGTATATATCCTTCCTATGCCAATACCACACCATCTTAATTACCGTAGCTTTGTAGTAAGTTTTGAAGTAGAGAAGTGTGAATTCTACTACCGTGTTCCTCTTTTTTGAGATTGTTTTGGCTTTTCTGGATCCCTTGAATTTCCATATAAATTTTAGGATCAGCTTATCAATTTCTGCAAAGAAGCCAACTGAGATTTTAATAGGGATTTTACTGAATCTATAGATTACTTTAGGGAGTATTGCCATTTTAACAATATTTTAAGTCTTCTGATACATGAATATGGAATGTTTTTCCGTATATTTATATCTTAATTTTTTCCCAACAATCCTTCATAGTTTTAAAATTGAAGTTTTGCACTTTTTGGTTAAATTTATTCCTAGTATTTTATTCTTCTTGTTACTGTTGTAAGTGGGATTTTTTTTTTTCATTTCATTTCTGGATTGTTCATTGCAAATATATAGAAATACAATTGAGTTTTGCATATCAATCTTGTATCTTACAACCTTGCTGAATTACCTTATTAGTTCTAATAGATTTTAGCTGATTCCATAGGATTTTCTATATAAAAGATAACCAGTTAGTGGATCATGCAACTCTCAATCTTGGGGTTATGAGTTCAAGCCCCACATTGGGTGTAGAGATTACTTAAAAATAAAATCTTAAAAAAAAAAAAAAAGACATGTCATCTGTGCATAGGGAGCTTTAGTTCTTCCTCTCAAATCTACATTGTCTTTATTGTCTTGCCCAGCTGCCTGGCTATAATCTCCAGTACCATATTAAATAGAAATGGCACAGTAATCTTTCTTGAGGCCTACCTGTGGTCCCATCCAGCTGTGTGTCACCTGCTGATATGTGACATCTTTGGGAATTGAGTGCATCAGAACAGTATCAAGAACTGGCCCATGGCAAAATGGGAAAAGATTTGTCTTACTTGGTAAACATCAACCTTTTCATCAACAGTCTAAGTATGACAGAAACAGTTAATATGCCTACCTGTATCACTATTCTAAATTGTTCATTTTGACCAAAAATATTCTCCATGAACTTTTGTCAAATATCTTTCTGAAAACCACAAACATTATGTCTGTATATATTGTCATCTACTAGTCTAGTGACTTGATAGGCTCTCAAGAAAGGAAATTAACACACACATACACACACCCCACACTCTTACCTCTGCCTTCTCCAGTCCTCAAAAGTTGGATCAGGTTCAGCTGAAGGTCTGTTCATTCTCTTTTCCAAATTAATCAGAATATGGTATGAACTGTATCTGGTGCTAGTGTTGGGGTTCTTCAGGCTCATTAGCATGTGAGGCCACTGAAAGATAGGAACTCATCTATCTTGTTCATTTCTGTACTCTGGACCTTATACAGTGTTTGCCACATAAGTGGCACTTGTAAGGTAGAGTCACCCCTTGAACAATATGGAGGTTAGGGATGCTGACTTCCATGTAGTCGAAAATCTGTGTATAAGTTTGACTCTCCCAAACATAACTTCTAGTAGCCTACTATTGACTGGAAGCCCTACCAATAATATAAACAGTTGATTAACATATATTTTGTATGTTATATGTATTATATTCTTACAATAAAGTAAGCTAGAGAAAAGGAAGTGCTATTAAGAAAATTATTAGAAAGAGAAAATACACTGACAGTACTGTTCTGTATTTATTGAAAAAAATCCGCATATAAGTAGACCAATGCAGTTCAAGGGTCAATTGTATTTGCTGAGTGAGCAAGTGAAAAGGGCTTTTTAGGCATAGGGAGGAATAGTGAAGGGATGATCGTGGGATGGGCGAGTGGCAGGTAGAAATGGAACCAGATGGACTCAGGAGTGAACCTTGGTGGGAGAAGGAAAAGAGGCAAGGACAATGTCAGTCCTCTTCACCATGCTGTCTTCTGTGCTTGGTGGTGTCTGCAGTACATGATGCTCAATAAATATTTTTATAAAGTAATGAATGTATGAAACAGAGCAGGGAGTGGAAAAACTAAAAGAAGAGCAAAGCAGAAATGTACTCAAAAAGTGAAAGAAACAAAAAAATTTGCAACCACAATAGGTTCCCATCACAATTTGTAAAAAAAAAAAAAAAAAAATAGTATCTAGGACCTGTCTATGAAGCAAAGATTTTGTAGGGAGAGTGTACTGGGATGATCTGGCCACATGACCAATATTTGCTCCTCCTGGTCATAGAATTTGCCCTTTATCTCTGCTTCTTTCCTACCCTAGTGAGCTGGGTTGAACGGCATCTTTTCTCTCTTTCTCCTAAACACAATAGCTCCCAGGGTCCTTGCTTCTTGGTTCCACTGCTCTGGGCCTCCCTCTGGTGTAGCTCAGAATCTTAGGGAACTTCGAAGCAGGTGACACACCAAGACCAAAAATTATATAGAGAATGTTAGGAGAAATGGACACTAGAGTTCAAAACCCTCAAAAGGTCAAACGTCCAAAACCAAGTCTGCCTCTCCACCTCCATTGTCTTGGCCAAGACATCTTTCCTTGTTTCACTAATACTCAATGTTGTAATCTCTTATTACCAAAAGCTCACCTGCACTTAAGGATTTGGGAACAAGTTTTCCCTGCCAATATCTAAAGTGGTGGCAGAGGAAATATGTCCTCGATGGCGAATGAGAGAGGTAGTAGGGAACCTGGAAGAGCATAGCATCAAAAGAAGAGAGTTTTGAGGGGGCAGGAAGACTCCGCAATACCGAATGCAGAGAGGAGTCAAGAAGGATGGAGACTAAAGACTGGGAGTTTGGGAATCCGGGGCCTTTGTTTATGAAAGCAGTTCCCATTCTCATGGTGCTGGGAGAAATAAAAGTAGTAGTAGGTTAGGAGTGAATAGGAAATGAGGCAAAAAGGGGAATGCTTATATATTCCAAAGGTCAGGGGACTGCAAGGCCATTTGATGAGAATGAACAAGGGGGAGGCAGATGATTCAGGAAGAGTGCTCACAAGTGTGGAAGAGCTGTTGGGAGAAACAGGAGAGAAGGCAGAAGCTCTGGGCTGGACTGAGAGCTCCATAGGCAGTGTGGCTGTCGGGGTCTGGGAAAACCAATGTGTGGATGGGCTGGTGTCTTTGGGAAGCACAGTGCTGTGGTGTCTGCACAGCATTCTGGTTTGCTGGGTCTGACCACACCCTTGGTGGCTCCTGCCTTATAGTCATTGGACGTCTTGCGTGCAGGTGCTCAGTGTCTGAGAGGGCATTGCTGGATAGAGTGAAGGAAAGGTAACTATTTCTCTGTCTCTGATGACATGGCCTTCCTCCAGAACTTGAAGGGTCTGTACAGTGACCCCCCCCCAAAAAATGTGCTATGGCTCAAACATGATGGAAGTATATTTCTGCCTCAGGAAGTCCAAAAATGATGTTTCCACTCAGAGAAGAGCTCTCCTCCAGGCAGTGAATCAGGGTCCCAGGATCCTGCTGTCTTGTAGCTTCTCCATCTCCTGCATGTGGTTTTTGTAGTCCTCTGTATCAGCTGGCCAAAGAGAAAGGCACAGAGGCCTGTCCATGGGAAGGTTATAAGGTCCAGGCTGAGTGGCTGCATCAGTTCTGCCCCCACAACCACACCCAACCAGAAAGGGGCCTGGGAGGTACAATGTAATTTCACACCCCTGGAGAAGAGATGGGTTTGGTGAACAACAGGTGGCAATTCGTGCCATGGAAAGATATGGAACAAATGAGTGAACAAAACCCCAGCAAGGACTGCTGTCACAGAGCATGTTAACACTTAGTTACAGTCTGTACTTTGTCGCCTTAGGACAGGAAACTTGCCTGGAAATATGAAGGCATTTGTCAGATGCCCATCAGCCTTCAGTCCTGCCCCGTTATTGGCAAAAGCGGCTGCAGTGGAATAAAGCAGAAGCTCTTTTCTAAATCCTAAGCCACCCTCAAACAGCTCAAAGTCCAACTAGCATCCTCCTCAAAAATAACAGGAGCCAGCAGGGTGAGCAGGCTGGGCCAAAGCAGGAGGGGGCACAGGGTGAGCTGTTGACACTGGGGCCAATTCAGATGAGATTTCCCTCATGTCAACCCCAGGGCCTGCTGATGGGTCATCTGGTGGCCCTGTGTGTGACACTGCAGGGTCCCGGGCCCCCTGAAAGCTGTGGCCATTTTCTCCTATTGGGGTGGAGAGCTGCTGGGAGAGGTTTCTCTTAAAGGAAGCCTGTAGGGCCTGGTGTGGCAGGTGCACAGCCCCACACAAAGAACCCAGTGGAGCAGCCTTGGTTGCTAAGTGACTCCTCCTAAAACCAGAGGCAGAGGTGGCTGTGGCTGGAATCCCACCATTCTGTACACCATTGTGCACCTCTGCATTGCTGGCCCCCAACCCCATACTCCTGCATGTCCACAGCCTCTGGCTGGCTTTCTTCCAGTCCATCTCGGCCTTTCTCTGAGCAGTGAAGAGGTCGGGGGCCACACAGTTCCCCTTCCCTTTGCTGTGGATGTGCGAGGCCTGCTCCTTCTTGCCTGGCTGCCAGGGCTGGGGCTTCCTTCTCCATAAGCCCCTAGATCTGGGGCATGGGGCTCTCAGGAGGGCTGGGGGTGGCATTTCCAGACAGGAGTGTCCTGGGCAACCCTCCCTCCCTTCCTCCCTCCATTCCTCCCTTTATCCCTTCCTCCCGTCCTTCCTTCCTCCCCTCCTTCTGTCCTTCCTTTCTTCCTTCCTTCCTTCCTTCCTTCCTTCCTTCCTTCCTTCCTTCCTT
>NW_022589708.1:73503561-73647917 GCF_004348235.1 Phoca vitulina
CTTCCTTCCTTCCTTCCTTCCTTCCTTCCTTCCTTCCTTCCTTCCTTCCTTCTGGTATCTGGTGCACGATGACCCCCCACTGGCAGCTTTCCTTCCTTCTCACTGATCACTTAAGCAAAAATATTTTCCCACTTATTAAAATAGTTGTCATATTGCAAAGGCAATTTTTTCATGAAGATGTGACTAACCTCCCTCATAGATGTTTTTTTCACCCTGGCATTCATATTATCTATGATTTGTTATAACCACCATGATCATCAGGGCCCCTGTCTCCTGCCCACCTCTTTCTCATGGCCACACCCTCCCCCAGCCTTCCCTCTCACAGTAACCTGTGCCACCTCCGGTGGGGTGCATCCCTGTCTCCACCAAGTCCTGTAGTCTTCCATCAAGTCTTCCTTGAATATGGGGCAGGGCACAGGGGTGATGCTCTTTCAAGGGCTAGGCCCCACTGACTCATCTGGAAGAATCCCCAGGATGCCAATCACCAGGAACCTCAATTACTTACTGTCTTCTTTTGTGTGAATGTCGAAGACATGACTCTTTTGGGCAGAACAGTTGGATAAAGGAGCTTCTTCTTCCAAGTTGGATGCAGACTCCTACCAAGGGGCCTGGCGTGGAATCTGACACGTGTCCAATGTTAGCCCCCATGTTCCCCGCCGCAACTGGGTACCATTGTGAAGTGCACAGACTGCACAAGTATGTATGTCGACCCCAAAAGCTGCTACTGCTCCAAGGCCCTGACATGGAAAAATATATGACATTTGTATCCCCCAGTGGTCACCGTCCTGGCCAGAAGACCCTCCGGACCTGATACGATAATAGTGGTCCCTTTTATTGAGGATCACCATGTGTTAAAGTCTGATTTATGTTTACGTTAGCTCATTTAACTCAGGACCTCTGCAGCTGGACACTGCGCCTGCTTCCAGGCCTCACACTTCTTCTTCTTCTTTTTTTTTTAGGCCTCATGCTTCTTGTTGTGCCCGCTTAGACTGGGCCACTGAGATTTCTCTTCAGTTCCTCTCTGAACTGGATGGAATCTGTCTTTAAGGACAGAAGGAAGCTGTCCACATGTACGCATTTCATTGTTTGACTCTTAACTCAGACTTGCTGCGTCTTTTTTTTTTTTTGGCAGCATCGGCTTCAAGGGTAGGACAATGAACATTGTTTATTGACCTTTGACTGTGAACCTGATATAGTAATTCATGCAGTCCTCACATCAATCCTTTGAGGGAGCTGTTGTCAACCCCTTTTTGTACATATGCAAATCGAAGTGCAGGAAGTCTTCCAGCTTCCCCAGGTCCCACAACCAGAATCTAACCCCAGAAATCCTGACATCACAGCCTGATTCCTACCTGGCCATGGCCTTATGATCTGCTGACATGGAAACTTTCAGGGTGGACATTTTCTTTCTTGAGGGATTCTTTAAGTAGAAAATATGAGGTTGAGGAGAAGAAATGTCAGTTAAAAGAGATACAGTGATTACAAATATGTACTCGGCCAGGGTGACCTGGACACAGGTGCCACTATGCCACCTAAAATCATATGGCTTTGGGCAAGTGACTGAACTTCTCCCTGCCTCAACAGCATGTTCGTCTGTAAAGTGGGATTAATAATGGGGTATGGCTATTGTGAGTAGTAAGTGAGAAAATCGAGGTCAAGTACTGAATACAGGGCCTGGGGCATGTTAAAGGCCCACTCCTGGCTGTTCTTGCTATTATTCCTACGGACATAACCCTCCCCACTGATGTCACCTCATTGCCTGTCAGCTTCAAGCAGCCTATGAAGGCATCCTACACCCTCTGGGGTCTTTGGTATCATGGCTGGCCATCATGGGGATGAAGACATTGCCCTGAGTCAATGACAAAGGTCCTAGAAAGGGACCAGCAGCTTTCATCACCACCATGTTTGCAAAAAATGTAAGTTCACAAGAAACCCCTGTAAGGTTCCCAAATACCTACTGCCCACTCAGCAGTGCTGTGACCTTTCTCCTCAACGTTGTGCTTCTCTGAATTGTTTTACAAGATGGTGGTAGGCAAGAGACTGGCTGGCCACCCGTGGTTCTTGAGAAGGATGCCCGCCAAACCCCGCAGCTTCACCACCAACTCTGGAAGATGATATCCTTGAACATTCCTTAAATAAATTCATTTTCAACTCAAGGCTCAGCAGCTGAGTGGGGAAGAGTTACCACAGGCCACCATGAGAGGGTGCCCCAAAGCCACTTCTTAACGTCGCCCACACCCCTGCAGGCAGGAGACCAAGGTTTCATCTTTCTCATAGAAAAGTAAACACACACCAGGATATAACCTGCCATCATAATCTATTTGTGCACATTTTAAAAGCCTGTAAGCATGCAGTTTCGTTTTCATTTCATTCCTCAATTGTTCATATTCTTGCTGTACTCTGCCCTCCAGGGAAAGGATTGGAAAATGGATTGAGAAACAGTTATTAATAACCAATAATTAATGACCATGTTTCAGGTAGTGGGATAAACACTTTTTATTCATTGCCTCTGATTCTTACAGCCACCCTGTTTGGGGGGATGCTGTTATGCTCTTTTTCTTTGCTGTTCCTGAACTTAATTTTTTTATTAATGAAAATTTCATTATGAAAATTTTAATTAATCTAATTAATTAATTAAATTTTATAATGAAAAATTTTTTCTTTATGAGAAATTGTAAAAATGCAGAGAAGTGGACTTTCCAATGTGGTATTTTCTCAATTAAACGTCCTTGGGAGGCAGTATAAAAAGCTGTATGATAAACGACTACTCAATACCCAATAACAAATTATAATTGTTGTTTAACGACCAACAGCATTCTTTCCAGGCATATTATAGACACGTGGGAATGGCTAGGGGGCTGACAGCACTACCTTAGGTTTATCGATTGTTATATGTACACTTTCCAGTGCTCTTCATTCCTTCTTATATTTCCATGCTTCCACCTGGGATCATTTTCTTTCTGTTTAAAGAAAGTGCGTGTGTGCTGGAAACAAATTTTCTCAGGTTTTGGTGTCTGGAAATATTACGAGTTTACCTTAACTCTTGAAGAATATTTTTGGTGGCTGTTGTAGGATGCTAGATTTCAGCTGTTTTCTTTCAGGGCTTTGAAGATATGATTCCATGTCTTTGGGCTTCTATTGTTTCTGATGGAAGTTAGTAGTCAGTCTTATTTTTGGTGCTGTGAGGGTGACGTATATTCCCACCCCCCTGGTTTCTGGGAAGTTTTTCTCTTTGTCTTTGGTTTTTATAGCATTTTATTATAATATTGTGTATTCTTGGAGTTCCTCTTCTTGAGTCTGTGGCTCTATTTCTTCAATCAGTTTTAAGTATCTCTTTAAATATTGTTTCTTCAAATGAAACTTGACCATTCACTTACACCATACACAAAGATAAACTCTAAATGGATGAAAGACCTCAATGTGAGGCAGGAATCCATCACAGTCCTAGAGAAGAACATAGGCAATAACCTCTTCAACATCGGCCACAGCAACTTCTTTCAAGACACATCTCCAAAGGCAAGGGAAACAAAAGCAAAAATGAACTTTTGGGACTTCATCAAGATAAAAAGCTTCTGCACAGCAAAGGAAACAGTCAACAAAACAAAGAGGCAACCCACAGAATGGGAGAAGATATTTGCAAATGACACTACAGATAAAGGGCTGGTATCCAAGATCTATAAAGAACTTCTCAAACTCAACACCCAAAAAACAAATAATCAAGCCAAAAAATGGGCAGAAGACATGAACAGACACTTCTCCAAAGAAGACATACAAATGGCTAACAGACACATGAAAAAATGTTCATCACCATCAGCCATCAGGGAAATTCAAATCAAAAGCACATTGAGATACCACATTACACCAGTTAGAATGGCAAAAATTGACAAGGCAAGAAATAACAAATGTTGGAGAGGTTGTGGAGAAAGGGGAACCTTCTTACACTGTTGGTGGGAATGCAAGTTGGTACAGCCACTTTGGAAAACAGTTGGAGTTTCCTCAAAAAATTAAAAATAGAGCTACTCTATGACCCAGCAATTGCACTACTGGGTATTTACCCTAAAGATACAGATGTAGTGAAAAGAAGGGCCACATGCACCCCACTGTTTATAGCAGCAATGTCCACAATAGCCAAATTGTGGAAAGAGGCAAGATGCCTTTCAACAGACGAATGGATAAAGAAGATGTGGTCCATATATACAATGGAATATTAGCCATCAGAAAGGGTGAATACCCAACTTTTGCATCAACATGGATGGAACTGGAGGAGATTATACTAAGTGAAATAAGTTAAGTAGGGAAAGCCAATTATCATATGGTTTCACTTATTTGTGGAACATAAGGAGTAGCATGGAGGACATTAAGAGAAGGAAGGGAAAAATGAAGGGGGGCGGAATCGGAGGGGGAGATGAACCATGAGAGACTATGGACTCCAAGAAACAACCTGAGGGTTTTAGAAGGGTGGGGGGATGGGTTAGCCCAGTGATGGGTATTAAGGAGGGCATGTATTGCATGGAGCACTGGGTGTTATGCGCAAACAATGAATCATGGAACACTACATCAAAAATTAATGATGTATTGTATGGTGACTGACATAACATAATAAACAAATGAATATCCCTTAAAAAAATAAAATTTAAACCATAAAAAAAAAAATATTGCTTCTTCATTATTTCTCCTTTATCCGTCTGGGATTCCATTACACATATTTTAAATCTTGTTTTACTTGCCTAATACATATCTCTTACGCTCTTTTCTGTGTTCCTATCTTTTTTTTCTCCATGCTTCGGTCTGGATATTTTATTCTGATATTCTTGACTAATTCTCTTTAAACCTATCCATTGAATTTCATTATAGTATAGTAGTCATCCTTTTTTTTTTTTTTTTATACTTTGTAGTTTCCTGCTAAAATTCACCATCTTAGCATTTAATTCCTTGAGCATTTGATCACGGTTATTTAAAGATGCATGTTTGAATACTCCACTATGTGGCTGGATCTCTTGTGGCTCAGTTTCTATGGCTTGGTTGTGGAGGGGCACGCCACCCATGGCTGTTTTCCATCTCAGATTGACGGGAAATCCCTCCAGCCAAGAGCACTAATAGACCTTTCTGCCTGTGCTATTTCAAGTCACTTATGCCCACACTAATTTCTTCTAATATTATACTCAGATTGTTTCTTACTGGTTTATATTTTCAAAACTTGTTGCTATTTCAATTAAAAGTATCTTCACCAAGGACCAAATTGAAGCTCAGAGCAACTAATATCACACAGCATTCAGTGGCTTTAGTGGACATTTGTTAATTTGACTATAGCTCAGTGTGTCAAAGCCCATCCTATGTTTGGGGCATGGAGTCAGGGCTTGGGATATTCTTTCCACACAGACACATGACCCCTCTTGGTCAACCAGATGTTCCCACTGGGACTTTGTTTCTGGAGTGAGTGAGGTAGAGGTGTAGGAAACTCCACAGACCTCATGCCAGGGTTGGTGGTGGAGGCTGTAACATTGGTTCTGATCCATCAGCAGGAGCCATGGCATCCCTGCCAGATTTGTCCCTCTGTGTGAATTCGGGTGTCCTTTTAGCCACCTGCTCCCGCCCCTTGGTTCTGGCCTCTTTCTGAGACTTCCCTTTAATTCTGTGAGTTATCTGATACGCTTTCAATCAACCCATTCCTGTTCTGTAGAAACTAAACAGAGTGGGCTTTTATTGTTTGCAACCACAGATCGTGACTAATTCAGTGACCAAGCAGTTGAGAACTCGAGAGGGCCAGGTGGCTTCTCCATCCTTTGCTGCAGACTCAGCTGAGAGATGGCTGTGTTTCAGACCCAGAAACCTGGCGTGATTTAGTCTCCTGCCCAGGGAGGTTGTAAGGGATGCTGAGCATGCTACAGAGTACTCACTAAATTGTGTGCAATTTCCCTGAAAAAGTAAAATAATAATTTACGCCCTTTAACAAGCTTGAAAGGACTCATTAGTGAGAGAACAATGAGAAACAAATTAGGGAGAGAACAATGCATGAAATTGTTCTGTGGTTGACACAGATGGAAGCTGGGCCTGTGTCTTGACCTGGCTTGGCTGGCCTGGTGGGTTATAAACTGTGCCCTGAGCAGCAACGTAGGAGGTGATGGAATCTTCCTCATCAGGGTCTCCCCTCTTGGGAGGCTTCTCTGGGTTTTCTCCAATGCCTTTGTGGAGATCAGTGTTCTTGGGACAGACAGGCTCTGGCAGCTCCTCTAGCTGGCAGTTCCTGACCCTGAACCTGACCCTCAGCTGCACTGCACCTGCCTGGCTACTCCATAAAGAGTGCTAAACTCAGTCTCCATTGCTTGGAGGATTGAAGACTGTGATATGTATTGCAGATGCCTCTGTCCTGCCTCTCCAACCAGATGTGAGTTCCAGGAGCACAGGGCCAAGTTCTTCTATCTCCTCGTATACTGTGCACTCAGTAGGTTTTAGTAAATGTTATTTGGCAGTGATGTGGCTGGCTGGTTTATCCTTCTCCTCTTTGCTAACTCTTACTTCCAAATTGCCACGTTGCTCGGCAGGTGGATTCAAGTGGAAAAGTACATGTGAGGTCAGAATGTTGCTTCCTGTCAGAGGTTCTGAATTTGGGGATGATAGGGAGAGGAAGACTT
Organism: Phoca vitulina; assembly: GCF_004348235.1. Taxonomy (NCBI): domain Eukaryota; kingdom Metazoa; phylum Chordata; class Mammalia; order Carnivora; family Phocidae; genus Phoca; species Phoca vitulina. Next base: position 73,510,194 of record NW_022589708.1, read on the forward strand.
TGCAAGTGGATGGGTAAGTCTTGTCTTTTTTCTTTCTATGAGGTCAATTCCTGGCTTCGTGCTGCTACAGACGTAACAGTTGCTGTCTACTTGATGGTCTGCATGTTGATGGTGAACTTTGAAGATTCTGTCATATATTTTCATCTACATTCAGGATGTCTTTGCCCTGTGTACTCCAGATGCAACCTGGGGGCATTCTCTCACTTGTGCCCCAGTATTCACATAAGCCTGGGCTTCTCATTCAGCTTTTCCATCCAGGTACCTTTAATGCCAGGGGAGAAGTGCATATAAACCAACAGTAGTCCTCCAACAGGTTTCCCACCTTCACCGCCTTCAACCGCCAAGGTTGCTATTTAAAGCATAAATCAGATCAAATAGCCCCACTGTTGAAAACTTTCCCAAGGTTTCCTGTCATCCTGGGGGTTCTTCACCATGGCTTTTTAAAAAGCCTGCAGAGGCTGGTCTCTTTCTGTCTTTCTGTTGCCACTTCTTGCCTTTTACCTCCTTGCTCATGACTCTCCAGACACACTGGTCTCCTTCCTACCTTTTGAACTCTTTAAACCTCAGGACCTTTGCATTTGCTGTGTTCTATGCCTGGAACACCACCCACAGGTCATCTCACATCTTGTTGCTTCTTGTTGTCATTCAGATCTCAGCTCAAATATCACCTCCTCCCTGACCATTCATCTAATTTAGCCATCCCTTCCTCCAGTCACTGTATATACTTTGTTCAGTTTTAGTTCCTTTACAAGACTTATCTTTTCCTAAAATTATCTTATTCATTTATTTATACACCTAGAACCATGCCTGGTGCATAGTTGTTCCTTGGTAACATTTTGTTGGGTAAATGAATCAAGGAAAAAACTAGTGGGAAATGTTTTTAATGTCTATAGGCATATATAAAAAATTTAACATGAAATTTTCAGCCCACTTCAAAACACTTATGCTAATTTACTATAAAACTATAATTTAAATTACCTATGTAGTGAAAATGCTTAGCATATGGCAAATTGAGTAAATTGATTATTCAACAAGTGAACAAATTCATTATTGAATGAATGAATGAATGATGAAAGTTGATGCTCCAGAGATGTGCACCACTTTTATCCTGTGGCATCTTGCACATCCTGGCACAATGCTGGGTACACAGACCCAAGAACACAATCTTGTGAACTTGATGGGAACGTGCTGCTCTGTTGGTCTCTCTCCTCCTTATGGAGAAGGAAGAATTTTCTGAGTCACAGAGTGCTTCCCAAAACCAAAAGAAGCAAGACTTTCAGATTATTTTCTCCTTGGGATTTCACACCTCTCTAGGAGTTCAGATAACTAAGAACCAAGCTCATGATCATTATCATCACCAATCCAGACTTTCCACAGAACAGAAGGAACAAAGTTTCCATCCCTGCAAGAGCACTCATGGCCAATCCCTCCCTTCCTGGGTGAGCAACTCTGAAGGAGGCCCCTTAATGATCTCTGCCCCAGTAAGTTTTCTAGCCAGCTCTCCATCCCCTGAACTGAATCAGCTGCCTTTTGGATCACTTTCAAGAAAATTACACCTGCCAGATTGATTGCCCCCTTGCACCCAACATCCTTTGGGTGGTCTTTCTTCCCAGGCATGTGATGAAGAAATCTCTTCATGCAGATTGCTGGCATAATGTTAAATAGAATCAGACAAAGGAAATTCTGGGGGGAAAATCACAGTTTGTGTCCTTAATCAACTGGAAATGCCCCTTATCCTTCTAGTTGGATAAAATGCAGTCTTTCTCACTTGCAACTTCTCATTTATAGATTTTTATAGCTTTTTGGAGACAATTTTCCATGGTCTTTTGCATTTTGTGTGTCTTATTAGCAGAGGCAATGATGGCCTTGGCTCTGGATGAGTTTTCAAGGAAGTTTGTGTAGTAAACTTTGAAATGTAGAAAAAATGTCCCCCTCTGGACACAAAGTAGAATTTTCCTGACCAGAATAATAAAGATAATGTCTCCATCCAAGGCAAAGGTTGGGCAGATTTGCCAGCAGCCTCTTATAGGATTGAGGGTTTCCTAACTAAGCATAGTGACAAAGACCCACTGTGTGTTCACCCCCCATTGGACTGCTCCACTGTGACCCATGAACTTGGGAGAGTGGTTCAGGGGAACATGCTTCTTGATGTGCTATGAGTAATTAAGACCTTTGTCTCTGACCCTAGAGTCTCATGTCTTCTGCCCACATCCATGGAATTGTGGCAGGCTAATTTAATGGGAAAGCAGGGTAAAATCTCACATCATTTCATCCTTTGGATGGCCTGTAGTTGGGGATGTGCCTCTACTATGTCCACAAGGGCCACCACTAAACGTTGACTCTGTGGTGGTGTTGGTGGATCTCCCAGTTTTTAGGAGTCTTCAAATTTAACCTTAGGTCATTTTCTCCACTACCCGGTACCATTTCCTACCACCCAGTGAGCCAGAAAGTGCCAGGTGGGATGGCAGGAGGGGATAGTTAATAAGAACAGACCCAGATGAATGGAACAGGAGCCCTGGAGTGTGAGTCAATGAGGCGAATGCTGAGACATGATGTGCTGGGAGAAAACATCAAATCCCAGCTCCAAATAAAGGGCTAATGTCCAGACCTCCAGGAGGCCACTCTGCCTGGGAAACAGAAACCCATTACCCTGGGTATCAAGAATATTAAGAATAAGAGACCTGGGATCGAGGCCAAGTCTGGATCCATTCCAGGCTGTCCCTTGGCAGGAGACACAGGGCTGCAGTGAAACAGAAATGAACCAACATAAGGAAACCACCAAACTCATCTCTGAATCAGGATTTGGCAGCTTCTCATTCCTCTTTCCATTGTGTTATCCTCTATGATGCTATAGATAGAAGAGGCTATAATAATGATTTTATAAAAACAAAACAAAACACAAAAACTGCTACCAAATGTAACTCTTGCAGAGAGAGCTAGGTGGGCAAAGGGATGGGCCTTGAGTCTGGAGCCAGAAGTTACTGAGTGTAGGTCTTGGCTCTGCCACCTGTGCACGGAGGAGACCCACTTCCCCACCTACAAAAAGGAGGACCAGAACAGGACACTAGTCATTGTGTGTGCAAGAGCTCTCAGGCAACTGGGGTGCAGAAGTGGGTGGGCATGGAGCAGAGGGCTCAGGTGAGGTGGAGGGAGGGGAAAGTTACCCCTCAAGGGGGTCACTGAACACCAATGAAGTCCCCTTCTCAAAATCTTTCTTCCAAAATGAGATCCCACACTTCCTGGCTTTCAGTCACAGTAATATTAATAGTAAAAGCCATGATTTAATAGGTGTGTATGATAAGCCAGATGTTTCACACATACGTGATGTTATTTCTAATCTTGAATCATAATGACATTTGTAATATTTACAAAAACTCTGAATGGTTCTCATATTTCAAATGAAGAAACTGGTTCTCAAGAAACATGCAATGCATGGTCAAGGTCACACAGAGAGCTTAAAGCTGGGAGTCACACCCAGGAAGATGGTCAGAGAAGGAGAAGCCACAGTCCTGGGATAGTTCTACAGCTGCCCAGAATGACACTCAGTGGAAGAATGTGGTTTTCTCCTTGGCAACCATACACCTAACATTGGTACCACAGTTTGTTAGAATGAGAAGTCCTTTTCCATGTGTTGTCTATTTAACCCTCACATCTACCCTGCTGGGTGGTTTTATTATTTGCACAGGAGGTAGTGTGGCTCCCGGAGGATTGTGGCAGCAGCAGAGTCTGCAAGGAGATGCAGAGGGCAACCGAGAAGTTCTGCCAGGGTAGGAACAATGACGTGGCCAGTAATGTAGGTGGGGCTGTGGAAGTTGGGGGGAGGGGCAAATACCCCAAGGAGGACCGGTCTTGACCTTGTGGACAGAATAATAGCATATTTTTGCCAAATATGTCCTGTGGACCAGGCTTGATCTGGCCCTGACTCTCCTCACCGCTTCCCCCGCCCCCCTCAGCTTGGAGCTAGCCAGTGAAGCATGGCAGCTTGTTGCTTGGACTCCCTGACACAGCAGATGTGGGGGCCAGGCTCCAAGTAGACTGAAAGATAACCTGGGGGCCCAGGTCATGGTTCTGGAATAGGACGTCAGAAGTACCAACCTCTGACACAATCTTTCTCATTCCCCAGGATGCTCTAGACTTGCCCTTGGCCCACAGATGGGCCCAGAAGACATCTAAGGTCACCCTAAAGGCAGGCAGCCTTGTCCATTGGCTCTCAGAGCCTAGGAGTTGTGTATTATTATTCTTATTTTGCAGACTAGGAAACTGAGGTTTAAAGAGTTTATCTTGCCTCTCTCTTTCCTTGCCCACAGTGCCATCAACACTTCAGGCATTGGCCAGGGAGGTGAACTGACCTCAGTGGTTAATGAAGATGAGTATGTGTTCCTGAAGTGGTGGGCTTTAAAGTCGGACTCTAATGGAGGAGCTGTGTGGCTCAGTTGTGTCAGGGCAGAAGGCAAGGCTGAGCAAGAGAGGGAAGGCAGCCCTAGGCAGCAAACTGGCAGCCTGGGCAACAGAACAGGTGGATCTTAGTAAGGAGCCAAATGGTGCAACTTTACTGGTGGTGGAGGGTCTGCAAGCATGCACAGGGACAATGTCAGTCTTTCCTTGGAGTGATGGAGCCCAGGAGATGGATGGAGTCATGGGAGAGTGCATTCCCACAGACAGGGAAGAATGTGGAGGCAGGACCGTTGACCCAAATGTGGGTGGGCTTGGAGTCTATGAAAAATGGGTTCAATGTTCCCTCAGAACTGTGGTTTCAAATTTGCTTGTCCACTGGAATTGCTTGAACAGCTTTAAAAATATTGGTAGTTGGGTCCTACCCCACAGAAATTCAGATGCAATTGGTCTGGTTTGTGAGCTGGGCATTGGTATTTTTAAAAGATCCTGTGGTGGTTCTGATGTGCAGCCACGGTTGAGAACCGCTAGCTTAGCGGGGGAAGGTAATTGCGCATGTCACATACTGGGCCAGGAGTGAGATGGAAGTGAATGGTGCATGGTAGCTATGCAAAGAAGGGGTAACAAATGACTCAATCTGTAGGTTCTTAAAACAGGAATTAGATTTCCTAAACAAAATCCTACTAAAATGCCCCACAGATAACTTAAAGCAGTCCTGTGGTGGAAAAAATTGAATAATCACCTAATTTATTTCTTCATTATGATGAGATTTGCATCCATTAGTCTTTTTCATGACATATCCTTGGAAAGTGAGGGACAGTTGGATGCCCCAGGGTTTAGAATTGTGGGGACCAGGCTTCAGCTCAGCTCATACAGTTCTTAAACTCATGTGCAAAATAAGTTTGCAAACTCCCCACCTCTGGGCCTAAAGACTGGAAGGCACTAATGTTGTTGTTGTCATTTCTAAGATTTTATTTATTTATTTGAGAGAGAGAGCACACAAACGGAAGGGAGGGACATAGGGAGAGTGAGAAGCAGACCCCTGCTGAGCAGGGAGCCTGATGCAGGCTCAATCCCAGGACCCCAGGATCATGACCTGAACTGAAGATAGACACTTAAATAACTGAGCCATCCAGGTGCCTCGGCACTAATGTTTTTAGATGGAACCTGGAAAAGGTGTGTCTAACAAACTAGCAAACTCCCCAGGTGACTATGTGACAAAGATGATCTGTGGCCCCATGTTGAGAAATGCTGATTTAGGGACAGGGTATAAAGTCTTAATGTATTTGGTTCTCTTAGGAGCACTCTAAGCCACCCTATCAGCATCCGGTGTGAAGAATATTTACAGTTTAATGGAAGCTGGAGGGAGGAAAATCAATTCCTAGTGCTCCAGTCTAAGTATTTGTCTAGAGCGAGTGCAAAGGATGTCCCATTTGGTATGTCCTCACATATCACAAGACTCATGACAGTGCCTGCATGCAGAGCTTCAGCCTGTCAAGAAGAATTTTACACTCCACAGCCCAAGGCAGCCCCATATCTGAAACACTGTCAGAAATGCTGAAAGCCCTCTAGAGCCTTCCACCTGAGGCTGGGGGATATGGGGCAGCTGGCTTCCTGGTTCATCTTTGCTTAAGGCCCTCGTGGTCTGAGAGGGAAGCTCTAAAGATGGAGGGTTGCCTAGGAGTTTTGCCTGAGTGACATTGTATAGCTAGGATACTCCATGAATACTCCCTCAGCACAGCCAAGGTTTCTAAGCTCACCAGATAGTGGGGATGTGTTAATGTGCCCTCATGCACAATAGAAAAGCAGGCCCATGCTAAAGAAAAACAGAGACAGATCTGCTTCAGGGAGGAGTCATTTTGTTTTCAGTTAGGGATGAGCATTTCATTTAATTGTTTCATTGGGGGTATCACTAACCACCTTAACTATGGGGAGAGAGCCCATATCATGCATAGTCCTGAGCAAAAGAATGCCAGGCTAAAGGGAGGGGACACAGAAGAACGGTGATGGGATTCAGGAAGGGGCTAGGTAGCCAGCCCCACTGCAAGTCTTGGACGTGGTTCCTCTTGGCATCTTACTTTTCCCTCATTGAAAGGATGCATGCTGGCTGTCCCTGCACCTTTGGGGGTTAAGGAGATCATGTTGTCCTCCAACAAACCATTTTAGCTGCAAAGAATGAAGACCAGAAAATGAGTTGTACATTGGAGAAGACCTTTGCTGATGCTATGACTCTTGCTGAAAGATCAAGAGACTGTGACAAAGCAGCAAAATCTCTTTATGAGCAAACCATGGCTCTCAAGAGGAGTGGAAGTAATGAAGCAGTATTAGGAAGAAATTCAAGAACTGAATGAAGACTCAAGATATTGGCGAAGGCACAGCAGAGATCAGATGGAGACTGGCAGCAAGAGCACAAAGAACTTCATACATCCCTGGAGGAACATCAGTAGGCTTTGGGACTTACCATGAGCAAGTGCTGAGAGCAAATGTTTGGGTTGCTAATGGCTAACCAAAAGGATGACCTTGGTATAATAATGAAATTTAATGAGCATCACTCTGAGATATTATGATCCCATGCTGACCAGGTAATGGAAATAGCAGCAGTAATGAGGAAAGCCACTGAGATTGGTGAGCATCAGGGTTGCATGAATAGGAAAAGAATTTTCAACTTAAACAGGAAATCAAGGATTTGAGAGAAATCCTACAAACTCAAGATTCAAGTTTTAGCCTCACAAAAGATGATGCATAAGAAAGTACACTCTTTGTTATCAGTCTCTGTCAATTCTTGCCAATTGATCTGAACCTGAGAAGAGCTGAACATTTCTGTGACATGGCTCCAAAAGAGCCCCAGGGCTGGCCTGCTACATTAGTTAGTTAATGGAATAATAGTGAATAATAAGAAATCACCACCTGAATCATTTATTACTTTTAGATTATGTACAATACACTGGCAAGTGACATTTTTAAAAGATCATTTCTGAAAATGCATAATAAAAGAACTAGACATTATTCTTATTAAAATGTAATTTAAAAATAATTCAATAGATGGGAAGTTCTCCAGATGAAATCATAGGGTAATTCCATGTTTATTTTTTGAGGAATTGCTGCTCTCCAAAGTGGCTGCACCATTTTACATTCCCATCAGCGATGTAGGAGAGTTTCAATCTCTCTACATCCTATTATTGTCTCTTTTTTATTAGAACCATCGTATTAACTGTGAAGTGGTACCTCCCTGTGGTTTTGATTAGCATTTCCCTAATGATTAATAATATTATGCATTTTTTCATGTGGTCCCCTGCACCAGTAAACTCACCCCATTAATCCTTTGGATGCAAAAAACAAAGGCCAAGGGATGCTTACCTGGTACTTCCAAGACATAAGGCTGTACTTTTAGGCATCTTAGGTGCACCATGTCGTGTTGTTGCCTCCAGAAAACATGTAGGAACCGGTCCAGTCATTTAAACTTTGACCCCTTTTCCTTTCTACTGCTCCTTCTTTTCCAAAAGTGCCTGCTTTGCTTGAGTAGCTTTGAAGACTTGATAAGCCGCCCTTTTTTCCAGATTTTCTGGAACCAAAGGGATCATGTTTCTTTACTCTTGCTCTGTCATCTTTCCCTATTTTTATTTTCTTAATGGTATTGTTTGAAGTATAAATGTTTTTAGTTCGATGATGTTTTTAGTCCAATTTATCTACTTCTTCTGTAGCTTTTGCTTTTGGTGTCATATTTAAGCAAACAATGCCAAACCCAGGGTCATTAAGATTTACTTTTGCGCTTTCTTGTGAGAGTTTTATAGTTCTAGCTTATACATTTAAGTCTATGATCTCTTTTTGAGTTAATTATTGCATATGGTGTGAGGTAAGGGTCCAAGGTCATCCTTTTGAATACGGATATCCAGTTGTCCTAGCACTATTCGTGGAAAAAACTATTCTTTCCCCAATAAAATGTCTTGGTATCCTTGTCAAAAAATAAACTGGCCATAAATGTAAGGGCTTATTTCTGGACTCCCAATTCCAGTCCAGTTATGTGTCTGTTCTTACACCAGTAGAACATTGTCTTGATTACCACAGCTTTATAGTAAGTTTTGAAATCAGGAAGTATCAGTCCTCCCAACTTGGCTGTTCCTTGCATGATTATTTTGGCTACTTGGGCCCATATGAATTCTAGGATTGGTTTGTCAATTTCTGCAAGAAAAGCCAGCTGGGATTTTGAATCAGTAGAGTAATTTGGAGGATATTGCCATTTTAACAATATTAAGTCTCAGCATCCTAGCTCTGACAGATTCACTGAACACATTTATTTATCACTAGTCACCAATTACTTCAAGGAAGGACACAGAGCACAAATCTAGTATTTTCCTTTCATCTAAATTCAGGTTACAACACTGAGAAAGCTATAGAGACATCACTGGGTGAAGTAAACAGATTGTGCTTTGATTTTTAAAAGAAATTGAGAGAGATTGTTTGAAAATCTTCAGCCTTTTAATCATGTTTGGGGTTTTTTGGGGGGGTTTTGTTGTTTTTTTTGCTGTTTTTGTTTTTTAGTTTCCATTTGTGCCTGTACGGTGCTAATCATTACAGAAAGCCAGTTTATAATGGACAGGGTCTGGCTGTCCTCAGTGGTTGATAATAAAGAATCATTGGCACCCTGGTAGGACAATATTGAAGATGGAAATGTGATTGTTTTATTTTTTCTCCAGACACTGTGGTGTTTGTTACTCAACTGTTACAGGTCAATGTTTGTAGCTCCCAGGAGAAAATTGCTTTTCCCTGAAAACTCATTGGCCCTGGACACAAATAGGGAGTCTGCTGGAGTGAGGCGGAAAATTCCAATGGAGGTTAAGAGCATGAATCCATCTCCCCAATGCACTTGGGTGAGCAGGGGGTAGGTGCAGGGGCGCACTGCAGAGGGAGAGATCATCCGCTCTCCCTGCACCTTAATGAAACACTCTGAGACACAAAAGGTGCAAATTTGGTTGAATTTGTAGAAGCCACAGTTCATAACCTCATCAGGAGGTGTTGATGTTTTTGTCTTGGACTTGACAATGTCCGCTCAATAAAGGCACAGACCTTTCCCCTTCACAAGCTTCCCTCCCAAAAGTCAACACTGTTGTAATTATTGAATGAGAACTTTGCATTGGGAGCCCTTTGATCTTTTCATCCCTCACCTGGGTAGCTGAAGGTGGTGATGTTTCCAGGAAGTCTCCCTGTGACTCACTTGACTTACTGAGGGCCCCTCAGAGGGCTTGACAAGGAGCCAATGAGGTGGAGAATGAATGAAGTGCCAGAAGCAGGTCTGTAGTTTTTGGGTAGAAGAGGCAGAGTCTTTTGGGGACCAGAGTCAGGGCCTGTTTGAGAAGCGTTCTTGATTCTACTCCAGGGTCTTAATCTGAGCTGAGGATTTGAGATGTAGCCACAAACCCTCTCTTGAGAATTTTTAAATGTTCTAATTAACACAATAACCAGATATATTGTTAACACAGAGATTTATATGCCACCAGATGATCACTTTCTTTTCCTCTCTGAAAGCAGGCTCTAGGAAGAAGGGCTTGACTGGTTAGTGAAGGTTTGAGGGTCAGAGGTTTGGGGTATGGCTTTCTGTAAGCCACCTCAGTCCTCGCTGTGCAGTCTAACTGCACCTTCAGAGGAGGGAGCACTGCCCATTGAAGAAGCACTGTTTCCGTGAAGTGTGCAGGGGCTGCGTGGGCCTAATTAGGGATGGGAAGCAGGACTGTTAGTAAATCGTTAGGGAATAACAATGAAGCTCCACTAAAGTAGAAGTTTTGATTATGCCCTTCCAGCTGCCAACCAGTAACCTGATTCAACCATTGGTTGAATCCATCTTTTTTTTTTTTTTGAATCTGCACCTTTGTTTTTATAAAACCAAGAGTTATTTAGGGAGGATCAGATCACGGAATATACAGTGAACAATTCCTAGGCCCTGGGTTCCATTCCAATCACTGGGTGACAGTGGTGATAAGAGAAATAGCCACTGCCCTCATGGGCAGGCAATTGTCTAAGGGAGAGAAATGGTAAAGATGGAAACCAATGCGGAAGCTACGAGTGGGTAGACATACAGCGCTGCAGCTGGAGTGCTCAAGCTAGTAGGGGCAGAACTTGTATTCACTGAGATCCTCAAACAGGTGGTTCATGGAGAATATCTCACGAAATCCCCATGGGGGGAGGAGTCCCATCCTCCAAATGCACTCGGTGAAGCTGTGGCTCCCAGAGGCCAAGATAACCTCCCCTCCATCCCCCCGGGGCTGTGCAGAAAGTTATTGTATGATCTGGTTCAATTCTGGGTCCTCTGACCCCAGACCCTGTGCTCCTGCCATTATGCTGCCTCCCAGAACCGTCCTCCAGCCCCTCATTTTACAAAGGGTCTCCAAACAGGCTCATGGGAAGCTGAAATCCGGAGACTTCCATGGTGCTGTGTGCTGAGAAGCCCTCTCTGTTTTTCCTCATTGTGGGAGTGAATGATAATGGGCTGCAAGTGAAGTCAGGCAGCAAGACCTGGTCCCAAGGTCAGGGCCCCCAACGAGAAAGTCCTTCAATCCTCACAGAGGACACCTGGGGCCCCAGGGAACTCCAGAACTTCTCCCACAATGCCTGGTTGCCTCACTCTCACCACCTCCCTGCCTGCCAGACAATGGTTCTCAGGCTCCCAACTGTCCCCATCACACCCTGAGTGTCGGTGCTATTTTTAAATCCTTCTTTTCTGTGCCCTTTTCATCTGACAGGTGAAGAATTGCTGTCATTTTCACACTGAATAACATTCATTATTCATTATCTGTGGCGAAAGACCTGATTTACTACCTGGGTACTTCCTCCTAAACCACGCCAAGGAGGCCGTTTTAATACTGAGAGGGAACCGGTTGGGTTTTAGATCTGCTGACGTGTGACAATAAATGGAGGATGGGCCTCTCTGTTTAGGGGGAGGCGAAGGGCTCCGCCCACTAAGGGGGAGGGCCCTGAGTCATGCCCAAGGAGGAAACGGCTTTCAAGAATCTCTGAGGCTGTCACGATCAGCAGCCGGGAATTATCCTCTGTGTCTGGAACGTGGTCACCAAATAAGGAGAGTGACTTCACAGAATAATAAGAGTTATTCAATTTAGCGTGCAAAGTTCATTTGCTGACTTATACAGAAGAAGATCACATCTCTAAGAGGTCTGTAAGCATGCGCCTATCTAATGTCACACATTTGGGCAGTTTCCTCTTGCCCATCCCTCATGTGGCACAAACCCAGCCACCGTGCAGGAAATGAGTGTAAGAGCTTCAGGAGCCCACCTGACAAGGTGGGAGAAGCTGCCCACTGGGGGCCTGCGGTATTCTGTGGCTAGCATGGGAGACCCTGATGGAGGGCCCTTGCTGCAGCCCCATGGGGCGCTGAATTTAACTCCTGGCCTGACTTTTCCGAGCAAGGTCTCTGGGCGGGTCTCCCGAGCACCCCGGCTTTCCTGTCTCCTGCCTGACAGCAGTGCCACACAAACAAATGGTTGATGCTGGCTTTCATCTAGCCCGGAGCCCAGGGACACCTGCCTGGTGCTTTTTAAAGCAGCCTGCACCTCAGCATGTGCTCCCGCTGTTCGGCTTCCCAGGCTTGATCTGACAGACACAGATTTGAACTTCACACACTGTGCTTTCGGGCATGCCAGCTGCAGAAATAGTGCAGGAGGGAAAGAGCAGAAGGAGAGCCGGTTCTTCTTCTGAAATCTGTGGCTCAGCTCAGCGCTCTTCCTGCTTTTCCCTTCTCTGCTGAGGCCCCTAACAGATGTCACTGCTTCGGTCACGCCATGGTGAGTACTGTGGACACAGAACACCTGTTAGGGAGCACTGTGATGCTGCTCGCTCAGACCAGCGAATGGTGGGGAGGAGAGGCAGGTGGCTGTCCCCCGAGATGTCCCGGGGTGCTGAACCAGATCAAGGGCTCAGGATCCTGGCACGGAGCTGACCAGAGCAAAGCAAGCACACCAACAGAGGGGCAGATCCCAGGCAAAGAGGCAAACTCTACAGACCACAGGTCCTCGAGTGAAACAAAACACACAACATCCTTGCTTTTGGCTTCGATGACCTAGAGGCGTGGGGTCATTCTGTCACACGCCTGCTACGCGGTGTGTCCCGGAAACAGTTTGCTCACGAGCAGAGGCAGCAAAATGATGTGGAAATTGTCTTGATTTTTCATGTGGGTGGTGTGTTTCCATAGGATAAAAATGAGATGTTTGTGCCCTCACTATAAAATGCTGATCTAATTATTTTTGTTTCTGACACCAGAAACAAAATCCAAATATTAGCAAATATCTGTTCGTTAAATCAGTGGTCTTGTCTAAAAACACAGCCCCCCAAGGTCTTGTTTGCTGGTCGCTGTACACTTACCTAGAAACATCTGCTCTGGGCGGTTGCCCGAATGCAGTTTAGGGGAGCTGTGCTTCTGTATTTTCTCCTGTGGTCTGGATGCTCAGCTTTCTCTACCGTTAGCGCTATTACAGCATAAGGCCCCTTGGGCGGCTGTCTCCTGGGGCCATCAAGCAGCTTCAAGAAAGGGCAATAGGACATTCTGAGCCCTACCTGTGCCTCCTGCTACCTCATAGCTTGCCTCGCTCCATGGATATCGCCCGTTGTACTTCTGTGGCTCATATCAAGAATAAGTGAGTACTGGGCACTCGCCCATTTGACTGTAGGAACAGAAGCTAACATTTAGTTAGTGCCTTTATTAATTCCTTCAATCCTCAACATGATGAAGCCTCTGTAGTTATCACCCCCACTTTTTAGACAAGGAAAATGAAATTTAGAGAAGCCAGGTGACTTGTCCAAGGGCACACAGATCGAAACAGGGGAGCTGGGATTTGGGGCCAAGACTTTGAGACTCCAAAGACCCACCTTCCCCAGATCACACAGCATCCTGGTTTTCTGGAGTAGGTGGAGAGGAGAGCAGGGAGCCTTCTTCACAGGTGTACAGGTGAGATGCTCATGAGCCTGAAACCTCTGTCTTGGCCGTGATCTCCATTGAGGAAAGTGGCCATGGGTGGTTTTCCCCCCAACGCATCATGGCATGTACCATGTGTCAATCAAAATGAGTTCTGCTACCCCGACTGCAACTGATTGGGCCACCAAGCTCTGTGAGAGTGGAACAGTGTCTCTTAACTGTTGGTGAAGCTCCAGTGCCTAGCACATAGTAGGTACTCAATAAATATTTATTGACTGAATGAATAAATGAATGGATGGACCTGAAATTGGTGCCCAACCTATGGCAACCACCTCTGGGTTATAAAAACATGAGATCTCTGAGGTGGACCAACACAAAATTTTACTAATAAATGGTCCACATTGGATGGTGACAAATTGATGACATGAGATCTTTAGAAAGTATGGAAGTCAGGTGTATTCTGAGGGGGCATGTCCTCTCTATAAAGCCTGTTGTATGTCCTAGTCTGGAGAGTGCAGGAACCCAGAAAGACAGCACAGCACAGGGGCCGATGTCCCCTGCCACTCGGGTTTCTGGTATTTTTCACTGAACCACCAACATCACAGATGATTTGAGATGCTCATGTTCTCGGAACATTAATAAGCATCTGCAGGGGGCACCTGGGTGGCTCAGTCGGTTAAGCGCCTGCCTTTGGGCTCAGGTCATGATCTCAGGGTCCTGGGATCGAGCCCCACATTGGGCTCTCTGCTCAGCGAGAAGCCTGCTTCTCCCTCTGCCTCTTCCTGCCACTCTGCCTACTTGTGCTCTCTCTTTCTCTCTCTGTAAAATAAATAAATAAGGTCTTTAAAAAATTAACAAACAAACACCAAGCATCTGCAGGACTTGCCCAGTCTGCCAAAGAAACTTGTTCAGTTCTAGGTGGACCAAATCTTCCTGCAGAACGGCATGGGGAAGGCAGGGGTCAGTCTCTGTCCACCAACTTCTTCCTTCCAGTTGGTCAGGAAAATTCAGTGTGCATGTGTGTGTGTGCACGTGCGTGTGCAAACGCATGTGTAGCAGGGGAGGGGAATGACTGTCCGTTCTTTGCTTCCCAGGAACACAGGACTGTGGCAGAACAGTGGTGACATCTTTGGGAATGAAAAGAAGGTAAGAATGTCCTCAAACACCTGGTCATCCCTCTGTCTGTGGGAAATGTTCTCACACTCACACAGCAGAGAACATGTCCCCGTGTTTATGTTATGTGGGGCCATGTGGTCCCTCAGTCCTGAGCTGTGGGAACCCATCGAAGGAGGAAATATGGCTATAAAGGAAAACAAAAATGTTAGTAAACATGGATTAACCTAACACACAATTTGTGAGCTCCTTAGAAGTGCTATGGTATGGAGTAATGATTTTCTTTTTACCTTTCATCAGGGTTGGCAAATTCCCATCAGCACTAGTTTCGGGTAATTTGGTTTTGTATTTTAGAATAATGTGTACTCTCTGTGATCAACACCCCAGACTTCCCACTGGTATGGATCCCCTGGGCCTGATTTGGTCAGCAGGTGGGCAGGGATCACAAGGTACTTTTCTGGCTTATTCCTGAGCCTGTAGGCTATTGCTTTCTGTTGTTGTTGCTGCTGTTACAAGTTCTGGGTCACAATCTGGAACAAAACATAAAGCCTCATCCTGCAGGCATCACTTCTTACAATTGCCAGAATCTTCTATCAAGGATAAACCTTAATGATACTTCCCATGGGTGGCTGGCCTACAAAGCCCACTGATGTCCCACAGGCCTCCTGGTTTTGCCCAGAAGAGGCACCGGGCTATCATGACACTGCAGGCTAGACATTCAGTGGTGTGCCTCATTCCAGATCACAGGCATATTGCATCAAGAATGTGGTTGGGATGACACATCCCAATTAAAGGCTGAAGAAATAATTTTGTGTTGTGACTACAGCATTAGCTGTCAATGCACCTTATGCACCCTTTCATCTTGTTTTTTAAATGTCGAAAAATGTAAGTGTAAAACTGTGGCAGAGCCTATAGCTGGGAAAGAGGGGGGTTTCCTCTCAGGATTGGCTCTGAGGATTAGTGGTGGCTGCCTGGAGTGCTTGTCAGGCCGAGTCCAGGCTCTGCTGGCAAGAGCTCCAGATTGATTAGTCATGTCTGCCATCAGAGCAGGCATGGGTACAGTGGGGTTGTTGTACAGTATTTTACCAAAGTGGTTTATAATGTGGATTCATAAGAGGGATTCTCTCATGCCCCTGTAATGGCAGTGACCAAGTCTCTTTCCTCATCCCTTTCACAAAAATATTCCAAAGATTTTCCTCATTAAATGAAACTGAGTCCTTACTCACTGATTGCCCCTGCAAAACAAAGAGCAGCCAGAGAAAAGACCAAGGAATCGTGGTTATATCTGGGGTTGTTTGAAGTTCCTCAGTAGGGCCATGCTGGTCATACAGGGAAGAGTGCAAGCTTTGTATCTGAATCTTGACCCACCACTAGCTGAGTGACCTTGAGCAGGTTACTTTACCTCTCTGAGTCTGTTTCTCTATCCCTAACATGGAGCAAACAATTCCTACCATCCTGAGTGGATGTGAAAATTAGAACTTGCTTATGCAGAGATTAGAGAATTGTGCTAAGTCCTGTAGGAAAGCCCAAGCTATGCATGGTTGAGGAATGGGGAGCTCTGGTTCGTAGAGCATTCTGGTAATTGGTCTCAACACCATAACTGAATAACCACTTTTCCCTCAGATCCTTGGGTGGCATAATGGGAAAAGCCATGGGATGAAAGTCAGAAGACCCGAGCACACATTCAGCTTAGTTACTTCCCAAATGGCGGACCCTAGAAAGAGACCTCGCTAGCCTTCAGGGTCCCCTTCAGTGACACAGCGAATGCTAACATTCCCACCACTAGGATGATTTCAACCATACAATCGTTATGAAAGTGCCTGCTTCACAGTAGTTGCTCAAAAACTCTGTATCAAATCTTTAATTTTTAAAAACTTTTATTTGGTAGTACACTTCATTTTTTTAAGGAACAGTTTCAGATTTACGAAAAAACTGAGGAGATAGTACAGAGAGCTCCCATATCCCCAGCCCACAGTTTTCCCTATTATTAACATCTTACACTGGTGTGGTACATCTGTTAGAATTAATGGATCAATATGGACCCATTATTATTAACTGAAGTTCATGATTCATTCAGATTCCCTTGGTTTTTACCTAATGACCTTTTTCCGCTCCAGGATTGCACATTATATTCTGTTGGTGTGTCTCCTCAGGCTCCTCTTGGCTGTGACAGTCTCTCAGACTTTTCCTTGCCTTCAATAACCTTTATGGTTTTGGAATATTGGTTAGTATTCTGTAAGATGTCTGTCTTTTGGAAGTTGTCTGATTTTTCTCATGATTAGACTGGGGTTATGGCTTTGGGGATGAAGACTACAGAGGAAGGAGGCATTCTCATCACACCATAGCTAGGGCACATCCATTATTTGTCACTGTTCATATTGACCTTGATCACCTGGCTGAGGGAGTGTTAGAGTTCTCTACTGCAAAGTTACTCTTTTTCTCCCATTCCATATGGTACCCTTTGGAAGGAATTCACTATGCAAAATCCACACTTAAGGAAAGAATTATGTTTCAACTGCTTGAGGGTGGAGTATCTACACAAATTTTTAGAATTCTTCTACAAGAGAGATTTGTCTCTTCTCTCCATTTATTTATTTTTCAATCATTTATCTATAATAAAATGAACTCATGGGTATTTATTTTATACTTCAAGTCATAATCCAAGACTATTTTATTTATTTTGTTGCCCAAACTATTCCAGGTTTGGCCATCGAGAGCTCTTTTTGTTGGCTTCTGTGTCCCCTGACATACGACCATCAGTGTACATTTTTTTAAACACTTCTTGCTTTCTGACACTACAAGACATTTTTGCACTTTCTTGCTCACTCTGCTCTCTCTCTCTCTCAAATAAATAAATAAAATCTTAAAAAAAGAAGTCTTTTAACTCTTTATTTTGAAATAATCATAGATTCAAAGAAAATTGCAAAGAATTGTACAGGGAAGTTCCATGCAGCTTTTGTCCAGTCTTCCCCAAAGTTAACATCTTGTGCAACAAGATAAAAACCAGAAGTTAACATTCGTACAATCCACAGAGTTGTTTTGGATTTCTCCAATTACACATGCACTTGTGTGCATGTCTGTGTGTTTGCGTATACCTGTAGTCCTATGCAATTTTATCACATGTGTAGCTTACTGTAACCACCACCACAATCAAGATAAGGGGCTATTCAATCACCACATGGCTCCCTTTATAATGATTTCCTCCCCTATCCATCCCTAACTTCTGACACCAGTAATCTGTTCTCCATCTCTGTAGTTTTGTTGTTTTGAGAACATTATATAAATGAATCACACAATAAATAACATTTGGGATTGGCGGTTTTCATTCAGCCAATTCCCTTGCGATTCATCCAGGCTGTTGTGTATATCAATCATTTATGCCTTTTATTGCTGTGTAGTATTCCATGACATAGCTGTTTAGTTTAGTCATTAGTTTAAACATTCCCCATTGAAGGACATCTTGGGTAGTTACTAGTTTGGGGCTATTTTGAATAAAGCTGTTATAAACATTTGTGTACATAGTATTTAGTACATAAGTTTTCATTTCTCTGAGATAAATGCCCAAGAGTACAATTGCTAATTCCTATGGCAATCCATTTTAAGTTTTTTTTAAAGATTTTATTTATTTATTGTTATTATTTTTTTAAAGATTTTATTTATTTGACGTAGAGAGACACAGCAAGAGAGGGAACACAAGCAGGGGGAGTGGGAGAGAGAAAGCAGGCTTCCCGCTGAGCAGGGAGCCCGATGCGGGGCTCGATCCCAGGACCTTGAGATCATGACCTGAGCCAAAGGCAGACGCTCAATGACTGAGCCACCCAGGCGCCCCTATTTACTTATTTTTTTGACAGGGAGAGAGACAGCGAGAGAGGGAACATAAGCACGGGGAGCGGGAGAGGGAGAAACAGGTTTCCCACTGAGCAGGGAGGCCGATGTGGGACTCGATCCCAGGACCCTGGGATCATGACCTGAGCCAAAGGCAGTTGCTTAACGACTGAGCCACCCAGGCACCCCCATTTTAAGTTTTAAAAGAAATTGCCACAATGTTTTCCAGAATGGCTGTGCCATTTTACATTCCCACCAGTGATATCTGAGTGATCCAGTTTCTCTGCATCCTTGCCAGCATTTGGTGTTGTCACTATTTTTTATTATAGCCTTTCTGGTGAGTGTGTAGTAATATCTCTCTATGGTTTTAATTTATGTTTCCTTAATGTTGGACATCTTTTCATGTGCTTATTTGTGAATCTTTAAGTTTTTAAATGATGAAAATAAAGTAACGTATATTATCAAACTACTAAACATGGGTAAATTTTTCTTAGAGTCAGAAAGTATCAACTAAAGGCTCTTTGGATCTTTTTTTTTTTTTTTTCTTCAGGAGCCCGGAACCTTCCCACAGGCTGCTGAACATGCAGAGGATATAGGAAATTGAGCCCAGGTATTTCCTCAGTTGAAGTAACAGTGCGTGTTAGTTGAACACTTACTTTATACCAAGTGAGACCAGGCACTTGCATTTCATTGAACGCTCCCACAAATCTGCTGTGAGGTAAAAGAGAGCAAGCACTTTGCTATTTGCCCAAACAGATAGCAATTCAAACAACCAGAATTTAAAACTAGGCCTATGGGACTCCTCTTGTGCTATTAGAGCATTTTCTGATGACAGTCTGGAGCAGAATAGGGACCAAGATTCTGGCTGATTGAACTTTACTTTACAGTTACATATTTGGATCCTTTAATCTCTGGCCCCAGTTGGGTGAACATAAAGCAAATTAAAATGCATTTTATCTATAGTTGTTATTTCACCTTTTATCACTTTGCTTCCTGAGGCACCAGAAAAAATTCTGATTCCTATTATCCAATCCTTCATCTCTAATTAAACAAAGCCTATTAAGGCCAGTTTATTATCTTTCCTCAGATTTTTACATCAGAGACACATTCTGCCACCCAAGGCAGGCTCCCTTCAAGGGCATCACATAGCTTTGCATGAGCATCCTTGATCTGGGCCCCAGAAGAGTGGATTTGGCAGTGAGCCCGGGGAAGCCATGGTAGGACAAATAGCCACTGGGCCCCCAGGGCTCTGCAGAACAGCCACCATGCTAGCTCAGGCTTTTCTGAGAAACAGGAATACACTTCTTCCTTGTTTAAGCCACTGATCTTCTGGGTCTCTGTCATGCATCCGCATCTAGCCAATGCAGATAGTAGCCCAATGAGCAGCCCTGTATCACACACTTCCTTTCTCTGCCCCTTGAAGAGAAGACTAATCTAGCCCCATTCAGGGGCGACCTCATGACTTCAGTGCTCCAGACACTACCAATCATTTGGAGCTGCCCCATGAAATGAACCCAATGCCATTCCTGCCTGGAAGTGAAAGATGCTGCAACCATGTCCCAAAGACTCCTTCTCCACTGACAAGCATGTGTCCTTATTGGTCTGTGAAGTAACCTGTGGCCTTCGAGGTAACCTTCTCTCATTGCATTTTCGGGGGAGGATACAGAAGGAGTGAGACTCTTAATGGTGCCCAGGAATCTGGCCTTCCCCACTTGAGGACACCCAGCCATGGCTCAGGAAAAGATTTTGCATTCAGAATTTATATTCATCTGGGTTTGCTGTTGAACATTCTGCAGCAAAGGGAAGGCACCACTTGGAGCAAAGATGTATCTTCCAAACCCCTTGCCCCCAGCTGGCTCCTCACAGAAGTTCTTGAAATGGTTTTTTGAAAGAGGAAGGGAGCAAGACAAGCACCCACAGAGAAGGCCCACATCCATCAAAGACCCAGGATAGCTCCAACTGGATTGTATTGGTTGTTTAGAGGCGGATTGGTTTTCCTACAACTGGGCTGCTCTTAGAAATCATGAACAAACATGTCCTGGGGGCCATCCAGGCTCTGAGAAGTATGGTGCCATGACCAAGAGTGCCGGCTCCAGAGCCAGAGGCTGGGCTGGGATCCCAGCTCCTCCACTTCCCAAAGGAGAATATTTCCAAAGGCACATGCTTATTGAGTTCAGACTATACAAGCAGGGAGTCCATTGTAATACAACTCAAGAGGGGCTAAAAGTGACCAAGATATTTTTAGTATAAAACGTGGGAGTTATACAATAAGTCCCTCTTGGAAGATTGTCCTGTATGTGCTTAATACAGAGGCCAGAGCAGACCTTCCTCCACTGGGATGGTCCTAAGCCTACCAAGCTATCTCCATGGAAAGCACAGAAATGAGTGAACAAAACTGGCTGAAGCCTGGAAAAGTGCAAGACCCTGGGAAAAGTGCAAAGCCTTGACCTAGGGACTCATGGAGGAGGGGAGTGAACGGAACACGGCAGCCAGAGGAGAGGGGCTCCAGCATGGTCAGCACGCCTTAGGAGTGTGTAGAGGAGCCACATGGGAGCAGGTTACACCCTGAACAAGTAAACTTACGAACTGAGTAGGAGAGCCCAGGACCTGCGTGACCCTGTGCCTCGAGTCTAAACTCCTCCATGTTTGCAGGTAAGCAGAAGTGCATGGCAAAGCTAGATGCCGGTATGAGGCCACACTGACTTGGAGATCCCTCAGAGCTCTCCTTACTGTGTGGCAAGGAACCCAGGTGCCAAGTCTCAGCTGATTAAAAAAAACAAAACAAAACAAAACACAACAACAAACCAGGAATGACAGAAATGCATCTGGATCAGCTTATCCAGCAGACGCTACATAAGACAAGAATTGCCTAATGGCACAATTTATTTTTTTTATTTTTTTATTTTTTTAAAGATTTTATTTATTTATTTGACAGAGAGAGACACAGCGAAAGAGAGAACACAAACAGAGGGAGTGGGAGAGGGAGAAGCAGGCTTCCGGCGGAGTGGGGAGCCCGATGCGGGACTCGATCCCAGGACCCCGGGATCATGACCTGAGCTGAAGGCAGACACTTAACCATCTGAGCCACCCAGGCGCCCCTGACACAATTTATTTTAAATTACTTTTTTTTTTTTTTTACAGAGGGAAGAGGGCAGAGTATATGGAATTAAAAATTAAATTCAAAAGTGTTAAGGAGGAATGTCTAAGGATGGGGAAAAGGTTAAACAAATCACCAGTGATCCCTTCCCCATGAAAGAGGCCGGTGTGTGATGTGTTCAAGCATTCGAGGCAGCAAATAAATGGGCAGCTTCTACTTGGAGAGCCAAAGCACTGACCCGGGTTCCCAGCTCTGTCTATAGTCTCAGAGGCCAAGGACGTGTTATCTCTTGTTCCTTCTTGGAAGAATCATCAGTTTGGAGCCATACACATCGCAGATATTTGGATGTGAAGCTTCTGTGGGATTAGATCCACTGATCCAGGCATCAGTGATATTGTGATTTCCAATAAGAAATATACATTGGGTCTTCCTCTGGTTCTGGCACAGAGCTCCTAAAACCCTTGGAATTTCCTGAGAGCTACGCAGGTCTCTTTTGTTATGCTAATGAAGTTATTTTGGGAATGCACCTAAGGATGGGAGCTGGTTCCCAGGAAAACCGACCAAGGGATTAGAGGGTTGGAAATTTCAGTCCCTCCCCTTGATCTCTGGGAGGGGAGAGGGGCTGGAGTTTGAATGAATCACTAATAGACAATGATTTAATCAATCATGCCTATCTAATGAACCTTCTATAAAACCCCAAAAGGATAGAGTTTGGAGAGCTTCCTGGTTGATAAACACTCGGAAATTTGGAGGCAGTGCCACATTCAGTAGGGCATGGAAGCTTCATACCCTTTCCCTATACCTTGCCCTATGCATCTCTTCCATCTGGCTATTCTTGATTTATAGCCTTTTAATCTAGTAAGTAAAATGTTTCTCTGAGTTTTGTGTGCAGCTCTAGCAACTCTAGCAAATTAACTGAACTCAAGGAGGGGTTCATGGGCCCTCTGATTTACAGCCGGTCCATCAGAACCTGGACTTGTGATTGGCATCTAAAGTGAAGGGCAGTCTTGTGGGACTGAGCCCTCAACCTGTGGAACCCGATGCTCCCCCCAGGTAGATAGTGCCAGAACTGAGTTGAATTGTAGGACATTCAGCTGGTGTTGTGAAGCATTCCCTGGATGTGTAGTGAAACCCCCTTCCTCCACCTTCCCACACATTAGAAATCAGGTGTGAGCACCTCTTAGCACCAACTGTCCATAGCAGAGCATTGCTAGAATGTGGCGGGAAGAGAAGGTTCCTTCTCAGGATAACACAGTTGCAATGTCAGGTCAGTTGAGTTATGCCAAAGCCCCTAAGGTTTTAGTTTTATTTTTCATGTACCATCATAAGTAAAACTTTTACATTAGTACAAAAGCAATGAAATCTTGACTTTGGTTTTCTCAACTTACAAAGCCGCTTTCCTATACTTTCAATAGTTTTATTTCATGGACCTTTGTCAGTTAAAAAATCCCTTTGGGAAGCCACCCTACTTTACCACCGCAAGCTACCACTGGCACTACATTGGTGCAGTAACAATATGTATGGGGTTCACTCCTTGTGGGGGGGACCCAGCAAACAAGTCAGTAAGACGTGCCCCCAGGTCACAGGATTGACCAAGTATACTCATCTTCATATATATCCCCGGATCCCCATGGTCATATCAGTAGTGTTGAGAGAGAAAAGTAAGAATGCAGCCTGGCCAAGGAGTATCATGGTCAGAGCCTCCAAGTCAAGCTTCTATCCCACAGGGCATAGGCTGAACTCGTAAGGGAGCCCTCTAGTTCTGGGCCACACAAGCAGAGTCTGATGCCCTAAATGAGCATAAAATGTGCAGACAGGGGCAGTAATGGCAGGCCAGGCTGACTTGGGGGGCACTGGGTTTTACTCAGATCCTGGGTGTGAGCCCTTCATTCAAGCCTCCAGAGTCTTGGGCAAGCAGCAGCCCCTGTGTCCGCCATGCATTCCCTGTCTGGGTCCTACTTGTCCCACTCCCAGGGTACGTGGACCCCCTCAAGCTGTCAGAACCACAGTTCTGTCACATCTACGTTCAAATTAGATACCTGCCCTGCCACCCTCCAGGAGGATCCACGCAAGGAAAGATATGGCAGCCTAGGACACTGTGGAGTGCAGTCCATGGCTCAGGCGCTCTGGCCCTCAGTGCTGTCTGTCAAGGCTTAGTCAGTGTGACAGTTTTCCTGTAACAAAAGGCTTGTTTGTGGGCAGGGTGGAAGCCAGCCTGTGAGGGACTCCCTCCTCAGCCAACCAGTGGCCCAGCCCTGGCTCAGGCTGATGCCCGCCGAGCTCTCTCTGTGTCTCCTGAGGGCCACCTGCCTGTGTTTACACGTCTCAGAGCCTAACAGTCCACAGTCTGGTGAAATCTGATGAACTCTATTTCCTCTGGGCCTCTGTGCATTAGAGGAATCTCGACCCTCAGATGGCAGCAGGGCTTACAGAACAAAGCAGAGGCACTGGGGCTCCGCTTAACCTGCTAAACCCATTTCCAACCTTATTGTCATCCAGGACCCTCCCCCCAGAATTACTACTTTTGGAGCATCTTATACAAATGCCCCATCCGTGTCATACAGGAAAGAACAGTTTTGCTGCAGCGGCCTCCCTGTTGGGGCAGACATTGGTTAAGTTAGCCCTTCTTCCCATAGCTAGTCTCACTTACCATCAGAGTTATGTCTACCCCTGCCACTGCGTCTCAGAGCTCTCTCCCGACAATGCCAATGGCCCTAGATGCAGTAGTCCTCTCTTATCCACCGGGGATGCATTCTAACACCCCCAGTGGGTGCCTGAAACCATGGATTGAACCAGTCCCCATTTATACTATGTTTTTTCCTATACGTACATACCTATGATAAAGTTTGATTTATAAACTAGGCACAGTAAGAGATTAACAACAATAACTAATAATAAAATAGAACAATAACAATATGCTAAAAGTTATATGAATGTGGTCTCCCTCTCTCAAAATACCTTATTGTACTGCACTCACCCGTCTTCCCTTGATGATGTAAGATGATAAAATGCCTACATAATGAGACCAAGCAAGGTGAGTGATGTGGGCATTGTGACCTTCTGACCATGCATCAGAAGGAGGATCATCTGCTTCTGGACCACGGTTGACCACAGGTAACTGAAACCACACAAAGCAAAACCCTGGATACAGGGGCCTACTGTACTACAAAGGCAGTTCTACTTCAGCTCCTCACAAAGGAGAAAGGGATCCACAGACCAATACCTAAGTGGGCTTACCTGCCATCTTGGGTCTAGGATCTAGAAAATGGCACTCTCATTTCAACTGCTAAATAATTGGCTTTTAAGTAGTTTGTGTAATGGGAAGAGAGTGTGTGCACTTTTACCATATTAAACTGATGTGTTATTTATACCACATAGGTTATTTTCCTGTGGCTTTTCACTTATTGAATTAATGAGAATAACTGGCAGTGGGGGAAGAAGAAGGTGGATACCACCTTGAAGAAAGAAATCCTTATGCATTTTGAGACTCCAATTAGAGATTCTTCAGAAAAGAAACAGTAGTCTTGAAAGCCAGACTTCACTGATGCAGAAAAGTTCTAAATTCAAAAGCTTATATTTATATGAGAAGAACAAGCATTGGCCATTGGCCATGTCAACATGGAGTGTTACCATAAGACATGGTATATAGGGAAAACAGGAAATGCTCTCAGAGGACAGCCTGCCACCCAGAAGGGGAAAATCCCTCCTGGCACTGGAAGATACTTACAGAAGACTGAAGAAGATGATTCTTGAATTAAGATGTTGCTTGGGCCCCATGAAGGGTTGGGTGAAAGGAACCAGACAATAAAAATCTCAATGGACACCTCAGGTTGGGAGCAACCCCAAGAGCACCAGGCTGATTGTCCTGGTAGTACCCTTACCCCAGCAGAAGGTGGCACTAAATAAAAGCCTGAGAAGGGACCACACACAGCTCATGGAAGGGAGGAGAGGTATCTGCCAGTTCCCAGGCTCCACCATGGAAAGGGATGAGAGCACAGGGGTCTGAAGATGAGGACTGGCATGGTGCCAAGGAGGCCGCAGGTATATGGCCTCAGGTGAAGCAAAGCTGCAGACCTGGGACTGCAGCCCTGAATGCCAGCCTCACATTTCAAAGGCTGCTTGGGGCTGCCTGCTCCTCAGAGAGCCCAGGCACCAGGCTGTCGGGACTCAGAGCTGGGACTGAGGCTATTGAACAGAAGAGATGGTTCTGAACGGAAAGACACTAACAGTGTCACAGGGAGAGGTGAATGTTTCCCAAGCCAGCCTCACTCATCAGTAGGAATATGGGCTCCTGAGAAAGACAGGCACAGTTACCATCTTGATCTTGACAAAAGCTAGCCTTCACTGCATGGTGACCTGGGACCAGCTCTCCAGAGCAGTTCTGCTTCATCACAGCACCTTCCTTTCCTCTGCTTCTGAGCCCCTAGGTTGTCTACTTGGAGCTTAGGCACTTTCACTGGCCTGGCCTGCAACAGTGGGGGAGCTCAGAGCTCAGCTGGAAGGGGCACAGTCTCTGTAGCCTGGAAACAAGAGGGGGTGGGGTGGGGTGTTGAGAAAGGACCAGCAGTGGGGTGCACATTGACGAAGCAGAGGAGGATGAGGCTCAGGGGCAACAAAGCTCTCTCCCATACCCCTTTACCGCTCTGGCCAGTCTGTTTGGAGCAGTTTCTGGCTCCAGCTGGCTTATCTGAAAGCAAGGGTAGGGGTGGTACACCTCACCATGGAGCCTTTCAGACCTGATTTGATTTTTCCCTCTTTGGATCCCCAAGCTCTGGCTGGTGGGACTTGGCCCTGAGCAGTGCTCCTTCGTGGTCCTACCTCATGTCCTAAGTAGCCTCATGTGTATATCTTGACTCTTTTGAAGCACTTACTGTGAGCCTGGCTAACTTTGTTCTCAGCTCTTTACAACTATTGTGCCCATTTTATAGATAGGAAACTGAAGGCAGCTAACTAGTAAGTGGCTAAGCCAGGCTTGGAAACCAGGTCCTATCTGGCTCCCATGCCCATGTGTTATGGCTTCCTTCTTGTGCATAAGCCCCTCGGGTCTTGTTTCCATCCTCACTGAGATTGCCCTGATTCATGCCGGGGCCCTCCTCCCCCACTGCATGCTCCAGGAGGGTAAGCACTGCAGAGGGGCAGGTGGTTTCTCACTGTTTATTCCAAGGCTGTACATACATATGGAGTCAGGCTCAGTAAGTCTCTGTAGAATGAATGCGGGGATGGGGGGCGGGTGTTGAGGGACTTAATTTTCTCAGATGGTATCTAATTTGTTAAAAGTATTGTCTGAACTGAAGAGGACCTTAGAGATTCACCTCATCTATAGAAAACTGCTCCCCGGAGGTAAGGCAGAGTTCTTTACCCTTCCAAGTGGAAAGTCAGTTTCTTCTCATATCTCAATTTTCAAACCTCCTGAACCTGAATTTCTTCTCCTCTCTCCATCATGGATCATTATAAGCAGAAGAATACGTATGTTTCTGCCTTTCCACCAAAATGATCAGTTCAATGCATTTCTAAGAAACCCTAGTTTCCTGCTCAGCTGACCCACTTCTGCCACCTTAGCACTTCATCTCCGAGTTCCTCAGGCAGAAAAGTTGTGGTCTGTCTTTCTTCCTTTCCCCTTGTCTCCCCCCCTCCCCCTGCCCCATCACCATCCCTTTCTCCTCTCTTTTCTCCCTCCTTCCTTCCTTTCCTCCCTCCCTCTTTCCTTCCTTCCTTCCTCCCTCCTCCCTCCCTCCCTTCCTTCCTTCCCAAAATAACCTAGAATATACTCAACATAATTAAACATATGGGAGGGCATAAACACAATAAAATATAAATATCTCTGTCCTTATAATTCCATCTCTGGACTCATTCTTGGGAAGCTGACTGTCTTTTTTTCTCTTTCCTTATTTTCTAAAGCTCTTATGATCATTCCTTATAGCTCTGTTTCTTATCTTTCAGAGCAGATTGTCCACAGATTAAGAATAGTATCTGTAGACAATCTGCTTTGAAAGATAAGGGATTTAGCCTTATACTACTTCTCACCATCTCCTCTCTTTCTCAATTTTTGCTATAGGGTTATTTTTAGTCTTCGTAATAGTTAATCACCTGTATGACTTTAAATAATATGCATAACCCCCAATTTCTTGATTCATTTACCTAAGATTATATCTATGGACTTCCAGCCTTAGGGAATAAGAAATAAGTACACTCCCCTACTCCTGGTTTCAGTTAGTTCTATCAATTTTACATTGTTCAGGTTTGCAAACTTTACATTCAGTTTTGTGACTAAATATATCTTTCATACTTCATCTTTAAGTTGATTTTAAACATTGAAATTGCATAAATAGATCTATAATATTATACTTAAAAATCATTGCATAAATGAGAGCGTTATTGAATGTCTAGGAAAGGAAATAGAATTTTTTGCCACCAGAATCTTGCCTCTTAAAGAGGATTCATCCAAGCCTCAAGTTAAAATGGTTTTCTTTGATCCATATCTAATTCAGGGATTACTGCATATTTTCCCATATTATCATTCTCCATCTTTGGTTCATTTTCTATTTTGCTGTGTGTGTCCATGAATAATTTTGTTTGTAATAGTTTGTAAAAATGCACAACTTTATCTGAATCCTTGCATACCCCAGATATCTATCTTTTGCTTCCATTTGTTTAACAATTTCTTTTTGCTTTAATTTTTTGGGGAGGTGCTATTAAGGTATAATTTGTACATAGTAAGGAAAACAAATCTTAAATGTATATAGTAGGATGAATTTTTGTATGGGACCACCACCCATATTAAGATATAGAACATTTCCATTACCCAGAAAGTTCCCTGCTGGGTCAATGCAATTGCCTCATTAATTCAGAAAGCTTCTGTGGTCTCTCTTGCCATAAATTCGTTTTGCCTCTTCTGAAGTCACATAAATTGGTAAGTTTCTACTCCATATTTGCCTTCTTTCATTCAATGTATAAACTATGAGTTTATTCCATGTTGTTGTGTGTACCAGTAGTTTGTGCTTTTAAAATTGCTTGTTAGAGACAGCTCTTACTTTCACTTATCCTCCTGGGCATCTTATTGTGGCTTTGGTTTGCATTAAGTAAAGATTTTGAGGACCTATTCATATGTTTATTGGCCACTTGGATATCCTTTCATTGATCATTGGACTGGAGATATTATCCTAGGCTCAAATTAACTTTCAGAACATTGAAGGAATTTTTTGGTGGCAATTTTAGTCTTGTTTTTATCTAAGCCTCTTGCTTTCATTCTGCTGGGAGTTTTCAAACTATTTCCCCATTGTTGAAGTCCTGTAGTTTTACCAGGATGAGAGTGGATGTGGGGTTTTTTTCATTAAAATTGTTTGGTTCTCAGTTAATCCTCTCAATGTGAAAACCCTTATACTTATACTATACTTGTTCAGCTCAGGAAATGTTCTTTTCTTAGTGACTTTTGTCCTCACCTCCATCTCCTTCTTCTTTTTTTAAAAGATTTTATTTATCTATTTGACAGAAAGAGAGAGGCATGAGCCAGGGGAGGGGCAGGGGGAGTGGGACAAGCAGACTCCCCACTGAGCAGGGAGCCCGATAAGGGGGTTCGATCCCAGGACCCTGGGATCATGACGTGAGCTGAAGGCAGACACTTAACCGACTGAGCCACCCAGGCGCCCCATCACCTCTATCTTCTTTAGTGGAAATGCCCATTAGACAGATGTTAGGTAACCTGGATGTATCCTCTACCTGTTTTCAATTTCGCCTCATTTTTCTATCTCATTTTTTATCTTTCTGCCTTAAGTCCTGGGAGATTCCTTGACTTTATGTGTAGCACAATCATGAAGTCAAATGAACTTCTGTCCTCCAAGAGACCCTTAGAGAATGAATCTGTGGTTCCTTCTGGGCCAAATGGCCATGGGGTTAAAAAAAAAAAAAAAGCAAGCCTATCACACTCCACATTCCTCTCATCTCATAGATGAGAAAGACAAACAACAAAACCTAGTCCAAAGGCATTAGCTACTTCGTCAAGACCATCCAGGGGTGAGTAGCAGAGTCAGGGCAAGATCACCAAATATTACTTTTCCATTACAGCCAGTGAATGACCCCAGAGGGGAAACTACTTTAGCGGGAGCCCTTCATGGCCCCACTAGATACATCATCCAGTCATGACCTGTTTTTGCAAATGCTCTCCCAGCAGCTGGGGCCTCTGCCATCTCCCACTTTCCTCGTCACCCTGGAGCATGTACTTGTCCCATATGCTCTAACATCTACACTAACTTACAGGCATGTAAGGTGTTGGCTTGTTCTTGGACAATTCTGCCTGAATGTCTTCTCTTCCCAGTGAGGCACATTTGAAGGCAGGGGTTCATCTTCTTCTTGTCCCTTCATAGCATAGCACTGGCTCCACTAAGGGGGTAACAGATATATTTGGGACTCTCTGGGCTCCTACAGGTGGGAACATATCTTACTCAACTCTAAACACCAACCAACCCAGCAGGATGCTCAGGGCATAGCAGACCCCTGATGTGTCTTAATTTTTTTTAAGATGTATTTATTTATTTGTGTGAGAGAGCATGAATGGGAGGAGGGACGGGGGTGGGTGGGCAGAGAGAGAGCGAGAAGTGGACTCTCCACTGAGTGTGTAGCCCGACGTGGGGCTCGATCCCATGACCCCGAGATCAAGACCTGAGCTGAAACCAAGAGTTGGACACTTAACTGACCAAGCCACACAGGGCACCCCCCTCCCACCACGTGTCTTTATTGACTGAGAGAATTTCCCGTCAATCTGAACCAGAAGATCATACATATACTGTTTTTCTTAAGACCATCTTTTCAAACTCTGGGATTCCATGTGACATAGTTAGTTAAAAACAAATTGGCTTTGGGGTCAGGAAGATCCTTCTTTTATTATCTCTGGATTTTCAAGCAACTTACAAAACTGTCTGACCATCTTGTGAAGCAGGTCATTTCCAGGGAACCCAAGCAAGGAGAGTGGCAGGGGAGAGGCGGTTACTGTCTGTGGCAGTTGCAAGGGAGAAATAAGATAGAGAAATAGAATGTCCACGAGTTGTAGATCACTAAAAAAGCCAGTTCCCTTCTCTTTCCTTTCCTCGTCCACACATCCATTACCACCAGCCCATCTCCCCTCTCCCTTAGCCCCTTACACATGGGTTATAAGGAAAGGCTTTGCTATAAATTAAATGGAAATGTCTTTAGTGATCCATCTACAGAGCTTTGCTGAAGGAAGGGCTGTTAAAATTTAGAACCCTTCATTTTCTTCTTAATGAGCTACCTGGGACTGGAGGGGGTGATAAATATAGCTTTTCTCATACATTTGACTCAGCCAGCTACAGTAAGATTTTTAAAAACTCATTCTAATTAAGCATTTGCATGGGCTGTACTCAATATTCATTCAGGTCTTTCCCTTTCTAATAAGCTACAACTTTCACTGCTACAGGGCAGAAAGCTCTAGGGACCCCACCATTCTACTTGAAAACAGAAGGCAGTCCCTGCCACACTCAGGAACCCATGTTCATTCCCTGCCCACTTTAGGGACTGGCACTGACCCGTCGTCTGGTGAGCCCAGCTACCTAACCCTGTCTCCTCCTTGCTAGGGGACCCAGAAGTCTGAAAAGCGGACCAGGGCTACAAAGCCACCCATTTATATTTCTAACAAGAACAGGACCCACTTCATTGCTACTTCTGACAGAGGCAGGAGGGAGGTGGGAGTGGGGTTTTGTATTTTTGATCCCCTTCTGTCAAAATGCAGGTGGGAGTTTCTAAAATGACACATGCAGATTCAATCAAAAAAGATTTTCTGAGCACCAGCAGAAATCTGTCACCCCACTCTCAAATTCTTTACAGGGAACATTCCAAGCTTTCTCCTCTGTTCCTAACCTCAGTTGACCTCCTCACCTCCTGGTTTGTGAAGAAGAGGGTTGGGAACTCTCAAAGCTTTTATCCCCAAGTCAGGGAAGCTACTGGCCACTCCCAGCTGGTTCCCCTTCCTCTCCCTTCTATAGGGGGCAAAGGTGGACTTCCCCTACTAGCTCTGGTTCCCAGTCTCTTGCACTTTCTCAGGGACATAGGTTCTTGGGTTGTGTCACCCCACCCCCAGCCTTCCTCCCTCCACATAGCTTCCTCTCCACTGCCACCCCCACTACATTTCAGGAGCACCCAGTGTTGAGGTGGGGTCCACTTCCACACTGGGTAGAGTCTCCCAAATCCCCCTCTGCCACCAGCCTGGCCCTTAGTCTGCCCTTCTCAGGCAAACTTCTTGAAGGACATGTCAACTGGGCCTGGTGGTCGGCAGCCCCTCTGTTTGCTGGCCTTGTGTGGGCTTCCAACCCTCCGACCAGGTTCTAAAAGGGAGTCACAGACATTTTGACTAACATGATCAAATTTCATAGGTTGGCCAACTTGCTTATAGGCATTTAAAACGGAATCAGTTATTACTACCTCAAATTACATTGCATTCATGCTATGTTTATTTATTTTCTGTCTGTCTTCCCTATAAGATGAACCTAAGTTCTACAAGGTTGGGGATTTTTTGTGTCCTTGTCACCAGCGTATCTCTGGGCACAGAGCAGTGTCTGGTCCCTATGGGTTCATTCCCAATAAACATTTGTTTTTAAGTTGTTCAAATCATAAATGAACAAAAAACTGCCAATACAATCAAAAGGCATGTACATTAACCACCCAGTCTACCGTCACATGTTAAAAATTGGTGAAATCAGGTGAAGAATATCCAGGTGTTCATCAAACTATTCTATTCATTTCTCCATAAACTTGAAATTAAAAAAAAAAAATCAGTGCGAAAAAAAACACTCCACCTAAAATAGTGTCTCTGTTTCAGAGCTATTTTTCATGACCGAAATTAATATTCCAGTAGGAGGTTTTAGAAAATCACCTTCATCTTTTTATTCATACGTGAGAACTAAAAACTGAGCAACAAAATTAATTTTTCACCTCTTTCTTTTTCCTACTGCATGAACTCATTTTCTCTTCACAAAGTCAGGGAGCATGCTGCCACTGTTGTTAGAACTACAAACCAGGCACTGTTTTCTCTGTCTGGCACCTTTGGTGGGCAGACAGAGACCACAGAAGTCAAAACTCCCAGAGGAGGGGCGCCTGAGTGGCTCAGATGGTTAAGCGTCTGCCTTCAGCTCAGGTCATGATCCCAGGGTCCTGGGATCAAGCCCCACATCAGGCTCCCTGCTCAGTGGGGAGCCTGCTTCTCCCTCTGCCTCTGCCTCTCTCTCTCTCTCTCTCTGACTCTCATGAATAAATAAATAAAACATTAAAAAAAAAAAAAAACTCCCAGAGGATCCTAGGATACTTTCCATGAGAAATGGCTTATCAGGGGGCATAGTGGATTTCATGTCTGTCCAGATTCCTGTAGAATTGCTTTCCTCTTTGGGTTCAGACACAGCATGTTTGATCTTGATTTCTTTTAGTTAATCTGGGGGGCTTTGCCAAGCCCACGTCAGTTCCCCTTATCACCAGTAGGAAAGAGCAGTGAACATGGCCAATCTGTTTATCATAGCCTATGGTGTAAGATCAGTATCCCAGAAGACTTGAGACATGTTCTGATGCAGGTTTTAGGTTTCTCATTGCTTTCTTGGACTTAGTTGTAAAAAAAGGTGGAATTAAAATGGGATCCATTAACCAATGGCAAAGTATATCAAATGAGCATGGCTAATAAAAATCACAAAGCAATATGAACTCAAGTCATTAATGACCCAATAATTAAGAGACTTCTTTCACTTCTCCCAAATCTAATCCAGGGCCTATGAATCAGTGGGGGTTATATAGGCATTCAAGAGAAGATGCAAAATAGGTCATAGGTCCTGATCACAGACAAGTGATTAGAGAAGAGGCAGACTCAGGAGTGTCAGAATGTAAATATCAACTAGAAGGTCACCCTGAGAGTATGTAAAATAAGAAAAGTAAAGGCCCAAAGGAAAACTTGATAGACATTGATATTTAAGAGGTAAGCAGAGAAAGAGGAACTCTTAAAGAGTACTTTCAACAAGTACACAGAGAGGTAATAAGAAAACTAGAAGGGAGAGTCATCTCAGAAGCCACAGGAAGGAATACAGGAGGTTCAAATGGAGGGAACGAACATCAGTGCTAAATGCAAGGTGACAGTGTAAAATGCCCAATAAGAAAAAGAGAGAAAGTGGATAATGGATTTAGCAAAATAAAAGATGGAAACAATCAATAAATTTAAAGGGAGCAATTTCAGGAGAGTGGTTTGCAGTATGTTGAAAAGAAACACACTCAAGAAATCCAAATGGCCAACAGACACATGAAAAAGTGCTCAACATCGCTCGGCATCAGGGAAATCCAAATCAATACCTCAATGAGATACCACCTCATACCAGTCAGAATGGCTAAAATTAACAAGTCAGGAAATGACAGATATTGGCAGGGATGCGGAGAAAGGGGAACCCTCCTACACTGTTGGTGGGAATGCAAGCTGGTGCAGCCACTCTGGAAAATAGTATGGAGGTTCTTCAAAAAGTTGAAAATAGAGTTACCATATGATCCAGCAATTGCACTACTGGGTATTTACCCCAAAGATACAAATGTAGGGATCCAAAGGGGTACGTGCACCCTGATGTTTATAGCAGCAATGTCTACAATAGCCAAACTGTGGAAAGAGCCTAGATGTCCATCGACAGATGAATGGATAAAGAAGATGTGGTATATATATACAATGGAATATTATGCAGCCATCAAAAGGAATGAAATCTTGCCATTTGCAATGACGTGGATAGAACTGGAGAGTGTTATGCTGAGCGAAATAAGTCAATCAGAGAAAGACATGTATCATATGACCTCACTGATATGAGGAATTCTTAATCTCAGGAAACAAACGGAGGGTTGCTGGAGTGGTGGGGGGATGGGAGGGATGGGGTGGCTGGGTGATAGACATCGGGGAGGGTATGTGCTATGGTGAGCGCTGTGAATTGTGCAAGACTGTTGAATCACAGATCTGTGCCTCTGAAACAAATAATACATTATATGTTAAAAAAAAAAGAAGATAGCAGGAGGGGAAGAATGAACGGGGGGAAATCGGAGGGGGAGACGAACCATGAGAGACAATGGACTCTGAAAAACAAACTGAGGGTTCTAGAGGGGAGGGGGGTGGGAGGATGGGTTAGCCTGGTGATGGGTATTAAAGAGGGCACGTTCTGCATGGAGCACTGGGTGTTATGCACAAACAATGAATCATGGAACACTACATCAAAAACTAATGATGTAATGTATGGTGATTAACATAACATAATAATAATAATAAAAAGAAGCAAAAAAAAAAAGAATGGATGGTAGCTGGAGGGTGGTTTGGGAGTGAGGTTGTTTGGTTTTTCTAAGAGACGGAAGAGACCAGACTATTTATGTGGCTTAAAGGAAAGAGTCTTCAGAGAGGATAAAGTTTTCAGCCTCAGCAAACAGCACAGTAGTGGTTAACTGAACAAGATCTTTGAGGAAGTGACACCAATGGGAAGATTAATTCTGGAGGCAGAAGGGCACACCTACCTGACTGGGCCAGGAGAGGGAGTAAGAGGCAGTGCCGATGGGGGTAAATCTGGGGGCAAAGACTCCCTGGAAGGGGGCTGCCCAGCAAGTCCTTGTCTGGCGATCTTCATTTTCTCAGTAAAATGGGAAACAAAATTGTCGGCTAGAAATGAAGAGGGGAAGGACTTGGGCCGGAACATTTGGGCACATAGATAACCCTAATGAGCAGTTCAGGGTGGGTGTAGAGGGACGCTGATGGAGGAGGCGGGCAAGGCTTGCTGGGCTGCATTGCCAGCCATCTGTGGTAGCACCCATG
This sequence comes from Phoca vitulina, assembly GCF_004348235.1. Taxonomy (NCBI): domain Eukaryota; kingdom Metazoa; phylum Chordata; class Mammalia; order Carnivora; family Phocidae; genus Phoca; species Phoca vitulina. The sequence continues at coordinate 73,545,348 of NW_022589708.1, forward strand.
TGCATGGGGCATGATTTTCTCCAGTGGGACGAGGGGCCAGGGCATAGGACTGAAGATGTCAAGTGGCTGGGTTGCCTTAAGGTTGGGGTTCTTTAGGTCAGGTGTGATGGGAGGACAGGAGAGTCTTGGGAGTTGGAGAGAGAAAATCGCAGTGGTGAACATGGGCTCTGGGTTAATAGGAAAGGAACTGAAGCCAAGGGACAGCTGATGACTGAGAGAACATGGCTTGTCTAGGGACCCCCCACAAAGTGGTGAGATGGGAGAAGAAATGTATCAGCAGTAAAAAAGTGAACAGGCTAGAAGGAGGAGGTCAGTGTGAGGATGGGATGCTGGAGTCACAACTCAGAGATGGAACAGTGCTGGTGGGTAAGGAGAGAACAGGGAGTGCCCTAGAGTGGTTGCCTAGGAGCACCTGAAACTTCCAGAGAGTGGGTGTCCTGATGAACAAAGAATCCCTCCAAGGGGAGGGCAGACTTCAAGGCAGAGACTAAACCCAAGAGCCAAGATGAGTGTGCACTCAGAGAACAGCAACGCAAAGCATCCTCAGCATTTCCCCGCCCTCTTTCCATCCCTCCAAGATATTGGTTGTCTATACTAACCCATTAAATTTCGAGCTCCTTTGAGGGCCCGCATATTTTCTTCTTATATCACTTACTGCATCAGGAGCAGTCCCATTGAAGGAGAAACACACGGAGTAAGAGGTGGGAATGTCAGGATAAACCCACCAGCCTGTGCCCTTGGCTTTCAAGTTTGTCCCTGTGACTCCTTATAGCTGACAGGAGCAAAGCTGCATTTAAATTCAGTTGGGCTTGAGATTAAGAATCAGAGAGCCTGATTTCTATAATTGCCTTTCCACTTGTCAGTTTATCTACCTATGATGAACATGGGCACCTCCCCGCCTTCACCCCAGATCGTTTTCCTCAGATCATCTCCAGTGGGCATTTCTGGCTTTATTTAGACGTTAGGGTTTGTCTTTATACTATCTTCCAGTTCCCTGGTCCAATCTCAACCAGAGCACTTGAGAGCTGTTGTTACTTTTCTCCTGGTATCCTGCAACACCACTGTCCTTTGGAAACAAAAGAGATGATAAATGGTACCCTCTTTTTCCAAGACAGAATTCTCCTACCCACACTTGCTCCCAGGAATGTATTTTCACTATCTCAGTCGTCCAAAGAGAACACTTCTGTGCAGGCGCTTGGAATTCCCATTTCATCCCTTGTTTGAGAAAATGTTAGGGAGAAATCAAGGGCTCCTTTAATATCAGGGAGCTGCAGTTCTCAGGGAATTGGCATCCCATTAAAAAAAAAAACACCTTTATTAAATGCAAAAGAGTGTGTTGGGGTGGGGGGGAGAAATGAAAGTGAGAGTGGAGGGAAAGAGAAAAAAGGATTTATGATGGTTTGGGATGGGCATATTCAGGCTGGTGAGCACAGTGGTAAGTGATTTATGTGGAAGAGGAGCTTTCTTGAGCTTGAATTTTAATGTCAGAGGAAACCTTCAGTTCACACTGCCCCGTCTTTGTGGTTTTGCCTGTGTACACCCAATTTGGAGGCTTCTATTTCCACATCTCCATGACAACAGGGGATTACAGAAATTCACTCAGTCACAATTCTGGGCTGACAAGTGCCAAGCAAACATTTCATTCCTGTTTTTATAACTGGTGGTGGACAGTGTCGGGTTCTGTGCCGAGAGCCAGATTTTGTTACGGTGAGCTGGAAAGCAAAGGCAATTTCATCAGGCAAAATCACAGCCCGTTACCCTGGGGGAGCAGAGAATGGCCCTCCTGGGGAGCAAGAAGGTTGGCTAAAAATCCAGAAAACCCCATCTCTACTGCCAGGTAGGCTGCCTCTGCCAGGGACAGCTAAAAGGAGAAAGAAACTCACATATGTTAAAGGGTATTGTTTGTCCCAGCTGAACTCAGCTGTGTTTCAGCAAAAGACAAATTCACCTTCCAGGACCTCGGTCTGCATTAGCCTGCTGACTCCTCAATGCTGCCCTGAGAGGTCATCCTCATCCTTTCCCTTTCGGCTCACCAACCCCACCCCCTGCCCCCCAGATAGGGGACCTCTCACCACCCATCTTTCCTCTTTGATATGGAGTGGTGAATCAGAGCAAATAATGTCACATCACATAATGTTTCCCTGTGAGACTAAAGCTCTGAGCCCTGATTTTATGCAGATGGAGTCACTATGAATCACACTTCAAAATGTTTCTGAGTCTCATTTTCTCAAGAGAAAACAATAAAAGAAAGAGATGTATTTGGGAAGAATCCCAGTCTCAGGGCCACTAAATGTGCCTAGAATCTGTGACACTTGTCAGTTGGTCTCCTTAGCGCTGGCTACCTCATGCTCAGAAGAATAATTCCTTAGATGTCCCTCCTTTACTGAAGAGAGCCTTTGTCCCACCTAGTGCAGTGACTGTGAATCCTGGACTGGAATTTGCATGCCAGAGGTTAGCCTACTCCACGGGCTTAGAATTAGGTCATTGGGAGAACACAAAGTAATTTATGTAAATTGACATACACCAATATGCAGAAATATAAAAATCCATTTTTCCAAAATTCCTGAAAAATTATATCTTGTCAGTTTCTCAGTATGTTAGTCCAACAGTTTGGCAGATATATTTAGATTATATCAACTAAAATGTATTCAATGTCCAGTATGTGTTAGGTTTTGTCCCATACCGAATTTCATTTAATTCATACAAAGACCAGTGTTGTCCTCACTTTGCAGATCATGCATCTGAAGGTAAGTGGCTGATCTGAGGTCAGATGGAGATGGGGGTCTTGGGATCCCCATCCTGTGCTCTTCCACCTCCACATATCTCTGCACAGATACCTCCCTGACCAACAAAGGGACCTCTCTGGTGGAGAGGTTATTTAGGCATGAAAGAGTTTCTTTGTACGATATTGTTCTAGAAGCTCGGTAGATGAAACAGATAAAAGAGGATCCACTGGTTGAGTTGTGGGGAACATAATCTTTTCATTCTCTCCTCTCCTCTTAAGTGGTCCCTTGAGCCTTTGAACTCTGCTTGAAAAATATATCCTACAGCATCCATTCAGCTTTGGGTCTATTTGTTTTGGGTCTATTTGAAGGACTTCTCCAGAGTTCTAGTCCTGACTTTGGTCTTTAGTAGCTACATAGTGCAAAGCTCTGTACCAAATCTGCCAACTTCCCACCTGGTGGATGGTGACCCAAGTGGTTCTCAAAGCTGCCTGCTCTGCAGTGTTAGAGGAGGAGGTGATGTCAGACTAATGGGATCCCAGTGTGCCCCTTTGACTGTTCAAGTGTATCAGAACCTCCCACACTCACTTCTCTGAGGGACAAGTCCTCAAACTGCACCTTCAACAGCTATCACTAACTTTTTAGGTCTTATAATCTTCTTGTGGTCATATTAAATAAAAGAGTCTGTATCTTTAGAGATACATACCAAAGTATTTACAGATGTCGTAATAAAATTATTACTTCAACATTATCCAGGGAGGGGGAATGGGTGGGATAATAGATGAAATATTCGTTTTGTTGACGCTTGGTAATGGATATATAAATGTTTGTTACATCATTCTTTCTACTTAGGATAGGTTTAGAATTTTCCAAAGTTGCAGATAGATAGATGATAGATAGATAGATAAGCAGACAGATAGATAGATAAGGGTACAGGCAAAAAAAGAAATTAGGCCCTTGCCCCAGGACCACCTTCTTTCCCTCTCTCAACTTACAATTCCTTAAGGGTCCACTCTGCTACTCTCTGGCAAGGTCTAGTCCTTTTTCTGGAGTGGGTAAAGCCTTTGGACCTGCCTCTCTGACTTGCTGACTAGGATTTTGCCTCTACTCAAAGCTTTGCCTGCACCTCTTATTTTGGCCCTGCCCACAGCTTAGAGTACAATATGTTTCTCCACAAAGCTTTGTAGCAGAAACTATTTAGTTCACTCTGGGAGATGTGAACAATTAAAATGTTATTTCCAAAGCCCAGAAACTTTCATGATCTCCTATTTAAAAAATGAGAAAACAGGCTTAAGTAAGCCACCCAATGCCACACCACTAGAGCATTGGTAGAACCAGCCTTGTGAACACAAACAATTTGACACCAGAGACCGCCTTTCCACCACTGCATCATATAGACACTATCCATGACAATTATAAACAATCAAGCCTAGCAGGAGGTGACGCCACAAAAAGAGTAGGATGGAGCAATTGTCATTTTGATTTTAATATTAAAAAATATTTGGAAAATAGAGAAAGTAATCCACAATCTTACCATTCTAACAAAATAGTTTTTTTCTGCCTATATTTTATATAATTATGTTCAAAATGACAAAAATATACATTTTTATGTTTTGACTTTTAAATATTATATCACAGGCATTTCTTTGTATTGCTTTTCTTCAGAATATCATTCCAAATATGCTATGCTTTTATTATAAATCCTCTTCTTTTGGGACTTTTTGTTGATCCCAATTTTATGCTCTTTGAAATAACCTGGGAATGAATATCTTGAGGCATATAGCTGTTTCTTCTTTTTTATTTTTAGTTTTTGTGTAAATTCCAGAGACAGTAAGATTATTGGAATGAAGGTTAAATAAGTTATGGCATTTGAAACTTATTACCAATTGAATTCCAAGTTGATAGTACTGTTTCATATCCTATGGTATTTTCATATATATATCCTCTCAAGCATTGGGTGTCAACAAATATTTTCCTTTCTATTTTATATGCAAAGAATATGAGGTTGGTTTAATCTCAACTTGTCTTATTTCTAGTCAGTGGAGTATTTGGGTGGGGGGGCACAATTCTTTTGGCATCCCAGTTAACCTATTCCTGTACATCACTTACACGGTCACACATACATAGAAAGAAAAGCTACATTTCACCTCATTAGTGCTGTCCACATACACGACAATGTATGATCATAGCAATGACCTTTGACCCTCAGAAAATATTGTTTGAAGAGAGAAGAAACCAGAAGAAAAGTAAGAGCATCAGGTTTTGACTTGTCTTCTTAGTCTAAGTTTTGTCACTTAATAATTCAACAGCAGTTGTGCCAACAACTCTCGCTTCTATGAATTTCTTCATAAACCTCTGCAATTGCCACCTCAGTCTGAGAAAAATCTCTTTCAAGTTATTAAGGCTTGATAATATCTTTTTCTCTTAAAAAACTGCAATTTTGTTCTAATTATAAATTTAATTAAGACATGCAAATTATAGAAAATCTGTAAAACAGGGAAGTTTCTAAAAGGGAACAAAAGTAATTTGTAATCCTATCATCTCAAAAAATCACTCTTTGATGTGTTCTACTCAGCACACATATAAAACAAAATTGCTACCACACTATATTCAGTTTGGTAGCCTGTTATGTTTTCATTCAACATTATATTGTGAGGACTCAAAAGGTCATTAGATATTTTCTAAAAATGATTTTTTTAATATTTTATTTTTAAGCAATCTCTACACCCAACATGGGGCTCAAACTCACAACCCCAAGATCAAGAGTCCCACGCTCTACTGACTGAGCCAGCTAAATGCCCCTAAAAATGATTTTTTAATATTTGTATAATATTATATAATTATAATATACAATATATAATTATATAATATTTAGATAATATTACCTAAGTATATCATCATTTATTTTATGATTTTCTTGATATTGGCTATCTAGATTGTTTTCAAATTTTCACTGTTATAAATAACACCCCAGTGGACATGCTGGTCCATTTATTTGTGGAAACTCAATTTAAGTAGCAGGATAAGCAAATGTGTTCTTAAGGACAAAGGCTCCACAGTGGGAACCTTTCAAGACCAGGAGTTGGCTGGGTTTGTGATTGTGTGACTCCAGCAAAGGCATGCCATAGCTCTGAGCCTCAGTTTCCTTGTATATAAAATAAAAGGTCTAACTAATTGATCTTTCCAGGTCCTTTCAAAGCTAACATTTTATAAGTATAAGCTAAAGCCACAACTTTCTATTTATGAACGTTATACTTCCTCATATCACCATAGAATTTTATAGTTTTTATTATTTTTGCTTTCATATATGTCAAGTGAGAATATATATGGGAACATTTAGTGATGATAATGAGAGAACGACTCTTGTAGCTCGTTATATGTGGAACATCTAAGCTGTGCTCATTAGGAAGCACAGTAGAGTTAGATTACTGTGAGCAATTAAGAGGAGAAAACAATAATTAAGCAAGCAGAATCACATGAAATGAAACACAGTCTACACCATCTACAGAATATCTGTACATGTATACAGAATATATGGTGGGGGGGGTGGACATTTTTTGTGACAAATTTGAAACAGAAAATCGAAATTTTCCAGCTGAAAGTCTCTCTGCATTCAAGGACAACTAAAGATAATACAGGGCAAAAGAAAATAAGAACTGGAGTAATTGAGGCTGCCAGAAATCCCCCAAGGTCTAGTGCAAAGGCTATTATTAAACCTAGTTATTGTCATGCTTTAATACTCTCCAAAACTCTGGCACAGAACTGACCCTACTGGGTCACTGGTGGTTTATTCCACAAAGCCCAGAGAAAGGATCTAAGCCTCAGTAACATTTTCTTCTTGGTTATGAAAATATTTAAATATAAGCAGAGAACAAAATAATTCCATATGTTCCCTTTTGATAATAGCACTATCATAGCTCTGGCTTTGCTAGCCTGACAATCACCTTAACTTTTTCCCTAGAGTCACAGGAAGCAAAGAGGTAGGGTATTTGGTATTTACAGTGTCCTAGAGCCAAAGTAACAAAGAGGTAGAACAGGGTGTAAGGGGCCACATTGGGAAAGGCTTTGCAGGTCATGGTGAAGACCTTGGTTTTTTATTCCAAGTAATGGGAAATCATTAGATCAGTCAAGTAGAGGAGTGGCCATAATATAATTTATGTCTTAATAGGATCTCTCTGGCTGCCTTGTGGAGAATAAACTGGGGCAGGAAACAGGGTAGGCAAAACAGAAGCTGGAGACCACATAGGGCCTAGCAATAGTCTAAGTGAGAGACAGTGGTTTGGAGTAGATGGTAATGGGTTGGAGGGGGATGAAATGTGTTTGAATATATGTTTTAAAGGTAAAAGAAGAGCTTACAGGATTTGTTGATGATTGGATATGTAGTTTAAGAGCAAGAAAAATTCAAGAATGCACGCAAAGCTTTTGGCTTGAGCAGCTGAATGAATGGTACATAATTTACTGAGATAGGAAGCTGCAGAGGGAAGAAGATTTGGGGAAAACCAAGAGCCAATTTTGGGGCATACTAAGTTTGGGAAACCTTTGGGCAAGGTAGGCAGAATACGGACCCCCTACAGATGTCCACATCCTAATCTCCAGAACCTGTGAATGTGTTTTTTAATATGGCCAGGGAAAACTAAGGTTGAAGATTAAATTAAAGCTGCTAATCAGCTGACCTTAAAATAGGACTATCTTGGATTATATGGTAGGGGCCAATATAATCACTGGAGTCAAATGTGAAAGAGGGAGGCAGAATCAGTCAGAATTATATGATGTGAAAAAGACTGACCAATCACTGTTGGCTTTGAAGATGGAAGGGGTGATGAGCCAAGAATGTGGGCAGCCTGTTGAAGCTGGAAGAGTCAACAAAATGGATTCTCCCCTACAGCCTCCAGAAAAGAATTCAGCTTTCTGACACCTTGATTTTAGCCCAGTGAGACCCACTTTGGACTTTTGACCTACAGAACTGTAAAATAATAAATTTGTGTTGTTTTAAGCCACTAAGTTAGTTGTAATTTTTTACAGCAGCCAGGGAAATTAATGCAAGTGGCCAAATAATATATTGTCCAAACTGGGACAATTTTGAATGGAAGAAATGCTATTAATACTTAACAGAGACAGTAGTCATAAATCAGAACTATCCTAGAAAAATGGATTTGGGGCCATCCTATCCTTCCATCATGTGATTGGAAATGTCAGGAGTGGTGTCTTTTGTTTAGGAGAAAGGTGGGGGATAGAGAACTAAATTTGGCAAATGCCCTCATGTAGATGGTATTTAAAGCCATGGAGCTGGATGAGATCACAAGGGAGTGAATATATAGAGAGAAGGGAAAATAAACAAAGATGGAGCCTACTTTTAAAGGTTTGTAAGAAGGGGAGGATCCAGTAAAGAAGACTAAGAAGGCATATCCAGTGAGGTAGAAGGAAAGCCAGGAAAAAGAACAAATAAATTCAAATGCATAAAGTGTTTCAAGGAGGCAGGATTGATCAATTACATCAAATGGTGAGTGAAAAGAAAGAAAAGGAGTGAAAACTGATCACTGGATTTGCAACATGGAGTGATCTTTAAAAAAGTGATGTTAGTAGGGTGGTAAGGCAAAACCCTGGCAGGAGTGGGTCAAAGAGAGAATGGAGACAGAAAACATAGTTACCCTTTTCAAGTTTGCTATAAAAGAGAACAGAGAAACTGGGGCAGTCACTATAGTATATAGGCTAGGGAGTGTTTTTAAGATGGGAAATATTAGGGCACGTTTGTATGCACAAGAAAGATTTGGTAGAGGGAAAATATTCAATGCAGAGAGAATGTAACTGCTGGAGCAAAGTCCTTAAACAGATGGGGGGAAATGGCCCCTGGAGCATGGGTGGTGGATTTGGTCTTTAGTAGTCATGTGGACAAATCTTCCACTGAGGAGGAAAGGATGCAAAGACATTTATATTGGTACTTTTTTTTTTATTGGAAGGATAAGGAAGTTCTTTTTTTTTATTGTTTTCAACTTCTCAGTGAAATAAGAAGTGAGGCCATCAGCTGAGAGTGATAGGGGAAGGAGTAGAGAGAAAAAGTGTTGCAAATTTAAGAAAGGTTTAGAAAAGGGAAGCAAAATATCTGAGAGAGTAGGAGAACTTGATTCTCATCGAATTATCCATCAATGACATGATACAACTAACAACAAAAACAACAACAAAAACCCCCAAAACAAAAAACAAAACACCCACAGAAAATAAACTACAAAAATTATGAAACATAAGAGATAAAAATTCTAAATTGTTCTGGGCAGTGTAAAGAACAGAGCTTTTAAGGAAAAAGTAAAAACAAAGACAAACTATCAGCACTTAAGAATAGGTGAGAATGTTGCTTCAGTCTTTCTATTTTTGCCTAGCTGGCATTGCCAGCCTGTGTGGATGTGTTTGTTCAAGTTGACACTTGCACACACAATCATTACTCTCCTCCAGGTGTTCACTAGTTCATTTTGGGTTGTGGTTTCTTACAGTTAACACCAATGATTTGGATATGACAGCATTTCTCTCTCTCTCTCTCTCTCCATTTTTGTTTTTCTCCTATTATTTATACCTTATATCCTGTCTCCTTTCCCCATAAGATACCCCATAACTTGGTTTCTACTTTGCCAGAAGGTTTGGACATCGTGCGTTATCTAGGGGCACTATTTCAGGACCACGGACAGCAGCCATGCCCTGTTCCCACCTTCTCTCCCCACTGCATTCCAACAGGAGTATTTTGGTCATATTCAGCCTGTATTACTCTGTGCCAGGCACTGTAATAGTTGTTTGAATAACAATAGGTCCTTGTCTTCGAAGAGATTTGAAGCACAGAGAGGGAAACAGGCTACAAATACAAATAAGATAGAGAGAACTATGATGTATAGTCATAGAACACTACAAGAGTACTCAGAAAGGAAAGCCCCTAATTTAGTCTTTGGACACGGGATGGCATAAGGGAAAGCTTCCTGGAGTAAGCTTTGATAGGTTGAAATCTTAAGGCATTAGTTGGCCATGGGAGATGAGTAAGGAAGAGTGCTTTTGGCAGAGGCAACAGCGTATGCAAAAGCCTCAAGTCAAGAGGGCATGGCTCACCTAGAGAAATGCAATTAGTACTGTGCAATTAGACTGTTGGAAGAATAAGGCACCAGGAAGGAAGGAAGAAAGGCCCTGTGCTGTGTGATAGATATAGGCATGTGTACACTGCTAGAGGAACACAGCTGAGGGAGTAATTAATTCTCATGGGTGAGGATGAGGGAACAGAAAGCTATAGTGAAGCAGCGACATTTAAATTTGTCCTCTATAATACAGAGGAGTTTTCTAGATCTCCCCATGGAGATAAGGGGAGGAGAGAAGAATAGACTACATTTCAGTGAGAGCTGTGTTATCCATATGGTAGCCACATTACCTATTGAAATTTAAATTAAATTTTATTTTAAAAATTTTTTTATTTAAATTCGATTTAATTAACATATACTGTATTATTAGTTTCAGAGGTAGAATTCAGTGATCCATCAGTTGCATATAACACCCAGTGTTCATTACTTCAAGTTCTCTTCTTAAAGCCCATCACCCAGTTACCCATCCCCCCACCCACCTCCCTTCCAGCAACCCTCACTTTGTCCCTATAGTTAAGAGTCTCTTATGGTTTGCCTCCCTCTCTGTTTTAATATACTTTTATTTGTCCAGGGTGGCTTGTTGGTTAAACGTCTGACTTTGACTCAGGTCATGATCTCAGGTCGGGCTCCCTGCTCAGCAGGGAATCTGCTTGTCCCTCTCCCTTTGCCCCCTCCCCATTTGTATGCTCTCTCTCTCTCTCTCTCTCTCAAATAAATAAATAAAATCTAAAAAAAATTATTTAAAATTAAATAACATTAGAAATTCAGTTCCTCAGTCATGATGGCCACATTTTAAGTGGTTGGAACCCACATATGGCTAGTGGCTACCATGTTGGACAATGTAGGTATAGAATATTTCCATCACTGCACAAAATTCTATTGAACAGTGCTGGGTTGGAGGGAACAGCACATGCAAAGGCTCAGAAGCTTGCATGTGTGTGGTGTGTTCAGGAAATAATGACCAGACATGGGGGCTGTAGCAGAAGGTAAGTGGATGGAAGTGGCTGGAGATGACACTAGAGAGTTTAGCTGGAGCTAGGTGGCAAAGGGCATTTTAAGTCTTTCTAAAGGAGGGTGGACTTGACATATCCATTATTGTCACTAGGGATCTGAGAGGGATAGGAGGAGATCTAGATTTATAAAGTTAATTCAAGTAGCACTTACAAGGTATGAAAGGAATAGTGAGTAAACAGAAAGCAGAAAGAATAAGCCAATTGGTTTTTGCCAAATAAATTTTGATAAAACAGCACTTTTTATCATGTCACCTTATGTTCATCAGTTTCCATTGCTCCACATTAAATTCAATTTTCTCTGCCTGGTTTTGAAAGTCTTTACCTTGTTCCTCACTACTATCCAACACATCTCTACTCCAGTGATGACAATAGTTTCACTCTCTCTGTCATGTGAAATAACGTCTATCTCTGTTCCTTACAGTCCGAGTGGACTGAAAACTCCTTGAAGTGGAACCATGTCTTAGAGTAGGTAAGCCCATTTGAGTGGCTTACACAGCTCATAGGATAGTCAGCAGTCATAGCTGGGATAGCCCTTCCAGGTTGTGGTTCTCATGGGTCACAGATAAGAATCTGTGTAAGTACACTGGTAAAAGGTTTATTTATTGATCGGTTATGAAGGCACTGACTAACAATATTGCAATTCTCCCACTGGTCTCTGCCTCACTCGGTCCATCAGCCAAGGTCCTAGAAGGAAACAGAACTCTATTAAAATGTATAACCAAAAAATTAATAAAAGGACTATTTATAGAGGTGTAAGAACAATTAAGGTTGCTAAGCATCCCAGAGATTAGCAGCACTGAGAAGCTATTACTACTTCTGGTCTAGACGGAAAACAGGAAAATACAGCATTGCCAGAGCCCAGTGAAAAATAGAGACAGAGAGGAGAGGCCCCCTGGCAAGAAATGTAGTGTAAAAAGGAGCAAACCGCTGTATCAAGGCACTGAAGCATGGAGTGAGCATGGAAGAAAAATATCCTTTTTTTCTCTCTTAACTCTTGCCCTCCATTCTCTTGCCAGTACCTCCCATTGGCTAGATGTAGTCAAAAGCCAGAGGGCAGGGGAGACAAGCGATGGATGCAGCCCGTAGGATCTGGGTAGAAACAGACATAATACAATTACCACAATTAGGATTACGACTGGCTGCATCCACAGACAACCGGGATAGCAATAACTTAACAATTTCGAAGTGTGTCTCATATAAGTGAAGTCCAAGGTTAATATGTCAGCTCCCAAAGAGTGGGGACCCAGGCTTCTTCTATCTAGCTACTCCCTTTCCTTAGCATATTACCTCAAAGTACAATTTGGCTGCTTGAGCTCCAGATATCATGCTGGCATTCCGACATGTGGGAAGATGAAAGAAAAAGGAAGAAGCAAGGGCACATTTTCTTACTTTAAAGGTACTTATTTGAAGTCACATATGACAAGTCCATTTACATCTAACTGTTCAGAATTTAGTCACATGAGCACACCTACCTCCAAAGGGGGCTAGAAATGTGTTGTCTATGCCAAGAAGTTTTGTGTGCAACTAAAAATCAAGGGTCCTGTTACTAAGTAAAAGGAGGAGATTGGATACTGGAGGACAACTAGCTCTTTGTTACAATCTCAGGGGGAAAAAAAGTCCATGATCTACCAGAGATATTTCAAGACTGAGCCCGAGCATTGCCAATTTTTAATAACCAAGAGAGTGAACATATTAGTGACAATGGCAATGTGTATCATGACATATCACATGTGTTCTCACTACATGAGAGTTACTTATACACCAACTTCTAAGGGAAAACCAGTTTTGCTGTGCAGGATAAGGCACATCTGATGGGGAAATGCCAGTTAGAGTCATTTGCCAAAGGAGATTTAAAGACTCATTCCTGGAAAATATGCTGTCTGTAGATACTATGAAGGCAGTTGGTTTGATACAGAAGCAACAAATCGTGTTTTTGGAGTTGAAGGACAAATCTGCATTTAACATGATACTCTAAAATATGACTCACTGATACGAGCCCCAGTGGCTGCCACAGTTACAGCATGCATGCCAATTGGCTGAGCTCCAGAGCCCTTCCTTGGGGGCACTAGTCTCTTTCTCAGGCACCCAAGCATGTCCCCAGCCTGTGCAGCCTGCTTCAGCACTCACAGGGGGCTGTCCAAGATTGCCTGTGAGCTGCCTCCACTCTCTTCAGCCTGGGACAGTCCCAGGCACGCTACCACCCTGCATTGCTCCCAAGGCATGCAGGCATAGGATGTCTCTCTACTTCTCTCATCTAGCAGCCCTTGGAGGCTTCAGTCAGTCTGTCCAGAGAAGGAGGAGAAGTAGAAGTCTTGGCCTTTCAATCATTCATTCAACCAACTTTTTGGAAGCAAAAATTTACACCCCTTTAAGCACAAGGGGGGTGCACAGCAAAACAGCATGAGGACTTATAGTCTAGTCAATGTGGACAGGAGTTCCACACGTGGATGTAAATCATCCATGATGTCATAAAACTGCAGTGTCTCATGAATAGCAGAGGCTGTCAGTCTCATAGGTCCATGGATGGACAGGGATAATGTGAGTTGAATGCTCAAGGAGGATCCACAGACAAAGTCACCATTGGGCAGTGCATTGGCATTATGGGTAGGAGTTGGCTTATGTTAAGTGACTGGGAGGATGACAGAAACGCAGAAGTAGGAATGAGCCTGCTTGATCAGAGACAGCTGGGAGACCAGGCTAACTGGGTAAATGGTTGTGTAGCCGAGTGTTGAGAAAGGAAGAGAGGCAGGTCTTGCTGCCAGGTTAAGGAAAGTGGCATTCTAAGAGGAGCCAAGTTTCTGAGCAGAGGAACCATAGAAAGAAAACAGTGTTTGGGAATTGCTATCTGGCAGTAGTGTGGACACTACATTAATTGTGTGGTGAGGGAGTTGGCCTACATATATGATTTTCTGAGTCAGACCAACAGTAATCCAGTTGAGTATTCTGTTTGTGACTTCCAAAAATAGCTCCCATAAGGCAAATGGCATCTCTTCAGCAAATGTGTGGAGTGTTGCTTTTTGACAGCTACTGGGTTTCAAGTGACCTCAGTGACCAACACAGGCAGGGCCCCTGCCCTCTAATGGGAAGCCATCCTTCACCCTGAGGCTGAGGGCTTGCCTGGAGTGAGGCGCATGAAGCTGAGCTGGGGGGCGCAGGAAGAAGATGCATCATGGGGAAAGGGTTTACCACCATAAATCAAGTCCCAAAAGGGGCACAACAAAACTACAGTCAGACTCTGGGCGGGAAGTGAGATTCTGTGTTTGAGGGAGCAAGATGGGACAGGGTTTCAGAGATCCAGGGTGGAGGTGATGGGGTCCTGATACAGAGCTGGACCATGTCCAGGGAAGTCTGTCCAAAGGAGATGAGGTAGAGGGGACAGCAGTACCAGCTTCTAGAAATGGGACTGGCTCGAGAGAAGTGGGAATTCAAGCTCCAGCCTAGAAGGATGGATGCTATCAGCATCCTTCATGTTCCACCTCCAGGCAATGATCTGGAGATTCATCTAAACCCTTCTTGAGCTTGAATACATCTTTAGCCCACACAAATTTGCACTCTAACCCATTCCACACACACTACCCACACACTCCCTCATGCCCCTCTGCTCATTCTCTCTTCTCTCTGTGAAAGAGCATGCTCTCTGCTCTCTGGAGCCCCGTGCCTGGCCTCAGCAAGATGGCTCCACAGGCCCACAGGATTTTTGGTTTGTGTCTGAAACAGGGATGCAGCCACTCTCTCATACAGAGGCTAGATTTTATTTTATTTTATTTTATTTTATTTTATTTTATTTGAGAGGGAAGGAGAGAGAGAAGAAAAAGAGAGAGTAAGAGAGAGAGAGAACACAAGAGCAGGGGGAGGGAGACACAGTCTTCCCACTGAGCAGGGAACCTGATGCCGGGCTCAGGGACGGGAATGCCAGGATTATGACCTGAGCCCAAGGCAGACACTTAAACAACTGAGCCACCCAGGCATCCCAAGCACAGGCTAGATTGATGTTTAAGCTTAAGATGGCAAACAAGGACAGGAACAAAGAAGGAATAAATCCTCTTCAAACTGTCAGGTTAGGGATCAAGCCCATTTCTATAGTTAAAGAAACCCATTGATTTTGTGATTAGTGAAACAACCAGTTATTCGGTTTTCAAAATCTGGTTATTTGATTAAACAGACAAGCCAGGCAACATTTTAAGTTTTGGTGTCTGGGAAGACATAGCTGAACACCAGCTGGGCAGCACAGCCACCCCAATGGGCTCTGCCATAGGAACAGGCAACTCATGAAAACCCCCCTCACACTCAGCAGCCTCCAGTAAAATCAGCAGCAGCAGGGAGGGGAGGTTGAGTTCCCCTGCACCTTGCAGTGGCCTTCACACCACCTCTGGACAGATGCCAGCCATTTCAGGCCTATTGCTGTTTACATTTTGTCCTACTTTAGGAAGTGGGGAGGCCATTCTGAAGCTCCTTATGTGTTGACTTTCTTCAGGGTCATGTAATCCCAACCACCTGGAAGAGGATAGGGGAATTAAATTCCATTTATTTCCCCTCTTAAAAGTAAGATACGTTAGCTGGTGAGGAATCCAATTTAGAAATAGCACTGCACAGCCAAAGCAGGTGTTCTTCCTTGGAGAGTAGTTGAATGTTCTGGCAACATCCTCATTCAGTGGCACTAACTGAGCCCTTAGGGATACAGAGCACAAAGTGAGCCACAGTCCCCTCCCTCAAGGACCCTGGGATCCAAAATGAGCAACAGTAACAGAGATGCCAGAAGGGAAAGAGAAGTAAGCTCTAGGTGTGTGGAGTTTCAGTCATGTGTGGTGCTAATGGATCATGCCATTTTCATCCATTTTGGCCCCAGGATATCGGTTCCACACTAGCTATACCCACAATGCTCAGCTCGAGGAATGCTGATGCTCAGAGCCAGGAGCCCTTGCAGGAGACAGAGGACTGCTGAGGACCAGCCAATCTCCCTGCCACTTCACTGGTCAGAATGGGCCGCACTGAAGCCCCAAGGCTCCTTCCTGCCCTAGGAAATAGCACCTTGGCCTTAGGCTTGCAAAGCTCTTGTCAACACCAAGTGTCCCCTCTTCTCCATGGATAATTGAGAGATGACTGACTGTCAGTAGAAAGTAAAACTCACTTTATATGTGAGAAGAAGCCGAGGCTAGAAAAGCTAAGAACCCACAAGCACTTCCTATCAAAATTCTTAGAATTATGGCATTATAGAGCTGGAAGAACTTTTTTAAAATTATCTGATCCAACATCCTCACTTGACAGATAAGAAAACCAAGGACCAGAGAAATAAGGGACTTGTCTGTGGTCCCACAACTAGAACATGACAGTCAGAATCCAAACCTAGTTCTGATTCCCAGCTTAATTCTCTTACCACCACACTATGCTGATTTCCCCGTGGTATTAAAAAAAAAAAAAAAAAAACTAGAAATTTGCTTTTTTATCTGAACAAAAGTGTGGTGGGTAGAATCATCCATAAGAGTTTATCTGGTCAAAAGTTAAGCCAGTCACTAAATCTTTATTGGCAATATTCTATGCCAGGCACCAGGCCCAGCTTTGCTATGTTCTCAATGCCTGGGATCTTGGCTCTCCACTTCCCACATTCAGATGGCTGCCGAGGAAAGCAGCTATCAGGGTCTGGTGAGAAGCTTGGAATACGTTCTTGCTCAAGTTCCTCTCCAACAGGTGAGACGGAGGAGCCCCAAGAGCCTTCTGCCTTCAGCTTCCTCTTCTGCAAAGTGGCGCTAATCTACTTACCTTGAGCGAAAGCAAGATCAGATATGGAGCTTAAGAGTAGAAGACCAAACAGACAAAGCAATGTGATTATTAAGGGATCAGACTCAATAAGGAATCGAGATAAAAGGGCATTTAAAGGTTTGAAGTTAGAAGCAACTAAAAAGAAATCCCTTAATTTTGAGCAAAGTAATCTGTCCTTTCCCAAGATACCTATAGAACTTATGGTTTTTTTTCAAGATTAAAAATGATTATTTTTTCACTGATTAAAATTAAAACAATACACTTTAATGGGATTGTATCAGCTTGCTTAGGGCTGCCATCACAAGTACCAACAGACTGGGTAGCTTGAACACCAGAAATGGACCTTCTCACCGTTCTGGAAGCAGGAAGTCTACAATTAGGAGGTCAGCAGCTTTGCTTTTTCTGGAGGAGTCTCTCCTTGGCTTGGCTTGGATGTCACTTCTTTTCCCGGTGTCCTCACACAGTCCTTCCTCTGGGTGCATCTATGTCTAAATTTCCTCCTCTTCAAAGGACACCGGTCGGATTGGATTAGGGCCCACCCAGTTGATCTCATTTTTACTTAATTACCTTTTTAATAACCAAGTTGTCTCCAAACACAGTCACATTTTGGATATTATGCATGGAGGGGGGCAGATACAATTCAGCCCATAATGGGGACTAAGGTGAATAGGTAAAAAGTAGAAAAAGAAAAGCAAAAAAAGGCCATAGGACTCCAAGTACTAGAACCTGTGTTAACCGTCCCAGAGAAGCCTGGCCAAGAAGGCACCTGTGACCCAGCTTCTGCATTAAGAGCCAAATTCTTGTTGGAGATTATTTCTTTTTGTTAAGTGTGAAAATGGTTATAAATTATTGGGTGGCACTGATCCAAAGAAAGGCACTCTGACAGTTTACCAAAGAAGGAACTCTGGTGTACAGCACATACACGTGCACACACACACACACACACAAGCAGGTGCACAAGTGTGTGTGTGTGCACATGTGCCCGCGTGCACACACACACACAGAATGAGAACTGTGCTCTGGTTCTAAACACTGCTCCAGACCTGTGTGATGAGCTGTGAGCAAAAGCCTCCAGGAAGCATCACTGGGGGGACGTTATGCTTGGATGAGAGGAGATTTGTGCATGGCTGCCTGAGCAAGACCAGGGTGGAGCGAAGGGGCACCAGGGCCCGGCGACCAGCAACTTGGGTCTGAGCCCTGGGGAAAGTGGCTGCAGAGCAACACTGAAGAAGTGGCTTCCAGGGACCACTCTTGAGAGGCCAGTCCCAAGCAGCAAGGAAGGAGGGGCCACACTCCTGCCCACTGTGACCCAGGGAATGCAGACTGCCTCAACACCTCCAAAGCTGGAGGATCAGAATACAGGAGTGGGGACCCCAGGGTAGCGTCAAAGGTGAGGCTTTGAGGACAGCAGAGAACAGCCCTGGGATGAAGGTTGATGAAGGCCTATTTGTTATGCCAATTGAGGTATCTTCAGGGATGCCCTAGAAGGAGTGGTTAAAACCTTAGGAGAGGTGCATGGTGGGGCTGACGCAGTGACAGTCTTATCATCACTCTTGGTGTGATCCCACGGGTACCACAAGCTGGTGGGGCCTGGGAAACAGACTCAGGAACAGTGTGCATATCAAGGCATGGAGGATGTCCACAGACCCTTGGGATCTCTGAGACGCACTTATAGAAGGAGCCGTCCGGTGGCTGGTCCATGCAAATCCTGTGTGCCCCAAAGTGACACTGAGTATAAGTGGCACCTGATATCCCTGTAAAGATCCAGATGTCTCTCTGAGGAGAAGCGAACACACAGATCCATCCCCAGCGATTAGGTGCTGATGATCGTAAGGGGAAACCTCCAGGCTCTCCATTCAGATCAACTCAAGGTGAGAACTGCCAGGTGTCATCAAAGCACGGAAAGCCCTTTCAAATGTAGCAGAGTGGGCAGGCGGCCTTTGGTGGCCACCTAACCACTGAGCCGCAGTTTACCTGTTCAAGCCTCCCCAGGACAGGCAGCCCACTGAGCCACAGGAGCGAGCCAGGATTTGCCACCGCACCCCAGATCCGCTGCCTCCAGAAAACCTCCTGGACCCACTGCTCCTTTGACATGCTCTGACAGCCCAGGTTCTCCTGGGGCTCTGGGAGGGAGTGCAGAGGCTCCTGGATCTGCAATGAATGATCTTTGCCTAAGGAGCAAGTGCCATTTTTCTAATTAAAAAAAAAAAGAAAAAGAACAAAACTATTAAAATGGAAATAAAAACAAATATTTACTGTAAACCAGGCACTGCCTTAGGGCACTCTTCATCTCCTTTACTCTGTTCTAATTTTTATTTCTTTCCATTCCACTGATCACCTTCTAAAATACCCCGCATTACCTCCTGTTAGTGTATTGCTGATTGCCTGGTCTTCAACTCCTAGACTGGCCGCTCCGCGGGGGCAGGAGCTTCTGTCCGTTGTGCTCACTGACGCCTCCTAGCGACGGCGTCGGAGCCTGGCACAGAGCGGTGCTCCGTGTCTGTAGAATGAAGGAGCGGCGGTCGGAGGGGTGGCGGACCAGACATACTCAAACAGGGGCATGTCACAAGCAGTTGGTCCCAGCACGTCCCCAAATCATCATCAAGTGCCTGGTGGTGGTGTGGGTGGGGGGGGGGGGGGGGGAGTTGGGGCTGCCATTCTATAAGGAATACCGGGATGAGGGGCTATTCTGGGGTGGCTGCTACTTCCTTGTGGGGCTGGCCCCAGGTGTAAATGAGCACGGAGGTGACATCTAAACCCCTGAGTTTGTGGAATAAAGGCTGTAGACCCTCTCGGACCCTTGAGGGGTGGAGGCTAAGGGGAACTAGCGTCCCATTTTGGGGTGGGAGAACTTGAAACTCCCTCTAGGGAGAACAGATTCAATAGTCCACGTTGGGACCCACTGTGTTTGAGGAGCTGTGGATCTCTGTGATTCCAGCACTGTCCTGGAAGCCCATGGCCTTCACACAGGCAGGGAGACAGATGTCTGCAATGCTGCACTACAAGAAAGTGGAGTCATAAAAGAAATGAATCCTAAGTCTACTTTCAAGCGGTTGTTAAATCCTTTTTGCAGGTAGAAATTTGATCCAAATGAAGAAACATTTTTTAGGCAACTACTAACTGCAGCAACTCCCAACTGTGAATGGGATAGAATCCCTGCTATCTGCCTCCCCCTGTGTTCACTGCAGCATTATTCACAATAGCCAAGATGGGGAAGCAGCCCAAGTGTCCATCTATAGATGAATGGATAAAGAAGATGTGGCCTACATATGTGCAATGGAATATCACTCGGCCATTAAAAAGAATGAGATCTTACCATTTGCAACAACATGGATGGATCTAGAGGGTATTTTGCTAAGTGAAATAAGTCAGAGAAAGACGAATACTATATGATTTCACTTCTAGTGGAATCTAAAAAAAAAAACAAAACAAATGAGTAAACAAACAAAAAACAGCAACAGACCTATAAGTACAGAGAACATATTGATGATTGCCAGACATAAGAGGCTGGGGGTGGGGTGTAAAATGGGTGAAGGGGAGTAGGAAGTACAGGCTTCCAGTATGGAATGAAGAAGTCACAGGAATAATGGGTGCAGCATGGAGATTTCAGTCAATGGCAATGTAATAGTGTTGTATAGTGACAGGTGATGGCTATCCTTGTAGTGAGCCCAGCATAGCATAGAGGGATGTCCAATCACTATGTTGTACACCTGAAACCAATGTAACACCGTGTGTCAACTATAATTCCAAAAAAAAAGGGTATAATTTCTACTAGGGAAGGGAGACAGAAATGAAATGTATATTTATGCTGTTCCATGCTATTGGGGATGGGGGTGTGCAGAGCTCTTGACAGTACATGGCAGGGGCCCCCAACCCAGACTTTTAGGGATGCAGGGGTGGCTTTAGGTTTGGACCTTAATAGTAGGAATAGCAGGAGTCAGCCAGGAAACATGAGAAGCAATCTTTCCTAAGGTAAGGAAGAGCATGTGTCAAAACCCAGAGGCAAGGGGAAAGCCTGGCTCATTAGAAGGCCGCTAATTGTTGATCGTGGCTGGAGTGAGGAGTGTATGGAAGGAGTGCTGTGAGTAAGGCTGGAGAGGAAGTGGGGCCAACTCGCAAATGCCACGGTGAGCAATTCCAGGGCAGTGACTTCAGAACATCAGAGGAGAGGGGTCAGGCACTAAGGGGAGGTGAGGAAGTAGACGCCATGTGTGGGGACACTTGCTCGAAGAAGCTGAGCTGAGAAGAGAGAGGAGATAGAGAACTACAGCTGCAAGGAGATTGGTTATCTTTCTTGTTTGATTGGTTTTGGGTTTTTCTTTTTGGGATGTCAGAGACTTGAACTTTCAGTTCTAATGTCAAGGAACCGACAGGGAAGAGCAGGTTAAGGGCCAAGGAGAGAGGCCTTCTCTCCCAAACAAGGACAGTGGTGGAAAAGCAAGTCAGTGTGCAGGCACTAAACCAGGGACTTCCTCTTGGATGGTTTATATGCCTTTTTTTTTTTTTTTTTGTCAAGTAGGAATCGACATCATCAGAAAATAGAGAGAGGGAGGTAATAGCGCTCTGGGGCTGAAATCATGGTGGCGAGTGAGCTGGGGGAACATAGAGGGTTTGGGGGCAGGGTTGCGGTCTAACCGGAGATTGGAGATAATGAGTTTGTCCCCTTGGGTGGCAGTCCCCCGAAGCACAGCACTGGACTGGTGGAAACTCGGTGGGTAGCCCGGGGTCCAGACATGCAATGCACAAGGGGAGTTAAGAATATTGGCAAGAGAGTGATCACTAGGCCCAACCCCAGGCTGGGTAGGCGAGGACATGCAGGGAGGAGGAGTGCACCGGGGGGACAAGATGGGAGGGGTGGAGCAGGAGGGCCTCAGCAGGGCTGAGGAGCCAGCATAGGGGCAGAGATTTCCTGAGGGGGCTAGAGGTGGAGGAGTCAGGGTTCATGAGCGACAGATTTGAATTCGAGGTGTTGTGGTCCATCGCAGGAAATGGAACATCCAGAATGGCCAAAGGGTCGGGGGCTAGGGGGACGTAAGTGGAAGGACGTGAGAAGCCAAGTGTTGGTGGGCCCTGCCCAAGTGGATTGAAGCCACAGGAGCTCGGCAAGGCCAGGGTGGAGTTGACAACTGTGAGCCACACACCACATCTTCAGTGAATGAGGGTGTCTGTGGAGGATGTCAGATGAGCACGATGGAGAGGACAGGCTCGCCAGAGGCCCGGCATGGGAGGCGCGGAGGGGGAAGAACATCAGCCCAGCACCCTGAACTGAAAGGCATCCTTCTTTGGAGGCTGCTGGGGAGACCCTGGCCCGGGTGTTGGAGAGGATGTAGAGGAACAGTGTGAGGACACTGAAAAGCTGAGGATCTATTGAGAAAACACTAACCTCCACTTTTTAAGGTCCTACTGTGTGCCAGGCCCTGGGCTAAGAGCTTTATATACAGCATCTCAGAGCAACTTTTTGGGGAGAGTATTTTTATCCCAATTCACAGTTCAGCAAACTGAGACACAGAGGAGTTAAGTGAAGAGGTAAGTATAATGTATGTGAAAAATGCTTTGTAAATTCATAAAACAGTGTGTAAATGTTAGCTATTCTTTTTTTCCCCGACCAGCTTTCACGAAACAACCTCCAATATAACATATGTTTGAGTTGATTGCCCAGGAAACAATAAGAAGAAAAAATAGAAAGTTCCTCATTGTTTTACTAAAATCTATTCCAGCTCCATTCTTTGTGTATAAAGATAAGTTGATGATTCAATGATTTGACCTAAATAAATATTTAATGGGCTTTTCTGGGGTTCTGTCCAGATGCTTCCATGCAGTGCAGAGGACTGTCCTCCCCAGGATTGGAGTGGGCAGTGCTAGTCAAACAACAGGGAAACCTCTTCTAAAAAAAAAAAAGGATCATGGCAGATCACTTGGTCTCTAGAGGACGACCAGGTTTTTCATGGGACTAGGAGAGCCCTGCTCTGGCCTTGGACTTTTCATTCTTTTTATAAGTACAGTATGATTTAGATGCCACAGTACTGAAGGGGGGACAATTTGAGTGGAAAGGGACCTTGTTCATCCAGTTTAGACTACTTATCCAAAAGTCAGAACTAAGCAAGGAGAATGCATTTACTAAGTAAATAACACCATATATACTATCGAGAAACTTTACACAGAAGGAGCGTGGAGGGTCCAAATCCCCAGAATATGGTTTCTCAAGAGGGGAAGCACCTTGAGGTGCTGGCAGAGCAGACCTGCCAAACCCAGCCCTCAGCCCACCTGCCTTCATTTTAGACAAGATAGTGAGGGAAGGCTCCCTGGCCTGTCTACCTCGCACTGGGCCACTTGTTATGGAGCAACGATGACAGCCCTCCCCAACTGTGAAAAATCCCCAAGGGTCACATTGCAGAGTGTTAGACTGGCTTCCGGGATCCCAAGGGCAGTCCCTCCCATGGTCAGGAATGCTTTACCTGGCTCAACACTGGACTCAGGCTTAGACACAGGCAGGTGGATTTTTCTGGGAGGAATCTCTAAAATTCCACTTTTACTCCATGATTTGGGAACTATGTTAATGAAAGGTCATCAGTAACTACCAAGAGTTTACTCCCATGTAGAAATATCCTAAAGATTTCATGGTTTAAATGAAGAGATTGGTTTTTTTTTAAGATTTTGTTTATTTATTTGACAGAGAGAGAGAGAGCTCAAGCAAGTGCAAGCAGGGAGAGGGGCAGGCAGAGGGAGAGAGAGAAGCAGGCTTCCCACTGAGCAGAGAGCCTGACCCTGGGGCTTCATCCCAGGACCTTGGGATCATGACCTGAGCCTAAGGCAGACGCTTAACTGACTAAGCCACCCAGGTGCCCCTAAATGAAGTTTTAAATCTGCTTTTGGCAAGCTGACTTTTTAGTACCCTCTGAGAGTGGGATGTGTCTTGGGAGAAGACTCAGTGACAAATTTAGCTCTTACTGGCCTGCAGATTGTATCAGTAAGTGAATCAGCAGCCTTCATTGAGCGGTCAGCAAGTTCTTACGGAGTGCATGTGACATTCCAGGCATAATATACAGTGATGAACGAAGTCGGTGTCCTTGTGGAATTACATTCCAGTGAGGAGAGAAAAGTAAACAAATAAATGCATGTATGTAATCAAATGGCCAAATCAGAATAGCTTAAACCACACAGGGGTTTATTTTTCCATCACAATGAAAAATCCATGGGAGGCAGGCCTTTCGCTCTGATCACTGAAGTTTGCTTCAGCTCCAGTAATCAAGTTATCTTTCTAGGAAGAAAGAAGGAAGCAGTGCCCAGAGCACACCTCCAGCTGAGTCCACCTTTCTTAGGATAATCTTTTGCGGAAACCCCTCCTAACCATTCTGCTTACATTTCATTGGCCAGTCTTTGTCACGTGACCATCCCTCTGCACGGGAGACTGGGAAATGTAGTTCTTTAGCTAGGCACCCTCCACACCCAGTACAGTCAGAGGACATTAACACGAACAACAAACTGCCTTTGCTTCTCAGATACACAAGATTATCAATTGTAGGACATATTTGCTGAGGAAACTTTGTTCGTTCTCCCTCAGATCAATATTGACTGATTTACTACTGCCCTTCTAGAAAAAAATGCTTCAAACATTTAATACCTGAAAAGCTTTTTCTTGGACGAATCTATCAGCTCTTTAAGTAAATAAGAAAAACCATTGCTCAAAAGAAATGTAGAGCTCAGTGGATACAATTACCTTTCCTCATCTCACTTAACCAATTTTGAAAATGGGAAAGGAAATATTTCCCTTTATGGCTAAATACATGCTGCCAGAAGAAGCTTAATTACAGAATGATAAAATTAGACCTTAGAATTAGATAGATGGATTATAATTAGTCTGAGGCAATGGCTATAGAACGTCAAGCAGAAAGCCTGAGAATAGCACTTGGCCTGGAATAATGGAACCTCTAAAATCGTGAGATTGAATTTCAGTTCTGTGGCTCAATCACCATTTCTCCTTTTCAGTGCCCTGTGTAATCACAACCACTATCACGTTGTAATAAAATGGCATTTTATCCTGCAAAGAATTGCGGGGTGAAAGGTGGACTTAGCCGCAGTCACCTGCTCTATCTCTACAAAGGAACATTACAGACTGAAAATTCCTCCACACGTTGTTTATGGTGAGTGGAGATAGAGGACAATACCAGGGAATGGAACTCATTTTTCCTCAAATGAAGAGTGACTCTTGGAACCCACTGCATCTAAATACATACCCCTACAGATGTCACAGAGCTCATGTGTCTGTCCCCTACAGGTTGTCTTTCACAGCCTCTCTTTGGGATAAGTTGCTTTGTTTCAGTCCCGTGATCATATTGAAAATATGGGAGATGAGATCATACCCAGTGGTCCCAAAGAATTTTTATAAGCCTGAGACATTGCTGTGGGTGCCCCAGGCCAGGCAGTTCTAAGGGGCAATCAAGAATCTACTTGGCAGGAAGGGGCGCCTGGGTGGCTCAGTTGGTTAAGCAACTGCCTTCAGCTCAGGTCATGGTCCTGGAGTCCTGGGATCGAGTCCCGCATCGGGCTCCTGGCTCAGTGGGGAGCCTGCTTCTCCCTCTGACCCTCTCCCCTCTCATGGGCGCCTGGGTGGCTCAGTTGGTTAAGCGACTGCCTTCGGCTCAGGTCATGATCCTGGAGTCCCGGGATCGAGTCCCGCATCGGGCTCCCTGCTCAGCAGGGAGTCTGCTTCTCCCTCTGACCCTCACCCCTCTCATGCTCTCTCTCTCATTCTCTCTCTCAAATAAATAAATAAAATCTTTAAAAAAAAAAAAAAAAAGAATCTACTTGGCAGGGGCACTTGGGTGGCTCAGTCTGTTAAGCATTTGACTCTTGATTTTGGCTCAGGTCATGATCTCAGGGTCATGAGATAGAGCCCTGTGTTGGACTCCATGCTCAGCAGGGAGTCTGCTTGATAGTCTCTCCCTCTCCCTCTGCCCCTTCCCCCATTTACACATTCTCTCTCCCCCTCTCTCTCTCTGAAATGAATAAATAAAATCTTAAAAAAAAAGAATCTACTTGGGGGATGAGTTGTACATTTTGTGTGTGTGTTGGGGAAGAAGACAGGAATTTTTGTTGACTGCTGTCGCATTTTGAGAGCTAGAGATTTGGGTTGGAATTGTGACAAATGTCCATCACTAATTTGTGAGGATCATCTAGACCCAAGAATAATGGGAGTTTAAAGCTGGAGGAGCCTGGGGCACCTGGGAGGCTCAGTCATTAAGCATCTGCCTTCGGCTCAGGTCATGATCCCAGGGTCCTGGGATGGAGCCCCGCATCATGCTCCCTGCTTGGCAGGAAGCCTGCTTCTCCCTCTCCCACTCCCCCTGTTTATGTTACCTCTCTTGCTGTGTCTCTCTCTGTCAAATAAATAAATAAAATCTTTTTTAAAAAAGTAAAGCTGGAGGAGCCTGAAACATCTAGTCCAACCCCTTCATTCTACACCCAAGACAAAAAAACCTATCTATTCCACCAATGTCTGGCATCACCACCAGGAAGAAACCAAGCCTGGGAAAAGACAGAAGTGCCCCTCCTGGTTCTGGGGAGAGTCTGCTGCTTATATGGAACTTCTGGTTCCCCACAGCTGGATCCATGGGACTGTTTAAGGGCAAGGAGTCAGTGGGACATGTCCCAGCAGGTAAAACAAACAAACATCAATAACAACAGCAGTAACATTCTGCTAGCCTATTTCAGAAATCAATTATATCTGACTCAGGATGATTTGGAAAATATTTACCGATGAGGCTGCATTTGAATGGAGCCTTGAAGAATTAGGATTCCTTCAGTATTTAAAGGGAGGGCAGAGTTCTAGGCTAAAATCTCGAAGCATGGAATACCACGGAGCATTTGGAGAACTGCTTGTGCGTCTGGTGGGGTTGGAGCAGTGTGGGTGGAGGAAGAAGCATATAAGGCTCAAGAGCCTGCTTGGGGCCAGATCAATCCATGCTTGTGGACTGTCTTGCAAATTTGCATTCTTGGTATTCAGAGAAGATATTTGGAAGGGATTCATCCTTTAATTGCCTCCATTTTGGTTTTTTATTTACTACTTAATGAATTCACTTATTCAACAAATTTTTGATGAGGGCACAGGTAGACGTAGCAATGATCAGTGCACTTTTCTGGAGAGCTTGCTGTAAGCCAAGCATCATGCTGAAGGCTTCCTATACACCATCTACTTACTTCTCACTAAGCTCTGTGAGGCAGGTTCCATTAGAATCACCATCGTACAGACGAGGAAACTCAGCCCAAACAGATATCTTATCCAAGTCACACAACCAGGAAGTGGCAGAACCAGAATACGAAGCCAGAAAATATGACTCTCCTTCCCTCCTCCCCACCACCTGCAGCCAGAGGCCTCCACATTCTTTCTGACTCATCTCCCCCTGTCCCTCACCTCTTACTTCTAGGAATTTTTAAAAAAGATTTTATGTATTTATTTGTCAGAGAGAGAGAGAGAGAGCAAGCACAAGCAGGGGGAGTGGCACACAGAGGGAGAAGCAGACTCCCCACTGAACAAGGAGCCTGATGCGGGGCTTGATCCCAGGACCCTGGGATCGTGACCTGAGCAGAAGGCAGATGCTTAACTGACTGAGCCACCCAGGCGTCCCTCCTCTGGGAATTTTTTTTTTTTTAAGTCACCAACACAATGCTGTCAAATCATCATAGAAAGGTGTTGCTTATAAAAAGAGAAGGGAACTGAAATGTCATCTAGAAAACCCTGAGTCTTCAGAGGAAAATGTCCCAACATGGAAGGAGTAGTAAGTCCCTGCAAAGTCACAGCATGTGGTGATGGAAGTTCCCTGCTTTCTTTATCATGGGTCACCCCACTTAATCCTCTCTCCCTCCCTGAGGGAATAGTCTACCCACTGCAGATGAGAGTGTTGAGGCCTGCAGAGATGTTACATGTTTTGTCCAAGTTAACACAAGTGAAAGATCGGGTCAGGACCGGCACCCAGGCCCCAGACTGGCCCTGCCCAGGGTCTCACCATAATCCTCTGCGTTCCTTACACACCGGTTCAGAATCATCTGGGTTGGGTAAGGACCAAGGACAGAGCCTTCTGTAGTGAAAACCCTAGAAGATTTAACCCCCTGTGTCTGGTGTTTGGTCCTGGAGCCCAGAAAAAAACAACCCCCGCTACTCACTTTGCCAAACAGACTGCTTTGCACATGAAGACTTTAAGGAAAACGAATTCTTTATTTCATTCTTGAGTTCTGAGAAATGGTGAGATATGAATTTCCCGTGTTTCTTAGAAATTTTAAAAAAATCATGAATTTGTTCCATGATTTGCTTGTTCCATAACCACATGAAAATGCTCAGTATTTTATAATCATTTTTATCAGTGGCTCCCCATAGATTCGAGCCTCATGCATTAGCTGCTAGTGTTCTGTGACTAACACAGAGATTTTAATCTTTCTTTTAGAGTCTGGAAATCCCTCTCTGCTTCTTTTTTTCTGGTAGTGTTTGTCTACAGGCCTCTCTTCGCATTAATAATTCTCCAGTGCACAAAGACGCTGCCCTGGATCCTGTTGGTGAAACATGCCATAGTCAAGGTAAGAACACTGAATCTATTCTGGGACCACATATTAGGAGGAACTGAATGAGCAAATGAATTATGGCGGCCGTTCACAGAGTTGAGAGCAGCCTGCTAAAAATGGAAGACAGAAAATACATCTCCACGAGATTAGATCCCTCGGATATGGTTCTTTGTATATCATCTCACTTTACTCTGTCTGAAAAGGTGAACGTGAAGGATCTTGTCTACGTGCACAGTTGCCAGATGCACAGACACAGATGCAAGAACCTGAGGACAAGTGAGCGCAGGAGCTCTTCATGAATTTTCTTGACGCAGTAAAGATAAACAACAAAAGGACAGCAGGAACTGTTTACTTCACGGGCTTTTGCTGCTCTGTGGATGGGCTGTCATAATTAGAGGCGTGACCTCAGCTCCAGTCTTTCTCCGCAAGCCATGACCCAGCACCGACAGAGGCCTGGGTCATAAAGCACAAGATGTTTAAGGGGGAATAAGCTGGCAATTAAAAGCAGGGCCATCCAAGACACTGTACCAAATTTTCCATCTGGAGGGAATTGAGAGCAACTTGCTTAAAGGACAAAGCAGACTGGCTGAAAGATTGGATTCAGTTCAAAGCCAGATGACATCCTTTTGCTGGAAAAGCATGGAACTATTCAAAAACGGGGGAAAAAATGTGCATCGCCCTGAAGCTTCTCATAACCTGGGGCTAGTGGCTCACTGATGCAAGTCCTCGGGTTTGCCCTGCCGCATTGAGAATGGTAGGCTTGGACCATCAATTAACCATCGATTACCAGAAGGAAAACCAGTTCCTTCATTAGAGGATCGTGCAAAACACCTCTCCCTACTTTTACCCTCAACTGACCTGCTAGGACAGTCAGAGAAAGTCTCAGATGGGCTTCTGGGGGTCCTGGGGCTCCTTCCTAAACTTTCTTCCATATATCCCCTCAGCTGCTTACCCTGGGCCCATTTTTTGGGGCTGGAGTGGATCTCCTTAGTGCTGGAGATCAGTCTTTCTCCATTCTTTCTCCATTCTTCCAGCCCAGAGCCTCTCTAAGATAAGCAAACCTTTCTCTCAGGTTTGTACATCTCACACTGGGGTCTGCATGCCCCAGAAACATGATACTTTGTGCAGGATAACCAAACTAACAAGAGGAACACTGCACAAAAACATCATGTGTTTTAAGATTGCACTGGGGAGGATGGCAGGTTTTTTATGTAGGTTTGTTATGTAGATGAATGCAAAATGTGTACACATTATAAACATTAAAATGAAAGATGATAAAGTGTATGCTATAGTCTTAACCTCAGACCCCTGGGAGATACATTCAAATCACGTGATGGTCAGTGAGTTTTCCCAGCAGCTCACAGAGCACCCAGCACTGCAGCTGAGGTTTGCCCAAGGTGCTGGGGCCAAGTGGTGAGAGCCTACAAGACACAGAGACACCCACTTGTCGGCAGAACAGCCATCAGCACAGGGAGAGGTGGAGAAGGAGCTAGGAGGGGTCTGGTGCTCACCCAGAAGGGCTTGGTGATGAGATGCTCCCGCAAGGAGAGACTAAGGAACAGGGTTCCTTCAACCTGGTTGCAGACAGGGCCCACCAGGAGGGCTTGCCAAACCTCCAGATTCCTGGGCTCATTGCAGGCATGCCAGACCAGTCTCTCCACGAGTAGGCCCGGAAATCTGTTGTTGAAAAGCTGTCCCGATGATTCTGATGTGGCATGGCTCCAGTCCCCAGGCACTGAACTGAGAAGATACTAGAGAGGAAAACTGCCTTAGTCCTCTTGTGTAAGCCGGTGTCTCTTTAAGCAGGAATACGGGAGTAGTCAGCAACCTACGAGCTGTGGGGCTATTTTCTGGGCCAAGGGATCTTAATCGACAAACACTGGCATTGGAATAATATGCCAGGGCTCTTGATCTGTACCTGAACCTCCCACCTTTTCATTTTCAGAAATCTCTTAAGGGGACCCTGTCTGTGCAGGCTGATTTCAGAACATAGCACATCTGTAGACATAAAGCAGCTCTCGCCACTGTGATGCCCAGGGTGGGGAGGGGGGCTGCACCCCCTCAGGGCACAGTCACTGCTAGCCCCTCAGGGGATGCACTTGAGGAAACCCAGGGGACAGAGGGAATAGGTTGGGGTGTGGGGAGGCTCTTCAGAGCCTGCAGCTTCTTCAGCCAAAGAATGCTGGGGCCCTTCTCCCAACCTCCCCTCCGGCCCAGACCCCTCTCAACACTCCACACCTGCACCCCATCCTCCTTCATGGCTGAAAGGAGAAAGAGCCCCTCTAATATATCTGAAACCCAATCATTCTTTTGTGGGGACCATGGGAGGGACTCCACCCTCCTCCATAGGGTCAGACTCTGCTTTGTTACTAGCTGGGTGGTAGTCCACGAAAAAGACCAAGTTCCACTGTGCCTGGTGCTCCAGCCATAGCTTGCTCGCTTGGCAATTACTTAATAAGTTGCTCTTTCTGGGACACAAGTCAACTATGTCCCTGTTGAAGAATCTCAACCCAGGAAAAGCATCAACAAAAAAGTCAACAATTGTAGATGGACATGGATGACATGCTACAGAGACAATCTCCCATCAATATGAATTTGCTTAACATTTATGACAGATAGAACATTCTCTACATGTACAGATAGAAATATCACTCCCTTCCTAAAAGAAAAGACATCATGGCTTCAGGGGCAAATTCTAGGCAAGCTTTCCAGAATGTGCCTCATGAAGCACTAGCCTTATGAAGTACTCCACTAAAAAAACCACTTTTGTGCTCAATTAAATTAGGCAAACACTGCATACTTGACACCTTCTCTGGGACACTAAGGGTGCAATCTAACCTCTGAATTATCTAGAAGTGTGTTGTTTAATTTCCAGATATTAGTTTTCTTAGATATCACATTGTTACTGATTTTCAATTTAATCTGGCTGCGCTCAGACCATATAATTGGTATTATTTCAATTCTCTTATATCTATTGGAACTTCTTTTATGGTGAATATACTATGTGTATTTGGAAAGAATGTTTATTTTGCAGTTGGTGGATATAGTATACTAAAAATGTTAGTAAGATCAAAGTGGTTAGTAGTGTTGTTCAAATATTCTATGTTATTACTGATTTTTTTTTTTTTTTGGTCCAGTTGTTCTATCAATTGCTTAGATCATTTTGGAATTATCTCCTTCCCTTTTTTAGTTTGTCCATGTTTGCTTCATGAATCTTGAGGCTGTGTTATTAGTTGTTCTTTCTAAAGAACTCTCCCTTTTATGCCTATGGAATGACCATCCTTATCTCTGGTAACACTTTGTTTTGAAGTCTATTTTACTTGATATTAAAGTAGCCCCTCTTGCCTTCTAATGCTTACTGTTTGCATGGTACAACTTTTATTTTCAAACTATTTGTGCCTTTCTATTTAATGTATGTGTCATGTAGGCAGGATATAGTACAGCCTTGCTTTTTAATCTACTCTGTTAATCTATATTTTTTAATTGGAGAGTTTAGATCATTAATATTTAGCGTAATTATTAATGTGATTGCGTTTAGGCCTACCATTTTATCATTTGTATTTTCTTTGTCTCTTCTGGTTTTGATTCCTCTCTTCATCTTTTCCTGCCTTTGGGGTATTATTTAAAAAAATTTTTTTAATCTTTCATTTTAATTTGTTTGATCTTGGGAGGCTACATTTTTTCCTAAGTGGTTGCCCTAGGTATTGAAATATACACATCTACCTTTCAAAGTCTACTTAGAGTCAATATTGAAACTTAAATTAGAAACTTGCTAAGCTCTCATCTCCCCACACTGATCTTTGTGTTATGATGTCATAGGTATTACAATTATAAACATTGTAAACTACAAAGGTAATCTCCTAATTTTTGCTCTCAAAAGTCACACATATTTTAAAGAACTCAAGAGGGGAAAATGTCCTTTTATATTTGCTCAGATATTTGCCATTTTTGAGGCTCTTCCTTCATTCCCAAAGACCCAGGTTTCTCTCTGGTTTCGTTTCCAGAAGAGCTGAAAGAACTTCCTATAACATTTCTTTTACAGCAGGTCTGCTGCTGATGGGTTTTTGTAGTTTTTCTTCATCTGAAAATGTCTCTTTTTTTGCTTTGATTATTAAAGAATATTTCTGCTGCATTCAAAATTCTGAGCTGACAATGCTTTTCCTTCAAGCACTTTGAAGATGCTATTTCTTTGGTCTCCACAGTGTTTGAAGGGGGATCTGCAAGTATTCAAATTATTGTTCCCTGTACATAGTGTGTCATTTTTCCCTAGCTGCTTTCAAGATTTTTTTCCCATTGGTTCTTAGCCATCTGATTATGATGTGTATAGGTATTTCTTAAAGAGTTTGTCTTATTCAGGGCTCACTGAGCTTCTTAAAGCTCTAAATTTATGTCTCTCACCAAATTAGGGAAATTAATAGCCATAATCTTTTCAAGTAATTTTCTGTTCTAATCATTCTCTTCTATTTCTTGGACTTTGTGAAATGCATGTTGACACTTTTGGTATTGTCTCCAATTAACTGTTATTTATTTTCACTCTTTTCTGTCTTCACACTGGATAAGATTTCACTGACTTTCCTCAATTATCTCTATTCTGCTATTCGATCCCCCACTGAATTTTTTATTTCCTATATTGTATTTTTAAATTTTCCACTTCTTTACTTTTTTATGGTTTCTATTTCTCTAATGAGAACTCCTATGTTTTCACTCATTTCAAGTACATTTTTTAATGATTCTATTTATTTACTTATTTGAGGGAGAGAGAGAGAAAGAACAAGCCGGGGAGGAGCAGAGGGAGAGGGACAAGCATGGAGCCCAATGCAGGGCTCAATCCCATGACCCTGAGATCATCACCTGAACAAAATCAAGAGTCACACGCTTAACAGACTGAGCCACCCAGGCACCCCCATTTCAAGTATATTTTTATTTACCTCATGGATCATAGTTTTAATGCTGCTTTAGAGTCTTGACTTGATAATCCTAATATCTGGGTCATCTTGGGGTTGGCATCTGTCCTTTGTCTTTTCCCTTGAGAATTGGTTACATTTTCCTGGTTTTTTTTTTTTTTTTTGTATATCAGGTAATTTTGGATTATATCCTGGACGTTGTGAGCATTATGTAGTGTACACTCAGTCCTATGATAATACTAAGGAGGATGCTGAAGTTCATTTTAGGAGGCAACCAACTCAGTTCGATTCAGACAAGTTCTGTCTCACCCTCTGTGGGTAGCAGTTCACATCCTAACTTCATTCTCAAAAACTTCATTGTACTGGTTTGGGTCTGTCTTGTGCATATGTATTGCTTGGGGGTAATGTTGGGACATGGGAAGGTTTAAATGAAGAATTAGGAGAGCCCCTCTTTCTGGCTTCCTCCACTCACCAGCCCTCAGGATATGTCTCTGGTTCCTCTGACCAGAAATAAATAATTTCTATTGAAGTTTTAGCTACTTACAGGACCACCCCTTGCCACATTGCTCAGTGGCTAGAGGTCATCCTCAGAACAAAGCTAGAGGGAGAGAGAGATGGAAGCTTACCTTGGTGGTCCCTCTTTGAAGTTTTGACTCCTCTCCACAATCCACTTGCTTTTATTTACTTTTCAGAGTCAGAGTCCTCAGGTATTATTATTTTTATTTTTTTCCATTCAAAAATTTTGGTTGTATTTTGTTGGAAAAGGGGATCATGTGCAGTCTTTTGACTCCCACTTGGCTGCATAAGAACATGTCCATTCTCTGAGATTATGAGCTCTCACAGCCAATGCTGGGCTTGTCCTTGTGAGGGAGTATCTTCCCTATTTCAGACTCGGTGTGTGCTCTTTTGCTCTGCCTAAGACTTATGTCAGTGGCCCTCAGGCACATCCCCAGCTTTCTGTATTTCAGACCCCACAGAGGGGGGGTCGGGGGCCTTCCACTGCAGCACAAGGTGGGGTTCGTGCAATCACACTGCCAGCATCAGCTGTGCCATGGATCCACTGGGAGGGGTGGGGGTTTGGGGAACCATGCACGGCAAGGGGCTGGGTCTAGGACACTCTCTCCTCTTGCTGTAAGTAAACACTGTACCACTTGAGCCTGGTGTAAGCGTTGTCTGTTCTCAGCGACTTCAGATCATGCACTGGTCTCTTCCCTGGGTGCCTAGGTAAGTACCTACCTTTTAACCTTGGCCACACTCATGTTATATTCTATCCTGAGGCACAGCCTGACCACCCAGTGAATGGTCAAACATAATCAGATGGCAGGATGGGCTGTAATGGGTTTGTGTTGCTTTAGTGGAACTGGAACCCCATACAGAACTTTAGAATATTCAAGGCTCAGAGAAGTCTTGTGATAGTTACCTTGGCATAATACCATCTTTTCCAAGTTTAAATGAGACTTTGTCACAATGTTATATCCACAGTGAACAAGCAATAAAATGAACTCTGACAAGGTGCCCTACATATAGTAAATATTCAATGCAGATGTACTGAATTGAATTTTATGAATTCATTGTTTTGGGGACCACATCTTAAAATGAATAAAAAGATCAATATCTTAAAGAGCCAATAAAAAGTAAAACATTCTCTTGTCCCTTTATATTCCTGCCCTGGTCCATAACATGGGGATGTCCCCAATTCTCCTTGTTTCAGTGAAAAAGAATTAGGGAATAGCTTTTTGTTTGGTTGGTTGTTTCCTTCCCATTCCCCTTTCTCTCTTCCCCATGAGAAAATAGTGAGAATCTGACATTCTTTTATCTCTGTTTCCCAAACGATTATTTGTAATGTGTTGAATGTAACTGCTCATTCTTGGCCCTTTGGCTTAGCTCTCTGAGTCTTATTCAGGCTCTATGGATAGGGGGCAGACTGCAGTTCTCCTTGGCTGGGTGAATGTATGCCAAGCCCACTCCCTCAACATGCAAGTCTCAAGGTGTAGACTGCTAGGGAGAGGATAAATAGGACGGGAATCCACCTTAGCAGCAGGTGCAAACTG
This sequence comes from Phoca vitulina, assembly GCF_004348235.1. Taxonomy (NCBI): domain Eukaryota; kingdom Metazoa; phylum Chordata; class Mammalia; order Carnivora; family Phocidae; genus Phoca; species Phoca vitulina. The sequence continues at coordinate 73,580,458 of NW_022589708.1, forward strand.
CACTCTGCAATATAACCATAACAGCAATTAAATGAATATTAGATGTTAATATCCTTTGGGATCTGTGTCTAGTACTCAATTAGCTTGAAATCTGGAGGCATGGAGGAGGAGTGGTTAGGCTCACACAGAACCCCCAATAGCCATCATCCTTAGTGTGAAATCTTAGAGGTTGTTAAAAGAGAAGTGTACTGCAATCACCATGAAGATTACAGGGATTGTTGGCATTTACTTACCCCCTACCAGACAGCAGATGCTGCGTCTATGCCCCAGGACAATAAGGAAAGCACCATCACTTCCCCTTTGCATGGAGGAACTAGGGTCTCTGGGTGGTTACATGACCAAGATAGGCTCAGAGCTGGGACTTGAACTCAGGTCCCAGGACTCAAAAGTCTCAGGCTCTGCCTACTAAGCTCTTCTCATAACACCTCTATTGGTAACTTCATTTGCTCAAAGCAACATATCATGAAACAGAAATAATAGGTATAAATGTCAGAAAAGCAGAAAAAAAATTGTAGACAATTTATTTATATAATAGAAAATCCAAGACAATTAAGTGAAAAATGGTAATTGTTATTTAAATTCTTCTTTGCCCTTCATTATGAAGGACCAAATGGCAAGAAGTGACAGGTGTTACAAAGGCTTTCTCAGTTTGCCCAGGTCCTCGTAGGAGTAAAAACATGCTCATCTCGATCCTTACAAGTTTAATTTATATCCTCAGGGAATCATTCAAATCCCATCTCTTTAAGAGAAGCATGCAGTCACAGGTAGAGATATGAACAGTTAAATATGTTAATTTACTCTCTTTTTCTTTATGGGGAAGGAAGAGCATAACAGTTCATCCCTGATATCTACACTCATGGTCTGGCTTCATTGTGCCGGGTATAATGTTCAAGGAATCTTCAAACAATAAGAGTTGAGAAGATTAAATTGCTGGAATGGTGTTTAATTTAACAAATTTCTGTAAAGGAAGAAAAGGAGCATTCCCAGGATTCTTTAGTTCATGTTTTGGAAACCGGCAGCCTGTGTGCAAGCCCTGGCTCATGATGATTCCAGCAGAATAAAGGGGGGGCGGGGGGGAATGCTGCTTTTTATTTGTAAGTGTTGTGTTTTCATTTTGGTTTTTATTACTTCCTTATGTTTTGGCTCCAGAAAGCAAGCCCAGGACATCTGGGTCAGAAGAATATCTGATAATAGGAAAGAGGTAGGAGGGATTCTTGCTGAGAAGAGAACAGTAGTGAGAGCAAAAGGATTTAGCAAACTCTTTTTTTTTTTAAAGTTTTTATTTAAATTCCATTGAGTTAACATACAGTGTAATATTAGTTTCAGGTGTACAATATAGTGATTCAACACTTCCATAAAACACCCAGTGCTCATTATAACAAGTGCCCTCCTTAATCCCCATCACCTATTTCCCATATCCCCCCACCCACCTCCCCTCTAGTAACCATCAGATTGTTCTCTATGGTTAAGAGGTTATTTCTTGCTTTGCCTCTCTCTTTTTTTCCCCTATGATCTAGCAAAGTCCTGTCGAGCTCCAGAGCTTGCCTCATCCAAGTGCACCAGCTTTAATTTTCTGTGGTGAGTCGTCTGTGTGGATTCTTATTCCAATCCAGATTCTGAAGAACTGGGACAGGGCTCTGATTTCATAAAAGTTCATAAACATCACCTGGATATAGTCACTCCTTTCTCAGTGAAATTTGTTGGGGGGTGGGGAGGGGAATCAAGCTGCACAAAAGCTTGTAGGAGGCTCAGGGCCGGGGGCCGGATGCTCTTGGTTTATGCCTGCCTTGAAGTGAACCTTTCCTTTGGTCTCTCTGCTGAATGCTTCCTATTATGGAATGAGACCAGTGAGCTTTTCTGATTCATGGATTTTCCACTTCAGAGGAGAGCTGTAACCATCATCTTAACAAATCATTTAACTCCCTTTGCTCTTTATTTTGCCCCTGAAAGCATAAAATTCTAGCCTAGCATTAGATCTGAACCCCAGGGGAGCGGTGATCTGGGTGTTTGCTCTATTCAATCCAAAATAACTCAGGTTTCTTTAGTAAACTGAGTTGAAGAACAGCCTAATTTTCTGTAATGCTTCTCATGCAGTCATTTGCTCATTTATTCCAGAAACATCTACTGATGACTGGCTGTGTGATAGGCACTCTGCCCAGCTCAGGGAACACAGAGGTGACAAGCGTTCTGTGTGGGGCCCAAGGTCCAGTGGGAGAGAAAGGATCGAATAAGGAGATCGTGAAGATGCAATGTGCCAAGTGCTAAGAGAAGGGAGTGGAAAGTGTTGTGGGCACACGATCAAGGGGAGCCCTCATCTCCTGGGAGAGTTGAGCAGGTCTTCAAGCAGGGTCTTCAGCAGGAAGGTTCCAGGCCTAAAACAAAACATCAGCATTTAGTGCTGTTTTAGAAGACTCTCCATGTGCTAAGCCTTTGTTGATGTGGCCTCTAATCCTCTCACTAGCCCCACACTCCAACAAGCACTGGCAATAGGAAGCTCCTTCGTGAATTCTACCCAATGCCTCTGTCCCCTGACCCCTCATTGGGACTGTGCCCTCCTCTGTCCTACTCATTTCCATTCCATTCTACTCTGTCCTAATTTACTGAAATTACCTGTTTATGCATCGATCTCTCCCCCTACACTACACTGTAACCCCCTGAGGGTTTTGGACCCCCAATGTCTGGTATCGTGTTGACATACATAAGGCATCTAATAAATTTTGCAGAGCTACTCATTGAAATGATAATAGCATATGAATAATAGTATAAAAGCTATGCTAACCTATTATTATTAAAATACTAACCTATTCATATATAATCCACATATTATTTAATATAGGAAAATACATTCATATAATATATTCATACACTGCTGTGTTATGATTATTATTATTCAGAGATCCAACTTCTCAGAATACTTACAAATCTTCAGGCATTTGCCATATTTCTTGGCTTTCTGAGTTGAAGCTGATTCCTTTTTATCTGTTCTCTCTTTTGATGGGATAGGGTCAGCCAGGGGGATGGTGAGAAACGCCACTGGCTTTCTTAGGCAATCGCCACCAACAAGGGGACTTTGGGGAGGTCGGTGGTGCCATCCCATCAGCAAAACCTTATTTGTCTTCCCGGAAGGTCCTGGGAGTGATCCCTTCTGTGTTCAGGAAGCTCCTGGGACCCCCAGGGTCCCTGGGTCTGAAGAACATGTTTTATAAGGATGGTCCTTCTCCAGATCAGGCGGCCAGTTTTTCCCCTTCACCCCAAGGGTGTGTCCCTGCTGGTCCCTCCCCACCCCGTTTCCCTTTGCCAACATGGGAAACATCCAACATCTGCCATTTGCATCACGTGTGCTTTTGTAGCTTAACATTCTCTATTTCTACAAATAAATGCTTTTACAATAAAACTGAAAGGCCAGAAAAAGAGGGACAACCTACTTTAAGGTCACTGCTGCCTCCCAGCAAGGGTGTTTAAAAATAACCCCCAATCTGCCATGTGCTCACAACTCTCATTGCGCCAGCTCAATGGCAGGCCTAGTGCCAGCCGGGATGGCAGTGTGGAAGTTTCCAGACTGTGTGTGTGTGTGTGTGTATGTGTGACTGAGAAGGTGAGGGACACTGTTTTTCAACAACAAGGCTTATGGTCCCACCCTGTTGATCTCTGCCTAAGGGCAAATTGATGAGCCTCTGATAGACCGGTTCTAGCATCTGTTTCCAGCTATGGGGACACAGCTTCAGGCCCACTTGGAAGTGCTCTGTAGGAAGGAGAACTCTAAGGGGCTGAGTTTTGGCCCACACAGATATGAATGCCAAGATGTGGCCTTGGGTAGTGGGGTAGACACTGGGTAGATTCTTCAGTGAGGACTGGGGCCATGACCTCTGGGATCTGCTTCTGCAATGCTGATAGAGGGGGGCCTAGATGTTGCAACTGAATCTCAGATGGACTTTTCCAGTAATTTTCAAGCTGTGCTCACAGATCCCTGGAGGTTCTAGGGCAGAGCTTTAGTCTTTCATTTACGCTAATGGATTGTGTCTGTTACTTCAAATATGACCTTTCCCAAGGATTGTTGCATTTAACCAGAGAACATTCTTAAGGAGAGGAATGGAAGTCAGATGTGGGCTTCCTGTGAGCCAACAGGCAAGGCGGGGGGGTCTGAGGGCCGCAGGGCCCAGCACCCATGGAGCATCACCTTGGACAGGTGCCTCACACGCTTGTGTCCAAAATTCACCCTGTGCAACACTGTCTGCACTGCTCTTCTAGGCCGGGCTGGTGGACGACAGCAGGGATAAATGGTATCCCTAATTCTTGACAGTTTCCTGAAAGACATGAGGGAATTAGGGCTGGAATCTCACCAAGCAGGGACAGCTAATACCTCCCTTCCGTTTCTTTCTGAGGGGCCAGTCTAAGGGCTAATCATAGCACAAGTGTCTTTCCAATCAAGATTTAAACTAGGACCCTTCCCCTTTGCCTTTTGCTGATGACAGTATAAACAGAATGCGTGTCCCATTGTGCCAGGATCACACCAAGCTCCTCATATCTATATGCAAAAGGAGAGCAAGAAGCTGGGGATGTCTAGAGTCATGGGAGCAATTAAATCCCTAGAAGGTCAAGAACCTGACCGTTTTTTATCCACTTGTTAAGCATCTACTATGTGCCAAGTACCATGCTAAGTGATTTGTGTACATTATCTCACTTACTTCCACCCCTGAGAGGTGGGTAACGCTATCCACATTGTAGAGATGAGAAAACTAAGTTGCAGTAAGTTTAGGACCTTGCCACAAATCTAGACTTTCTGACTTCAAAGTCTGTTTTCTTGACCTCTGAGGACAAAGACCAAGGCTGTGGACAGAAATGCAAAGCAGGTCACATTTGTCCTCAGTGGCCTCCCCACAGTCCTGTTATATGTGACATCATTTTTCCCCTGGTAGAGATCCCTGTTCTTCATCCCCTCCCCCACACACATGTACACATGCACACACCCTCATTATCTCAGTGTCTGAGTCAACAGCCAGCTACCTATCAGTTTTGTGAATGAAGTCCTCCTAGGCTAACTCATCTGCACCATTGGACCTCCAGCTACCTGAAGAAGAGTGAGGGAACGCTGCCAAGGTTGGCAAAGCTTGCCCCAGATGAGCAGAACTTCCCAGCTGACTTGCAAACTCTGGATAATAATTAATATTTCTATTTTTTAAGCCACTGCATTTTGGGGTGGTTTGTTATGCAGCAATAGCTAACTGGTACAGCTACACACAACAAGTATATCCTTACCCCTCAGACATTGTACAATGCTTGCTTCCTCTAATATAAGCCCTACTGAAAAAAAAAAAAAAGTATTATCTCAGGTATATAAATCAGACCAGGCATAAACTGGACTTGTAACTTATCTTCTCACTGTGTATTGCTTAGATTTTGTGACAGCTAGGGTTGTATTTCATATAGTTTACATCTATTTAACCTGCATTTTACTTATTAAAAATAAGAAACTAAAATCAGGAATCAATCTAATGTGGTTGGCAATACAAATACTCAATAGCAATTGATTTCGTTGTCAAAATAATATTTTAAAATGTCAGGGTCAAATTTTAAAAAGTGGGGTTTTTTGAAAGTCTCAGTTGCTCTCTAGGAAAGACTTTGCCTGCAGTGATTTGGAGAAGGCAATGTTCTGCATCTCAGCTGAATTTGGCAAGTCAGGGCTCAGGAGTCTCCTGCTATGAGTCTTGAAAATGTCATTCTCCCATGAGGAACCACACAGGTTGTGCTGTAAAAATGTAATGTTTTTGTTCCTGATTTTAGCTACCAATCCCAGTTCTACTGATGGTTCTGTGATGCTATGTGCTGAACCACATTGTTCAAAATGTAATGATCTTAAAAAAAAAAAAAGGACTGATTTTTTACAAAAGATGCAGGGTTGTTTAGGGAGCAGTTTCAATCAGCAGTGCTAAGGTCTGAATATTTGTGTCCCACCCCCCCAACCCCCCCATCCCCGCTGCCTCTGCAAATTCCTATGTTGAAACCCTAATACCCAATGGGATGGTATTTGGAGATGGGGCATTTGGGAGTTAATTATGTAATGAAGGTGGGGTCCTCATGGATGTGATTCATGCCCTAATAAAAAAGGCTCCAGAGGGGTGCCTGGGTGGCTCAGTTGGTTGAGTGGCTGACTCTTGATTTCTCCTCAAGCCGTGATCTCAGTGTCCTGGGATCAAGCCCCGCATCTGGCTCTATGCTCAGCGGGGAGTCTGCTTGAGATTCTCTCTCTCCCTCTGTCTCTGCTCTTCCCCCACCCCTCGCGCTCACTTGCATGCTCTCTCTCTCTAAAGTAAATAAGTAAATCTTTAAAAAAAAAAAAATAGAATAGAATAAAAGAGGCTCCAGAGAGATCCCTTGCTCCTTCTACCATATGAGTGAGAAGGTGCCAGCTATAAACCAGGAAGAGGGTTCTCACCAGAACATGACCATGTTGGCACCTTGATCATGGACTTCCCAGCCTCTAGAACTGTGAGAAATAAATTTCTGTTGTTTATAAGCCACCAGGCTGTGGTATTTTGTTATAGCAGCCAGAACAAACTAAGACAGGTGGTTTAGGCAGGATCCAGGCTGTTAAATAGTTTCTAAGGGAAAAGTCATGGTTGAAAGAAAAACATGCTATTGGTCAGAAGTGAGCATTCCCCACCCGCCCAAACGTATTTCCTTAGAATTACTTAATTAATAAAACACCGCAGGGGGTGCTTGGGTAGTTCAGTTAGTGAAGTGCCCAATTCTTGATTTCGGCTGGGGTTATGGTCTCAGGGTCGTGCAGTAGAGCCCTGGAGTAGGGCTCTGCACTCAGACGGGAGTCTGCTTAGGATTCTCTCTCTCCCTCTCTCTCTGCCCCTCCCCCCACCCCCACTTCTGTGCTCTCTCTCAAAAAACAAAATAAAATAAAAATAAAAAAATAAAACACTGCAGGTATAGGCAAAGTTCCCTATGCTCTTGTTGCCCATCTGTTTTCCACCTCCCTCCCCAGAGGTAATGACTAACCAGAATTCTTGTCACAAGCATAACGATGTTACTAAGGTTTTTTGTCAAAATCTCTGCTAAAATCCTGATACACTATGCTAGACCTATAATAGCAGCAAAAAGATTTTTTTAAATTAAATTAGTATAACCTAAGTGAACCAAAGTTTGTTCCTACTTATTCATCATACTGTTTTATGAATTATATGTACTGTATATAATAGATACTGTATTATCAATTATGTTACAGTATATTATGTTGAATATTTACCCTATGCTGGACACTGTGCAAAAGACTTTTCACATTTGCACTTAATTCTCACAATGCCCTCTTTGGGATAAATATTTTTATCTCTGGTCTGCAGACAATAAAACTTAGCTTCAAGAAGTTGCTCGTGGATGTAGAACCAAAATAATTTACAAGCATGTGGATCCATCTGACTTTTAAAGCCCACATTCAATACCAATCTTCTCTTTAAAATTTTTCCTGGTTTTTTTCCCCCAAAGATTTATTTATTTATTTTATAGAGAGAGTGTGTGAGCGTGGGGACAGGCAGAGAGAGAGGGAGAGAGAGAATCTCAAGCAGACTCCCCACTGAGCGGGGAGCCCCATGCGGGGCTCGATCTAATCACCCTGAGATCATGATCTGAGCCAAAACCCTAGAATCTGACAACCAACTGAGCCACCCAGGTGCCCCCAAATTTTTCTAGGTTTTTAAATAAAGATCAGTATTAGTCTAATTGGTGCAGAGTTTTGAAACATGTTCTTTCTGTTTTTTAAAAATTGGAATAATCATCCCTGATTTCTAAAATCCCTGACTTCTAGCACTCCTCCCTTTCCCCATGCTTCCAGAGGGAGTGGCTCTGAGAGTCCATCCAGAAGCCTTAACTGAAGCCAGGGGAAAGCTGCTGGGATTTTAAGATTCCGCTTAATCTGCACTGCACCTCCAGGGACACTCTCAGCCTCTCCACACGCTCAGGCTCTGGGTCCAGCCCCAGCTGTAATGGGGGGAGCAGCTCGTCCCTTGCTGCAGACTCCCTAACGTGAGTGCCACACTTCCCCCCCTCCCCCGCCCCCGCCTAGTGATAGCACACTGTTCTGTTTTAGAAGCTAATGTTGTTCTGGAACAATTCAGAGAGGCTTGGGCTGCAATTAGAATCCTGCTTGATGGCAGGTGCTGGGAAGACCGGAGGCTAGAGGTGCGGCATGAACAGGTGTCCATGCACCCTGAGCACCAGGGAAGACCCCATCCTGTGTCTGCTCTCCTGGCCAGCTATGAATAGTGCCCCCATCTCACACTCAGAGTGCCCTGGCGTGGGCACTAAGCTATACGTGGCTCTAACCACCAGGGCGGGACGTGGCCGGTCAGCCCTCCATGCCCCTCTGTGTTCAGAGAGGCCTCAACAACTCCAGGTCACAGTATATCCTTGTGGGCTGGGCACTGGAGCTTCTAAAACCTGTATCAACTCTTAGGGAGGGGAGTTTTATGCATGTGCCTATGAAGGGTATCCTGGCAGAAGCGCACATCTAGGCCTGTGAGGGGTGCTGGGATGAACGGGGAGTCCCACCCTCAAGGATCTCAAGCCGCATACAGTGTAATAGTAACAATTTCAAAAGCATGAAAGTAACCAAAAATCCAATTAAAAAGTGCCACACAGGAGGTGTAGCAGCCAAGCCAGGTCTCCTCATCCAGGAGTGATGAGGACAGAGGATATGTACAGGTGTCTAGGAGCCCTGGGCAGACTGCCTGGAGGTGGCGGCATTGTGCAAGCAGCCCCGCTGGGTGTGGTGCTGACTTACACTGCATGCAGGGGGCAGTGCGGTCCCCCTGCAGGGATCTAGACTAGGGCCCCTAATTGTGTCTGGGGGCTACCTGTGCTCCTGCTCACTCCATACTGCAAGCCCTTCCTTGCAGCAGAACATGGGGCTCCCAGGAGGCCCTCGGTGAGGAGAGACTGAACACAGAGAAGGAAGCGAGTCCTCCACACCCTGCACTGGGTGAGGGTGCTGCATCCCGCCCTCTGGAAGCAGAAGCACAGACAGCTCAGGGCAGTACAATGGGATGAAGAGAATTCATTTTTCTTATAATAAAAATGCTCATCAATACCATCCACAGGGCACTCACTCTGTAGCGGGTTTTATGTACGTAACCAGTTATTAGCTGCAGCCGTATGCACAAAATTTGATTTTCCCTCCATGCCAGCCTTGGCAGGGAACTCAGCATCTCTTGGAGTCCCTCTCCACGCCCTCAAAGTCCGTCCATATCTAGCGAAGTGAGTACTAAGGAAAGTTTGTGGAGGATTCCTGAGGGAAGACTGAAGAGGGAGGGCTCTACTGTAAATATCCTGGAACAAACCACCTAAAACTCCCCCAAAGGCGTGTCCAGCCCCTGGGGGCCCTTCTGGCCCAACCAGGGCAGGTGGCAGGGGTGGTGGGGGATGCTGAGGTCTTGGGCTCTCTCCCAGCAGATTTTCCCCTGCCCCCCAAACGTGTCCTATGTACTGACGTGCCCGGTTGCTCCTCCTGCTTGACAGACACCTGGGCTTCCCATTAACCAGACCCACTCTCTTTAGAAGGCGGTTTCCTTGGGCAAATTTTGTTGAGGTTTCACACCTGACCACAAAGTGCCTCTTCCACACAAATTCAGTGTGTTATCCCCCAAAAGAAATTTTGGTGAATAGGATTTTCTCTACCTTGTTATGTGGGTCAGCTGAGGCTCAGGGAGATTAAATACTTTCCCCCAAAATTTTACAAATCCAAATCAAAGTTGGATTTGAGCTCAAGCTTGGCATGTGTATCCTTGGCCTCACTAGTCCATTGCCCACTGAGTCATGAAGAAACAGAAGTCCCACATGGGCCCAGGGGACCCTGGTCTCTGCCGTCACCCACAGTAATGGCAGATTTACCCTATGTCCTCCTGTGAGAGGGACGCTAAGGTGTTGTGCCAAACCCTTATCAGTAGAGTATTTGTTGATCTTTACTGAAGTCAGAAAGCCCCCCAAAAGTGCCCGAGGGTTCCATGGGGCAAATCAGGGTCGCTATAGACTGATGGGAATGACGGAGCTCCTGCTTAGGCTAGGAGTGCCCATCCTCCTCTGCCCACATTCTCTAGTGCACAGTCAGACGCTGGAAGAACGTTCTAGCATTAAGGGACCTTCAGATATAAAGCAATGGCATGGAAAGGCTCCTGTCCTCTCACCCAAGCTCTGACTCAGCTGTGGAAAAGAAAAGCCCGGGTCACAAACTGCCATGGGGACAGTGCTGTTGGCAGAGTGCCTCCTGTTTTCTACTCTCCATCTTTCTTCCAGGGCCTGGCGGTACTCCTGCGGCAGCTCTGCCCTCTCTCGAGGAGCCCGATGTCCTGCTGGATGTCCAGATTTCATGTACCTACCAGGCAGTCCCAGACCCCGAGAGGTCCTCCAGCCCATCCATAGTAGCATCTTCTGATTACCAATGGTGATAATATTATTAGTGACCCAGCTACCACACTACCACGACTTAGGTTAATGACAGCCTTGCTCATTTCCCAGACTACAGGCCAATGCTGCTGGCCTTTTATCCTGCTGCTGGCCTTTTATCTTTGCCTCCCTGTTTCTTATCTACAAACCTTTATTGTTGTTGGGTTTGTTTTGTTTTGTTTTAAGATTTATTTATTTATTGTGAGAGCGAGCGACTGTGTGAGCAGGGGGAGGGGCAAAGGGAATGAAACTCAAGCAGACTCTCCACTGAGTGAGGAGCCTACGTGGGCCTCAGTCTCAGGACTCTGAGATTGTCACCTGAGCCAAAATCGAAAGTCTGATGCTTAACCGAATGAGCCACAAAATGAGCTTTGGCTTTAAACCTGTAACTCTTGTTTTTTAGTATCTCCGTGACTTTCTCCAATAATTCCATCACCATAATAAACATAGGAGGAAATAAGATAAAATGAAAGATGAAAGAAAAAGAAAAGAATTGCCTTCCCTTGCGGTTGTTTGTGGGCAGTCTGACCCCCTGACATGGGCTCCTGGGCCCGTGAATGAAGGAAGAAGCTTCATTCACTGAATCATTTGTAGAAAGGGATGATGAAACCTACCCTGTAGGGCTAAGGAAAGAACCCGTGGCCTGGCCCAGCCTTTGGTCAGCTGGACGGCTTATTATTTGTTTACCCATCAGCTAACTCTTATTAAGTGCCTGGTGAACCACCTCTGTGCTCCTTGAGGCTGGGCTTGAGTGTGACCCTATAGCCGGGCCCCTTCTCCCACCCCATTTCCACATCTCAACCTGCTTGGATGGCTACACCGCACGCGGCAGACCCTTTCCCTTGAAACCTGAGCGGAGGCTGGACACAGGTGGCCCCAGTGTTGTTTCCCTTGAGCCCCCGCACCCGGCCCTGTGTGGTCCTGAAAGTCTGAGGAACCCCCCCTGCCCCATCCCCCAGGAAGCAGGGGACAAGTAACGGAGGATGCCATGGACACCTGGAGCTTCTTTTCAGCCCCTTCCATGAGACCCCTCTTGGGACTTGGCAGAGCCCCTCTGGAAGGAGCTGAGAGTGTGGTGCTGGGCCAGGGGGCAGGGGCAGGATGCGTGGTCAGGGCCCCGCCGCGCTCAGGAAATGTCGGAGTTTAACTGAAGTTGTCACGGAAGGTTCAACAGGGTTCAAAGCTGAGACTGCCCCGACTCGTTGCCCTCAGCAGCGCCCTGAGAGAGAAACCCTGTGCTCATTAAACAGTCACTCTCGTTTCTCACCTGTCCCAACTTCATTCTTTTGCGTGTGGGCATTAGGCCTTTTTTTTTTTTTTTTTTTAGTTTGGGTTTATAAACACAGGGGAGTAGCCTCTGAAGGTCGTGAGGGGCAGGAGCACTGTGACAGGACCGTAGGATTTTCCAAGCCTGGGAGGGTGAAGTGGGGCCCCCGTCCCACTTGCAGGGGAGCCCTGGGGGTTGGTGGGACCCTAACGGCAGTGGCCGCTGGTCCCCGGCGACACCAGAGCCTCAGCACGGATCCTGAGCAAGCCTTCCTTCCTGGCAGGTACCCAAGGTCACGGGCAAGAGGCACAGAAGGGCAGGGACTTCTCCGAAAGACAGCAGCACCTCCTGCTTCCCTAGGGAGGGGTCACCCTCAAAGTGACAGAGGTCCGCTCTGCCGCCACTGCGGTGGTGGGGGGCTGGACCAGGTGCGGAACGACCCAGGAGAAGGAAGGAATATCACAGTTCTTGCAGTTCATACTTCTTGGAACAAATTTACACCCATGATATTACTTTATGAACACAACATACCATAACCACCAGAAGGCCATTTAGCCTTCTGGCTTGAGACCTGCCCTATGCTTTCAATTTTTTTAAAAGATTTACCTGCCTGGTTCTTAATGATTGAGGCCTGGGCCCGGGCTCCCTTGTGTGGCTGTAGGAGTTAGTCTTGTGGGGGGAATAAATAAATAAATAAAATATAATGAAATAAAAAGGCTCAAGGGTTTCTGGACTTGGGAATGTAACAAGATGCTGTGAAGGAGGAAACTCAGAATTTTGCCAGCACAGGCAACAGAAGACTCAGAGGTCAAGAGCCCAGTCTCTGAGGCGCCAGGTTGGCGGCCCAGGTTGGAGCTCCCCAGACCCCCGAGACGCAGCAGTGGCCACTGTCCCGGGGGGCCCAGAGCTGGGACTGAGTCTTTGGAGGAAACTGGATACGTGATAGATTTCTCAAAACAGAAATTGAATCAAGCAGTGGCGAATATAGATAGTAAATCAACCCCACATCCCTGATTATTTTTATACTAAGCTAATTTTAAATGCTCTATTTCTATAGGAATCAGCGAGACTTCCACCCATCTGTGGCTCCAGCCCCTTGTTTTTTTTCTCAGTCTCCCCACAGCCTTGGTATTTTACAGCACCAACTGAAATCTCAGGAAAGCACATTTACACCCCTGATGCCTCAGGCAGCCATTTCTCATATAGTGAGATGCAAGCCTGTTTCTCCGAGGACAAGGACATTCATCACGATTATTATTATTTTTTTTAACCTAAGCTCCTGTGATGCAGTCTCCCTGCTCTGCTTTTCCATTTATTTGAATACCGTCACATTCCTAGTAAGAATGTCACGTTTCCTCCAGATAAAACCAGGCGGTGGCTTTCGGAGGGAGGGAGAGGAGAGGGGAGGGAGAATCAGAAATGGGGAGAGAAGCATAAAGAAGGTCAGGTTCCTGGGGCGGCGGCGGGAGGATGCCACCACCACCTGCTCCTTCCTCTGGGCAGCTCAGGCTGTGAGTGTCTGTGATGAGCAGTCACATTTTCTCGTCCTTGTCCCCGGTCGCCTTGCCTGATTCTTTGAATCACATCTGCCTTCTCCACTAACCAGACCCCATGAAGCCAGGGTCCTTGTCTTCACCTCCAGTCCCATTCAGTGCCTGCCACAATGATGCTCAACGTACCTTTATTTAAAGAATGGGTGGCTTCTCCTGACCACGGGCGTGCAAGCTTGTTGGCAATGTCCGAGTAAATTTAAAAAACATTATTAATGTGTATTTCTTGCAAGCCACTGTGCTAGGAACTTTGAGATTATACATCATTCCTGGTTCTTACCAGAATGTGCTATTGGCAAACTGAGTCTCTCTAAGTCTTGAATGGAAACTGTCCCAGAGAGGATTTGAACCAATGGGCGGCGGCAGGGTGGCCTGGTGGCAAGTCTCAGGTGCAGAACGTGGGGAGCGATGCCCATGGGCCCCCCGCAGGGGCAGACTTGCTAACAAGAATCTGAGCAGCCAGGATCACCCCGAACGTTGACGGGGCCCTAACAAGAGCATTTACACCTTTTTTTTGTGTCAGCAAACACTTGTGGATTCTGGAAAATCTACCGTACCCAGTTCACCGATTCCCGCACCAATAAAGGCAACTGCTACCATTTCCTGAGGACCTCCTGTGGGCTCACCTGCAGTCCTCACCGAAAGGAGGAAGGCTGGGTTACAGAGGAAGAAATGGAAGATCAGGGCCTGGTGCCTTCACAGCTGTGCGGAGTAGAACCGGGATGGAGTCCGGTATCTGAGCCTCCAAAGCACATCACCCTCACCCTTTCCAAGTTTTGTCTTATGCTGGTTAGTTTCAGACTTGGGGTCTTCACAAGGCGCCCCAGCCCAGCAGAGACACCGCCTGTGGGCTCACCAGGTTCTGCCGGTGCCCACCCTCCCGAATCCCCTATGTGTCCTGACAGCAAACTCCCGCCCCTCCGTTCCTGTACTTGCCTCTGCTTGACTTAGCGGGGGCCCCATCGACGGGGCAGACCGAGCTCACTGCGTGCTGCTGTCCTGCGGCTGTGGGATCCGCCCTGCTCTAGACCCCATGCACATGGCCTTGACCTCTCTCTGCGCTAGGAACGCAAAGGGACCCCTCACGGCTGGCCTATAAGAGCACCCTGACACAACCCCCTTCTTTTCCTCCCTCTCCCTTCCCCAGCTTTGCTCCCCACATTTCTTATGCAAAGTTGCTCTTCCGCAAGCCATATTTTGAATGAAAAGCCAAAAGGGGAATAGGAAATCCAACATTTATACATATTTGAGCCAATTCTGGATAGACACAGTTTCTTTAAGGTTGTGGGGTAACAAACAAGATGCAAACTGTTTCACTCAAGGAATCTTAGAGAAAACTATTTTAACATAGTGTCCATCATATATCCCCCCACATACTCACTGTTTTAGTCAGTTCAAGCTGCTATTAACAAGATAACCTGCACTGGCTGGCTTGAACAACAAACATTTCTTTCTCGCAGTTCTGGAGGCTTGGAAGTCCAAGATTAAGGCGTCTGCAGATCCAGGGTCTGGTGAGAGCTCTCTTTCTGGTTTGCATGCAGATGGCTACCTTCTTCCTGTGTCCCCACTTGGGAAAGAGAGATCTCTCATGCGTCTTTTCTTCTAAAGGCACTAATCCCATCATGAGACTCCAGTCTCCTGATCTACTTACCTCACAAAAACCCCACCTATTAATACCATCACATAGGGGATTCGGGCTTCAACGTGTGACTTTGGGGGGGGGGGACACAAACATGCAGTCCACATAGCACGCACACACTATGCATGTGTCAGCAGTAACCAGCCCTACGCAGAGGTGTCCGTGGTCCACCGAAGCAGTCCTGAAACAGAGCAGGCTCCGCATCCCACAAATGCGTGGCTATTCAAAGCTGGAGCCCCTCAAGGAAAGAACTTTGAGCTTGGTGAAGAATGAAGGAGGTGGCAGATAAATGCAAAAGTCTTCAGTTGTGGTTCCTCGGATTCTGTTTGAATATTAGGTTTCCTTTAGATGAAATGAGTCCTGGGTAGCATCTGGCCCCTGCAACCTTAACTTGTTAGCACTCTGAGCTAACAAACTAGGCACCTAAATACAGACAAAAGCAGATGGTGTTGCAAGCACTTAGTACACACAGGGAGCCTTTGCATGCTGTCTGACTTTTGAATTATCCCAGCACACCAGGGTTCAGCAGACAGGAAGCTATTTATGGATTCGCAAGTGAAGAAGCATGAGTCTGTTCCAGCAGGAAGAGGCTTGACTCCGTACTGACATTTTCCGAGTGAGGACATATTAACCCTCAAATTGCAAGCTATCTCCGGATCCGACATCTAATTTGCATGACCAAAGGACAGATGGTGGGGAAACACACCTGTCTCTGTTGAGATGTTCCACACCTCAGAAAGAGATGCCTCTCGGTCCAGACAAAAGGCCCTTGCTCAAACCTTAGCCTATTTGGCGGTGGGCAAACTGACTTGCAGATTGGAGACTGAGTTACATCTCAGTATGGGACAAATCTCAAAGCGGATTTTTAAAACTGGAACTAAAATTTTAAATCTACTTTTATTAAATGACAAATAAGACACTGAGTCCAAAGAGAACTAAGTTTTAAAAATCTTAATCCTTTCAGTTAAATGAAAGTTTGTTTTGTTTTTTTTTTTTTTTTTAAGGCAGAGGGGAGAGGATCAGAGGGAGAGGGTGGGAGGGAATCCCAAGTATGCTCCATGCCCGGTGTGGAGCCTCACACCGGGCTTGATCTCACAACCCCAAGATCATGACCACAGCTGAAATCAAGAGCCGATGCTTAACAGACTGAGCCACCCAGGCGCCCCAAATGAAAGTATTTTTTAAATCATTTCTATTAACTGTGTATTCAATTGGCAGGTCAACATCATTCCGTTCCAAGGGATGGAAGCATTAGCAAAAGCAGGTAGAAGCTGTTACCTATGATAGTTTAGGACAGGTTATTTGATAAGTGATTAGAACAACTGGATATTCTGTTTCTCCCTGCAATCACACACCATCTCGCTCTACTCCGCTTGGAGCCCACAGGTCTGCTACTGCATTGACAGGGCTCCTCATCCCCGGGCTGCCTGTTGGTCTTGGCCAGTGGAGGTGCGAGTAAGAGAGGGAGGCCCGGATGGGAAGTGGCCGCCTTCCTCAGCCGAAGGCCCCTGCTCTTACCCAGCAGGCCTCTCCTCTGACTGACTCAGAGCTGTAGCTCTGAGTTTCTGTAACCCCCCATCTTCTCTTGTCCTGTCAGGCCCAAGGAGGTGGTGGCTTCCCACTGTCCTTAGTCCCAGGGCAGGTGTTTTTCCCTCCCTTGTTGGATTCCCTTGACTCTGTCTACACCTTTATAAAAAGTCCCTTGGTCACACTCTTCTAGATTACCCTGCTTTTTTGTTTTTTGGTTTTTTGAGCCATCTGTTTCCTGCTGGAATCCTGACTGACACAGGTGGGAAAAACCTAGGTGAGAGCTTCTAATAAATTATTTCAACACTATCTGCCTGGCGTCCTGCAGCTCCTCTGCCAGGGAGATCTAGTCACTCAGCAGACACGTATTGAATGCCACTGTATACCATCTACCGTGTGAGGTGCCTTCACGCAACTTAGGGATTAGAGTGGTTATCCACTCAGTCTGGGGCTGGACAGGTAGGCAAGGAGGGCTTCCCAGAGGAAGAATCATGTAGAATCAGGAGTCTAAAAGATGAATAGAAGACACCAGAAAACAGGGTGAGGGCTAAGAGTGTTCTAAGCATGGGGAACAGAATGTGCAAAGACCCAGAGACCACAGGGAACAAGGTAAGGTGGAGGAATGGCGTGTCTTCAGCATGGCTGTCAGCGAGGAGACTAACTGACAGGATAGGAGGGACTAGATCCAGCAGGTATCAGAAACCATGGGAGGACATGTTTATATTGAAGGCAATGAGCAGTCATGAGGGTTGTGAGCCCAGGTGGATCTTTCTCACCACAGAGTAGAGGAGCAGATGGACAGAATAGGGGGAGGTTGGGAAATGAGTTAGGAGGCCCTTGGAGGATCCCAGGTGCCCAGATCTCAGACAGTGGCAGTGGGATGAGTAGATATGGATGGACTCAAAAGGTATTTGGAAAGTGGGCACACCTGCCCATCACAGCCTCCCTGCTTTTGTGACCTCAATTCTACCGTGGTTCTGATGATGTTGCTGAGCTGCCCACCAGGAGGTTCCTCGTGGCTCTGCTTCTCTGAGTCTGTCCCCCTCTTTGGCCAATCTCCTGTCTTGGGCCCCCATTTCCCAGCTCTGGCTCCTCAAACTCTTGTGAAAACCCAATGGGGACAGATGGATTTGTTTGTGCAAACCCAGGAAATGTTTTTATAACTGCCTGCTGTGTGCTGGGGTTGGGCTAGCATCTTTAATGTATGATCTGCTCTAATCCTCATCATAATTCCAGAAAGTCTTTATTATTATTCCCATTTCGCCAACAAGAAATGGCAGGCCCAACCTCTTGAACCAAGTGGCACAGTGGCCAAGTGATGGCAGCCAGGAGGTGGATGTGTCTGGTTCTAAATCCATGCTTTCCCCAACAAGATGCACGAGATTCAACTTAACTGTATTATAGAGGCTGTATTATATAAATTCCTACAAATTAATGCTTGTAAATTCGAGCTGCCTTGAGCAGAGAGGCCCTGCCTTGAATCTCAAGCAACACATGAACTTTCTACCACCTAGCATCAGCAGAGCCTATGAACAGAGACATTTCTTTAAATGTAAAATGATACATGGAGAGTGACACCAAGATCTGAGTCCCATCTCTGGGTGGCCCCTGCACCCACACCTTTCTTCCCATTAGCCCACGGCTGTTTGTTCCAAAACCGACAGAAAACTGACACCTCACAAATTTTGTTCTGCAATTTTAGCACCCAGCTGATGGCTTCACTGCTTTTTAGCTTTTTGTCTAGCTCAAGACATACGTGTGGTTAGAAAACCAATATAACTGTTCTTGAACGTTATAGCCCCTTAAGCATAAAACTGTCAGCTCTTCGGGGGCAGCAACGGTGTACCTGGCTCCTAGCATAAAGCACGAGCTCACGAAATGGGTGTTAAATGACAGGGAATTGAAGGAACACTTGGAGACCATCCAGCACACCCTAGTCCTTCAAGAGGACTGCATTTGACCCTTCGCTGCCTCTTTACAACCTTGCCGTGCCCTGCGGCCAGGGCCATGGAGGAGTGGCCTCCTGCGGGGCCTCTGGAAAGTTCACCTATTCCTGAACCATCCCCCTGACCCATCTCATGCCCTGACCCCTAACTTGCCTTCACCATCGGACTTTTCTGTGCAGGACAGACTGCACAGCCCTGGTCCGGGCAGGTCCTGGGGGAGACATATGAGGTCCCTTTCCCACTGGTCACTCTGCTGCCCCAACAGGTTCCCCCAGGACTGATGGTGTTCTGCCCCAGGGCTGTGATGACGAGTTCTGCAGGGATGGAAGGCTATGTGATTAAAAAGTGCCCACGACTTCCGAGGGTACACTTAGGAAGTGGGGCGAACACTATCTTTGGCCCTCCCATTTTGTTTGTTGTGTGATCGAGAACCACAGTGGTGTGTTTGCCCTGCAGCCCCACCGTGCCCTTTCTGAGAAAACCCTGAGACCTCGGGGCAGTGGGATCTTAAGGTCGTGCCTGGTGTTCATGAATCCCTGTGGGAAGAAAGCAGGCTATGACCTAGTAGTCATCTTCCAGGCAGGCTTAGCGGGGCTGAGAGACCCAGAGAGTAACTGGCAGAGAGGTGCACAGCGTTGTCGGGAAATTACTCTTTGATAATTAAGAATTTCTTGAGAAGAAAGTGCCAAAGCCAGATTCAAGGTGAGTCACATTCCCTTGGTTTCTTCAGAAGGCTCCTGACACCAGTATCTCCAGAGTTTGCTAAGATGGTGCTGAGGGCACCCATTCGCCCTGCCCAGCAAACAGATAGAGGAAAAGATCATGCATCTGACTCTTTGTGAGGACCTACCCGAGAACCGGTTCAAGGTGATCCCCAGAAAGAACACAAAACCTCAGGAAGGAGCCACACCCACTTTTCAAACAGAGAAGATAAAAATGTAAATAAAATTAAAATTCACCTCGGGAGCACATAACTGTACTGAAGTCAGTCACTGGGTAAAAAAAGCACATGTAGGTATCTGCATGCCCTGACTACCAACCACCCAGCACGCACCCAGGGTTCTTGGACACTGAGAGTCTCTGCCTTCAGGAAGCTTCTCACGTGGCTGAGAAGATAGGTGGGAGGGGCAATGGGGCAGGGAGAAGGAGACTCCACAGGAACTCCATCCCTAGACCCACGAGCCCCAGGAACAGGGACAAACAACCAGGACACCTAGGTATGGAGGTGAAAAGGGCTTGTACCTTAGAATCAGTGAAACTCGCATGACCCTGGGCAGATTACTTCACCTTCACCTCACTAAGCCTCAAATTTCTCTGCTGTAAAAATCAGGATAATAGCTCCCTTGGAGAGCTCTTGTAATACTTAAGACAATATCATATATGAAGGGGCCTAGATCCTAAGAGGCCCTCAATCAAGAATAGCTTCACAGAGAAACAAACTCTGCTTATTTGCCGAAGGAAATATGAGAGTGGTCTAGATCTAAATGCCCTCCCACCCACCTCCGCCATCCCCTCCTGGGCTCTCCAGAAGTGTGGCTTCAAGTATCCCCATGATGATTGGCTCACAGATCCCCCAGAGAGGGGTTTTGGGGGACTAATTGCCTGTATCACACACTACAGAATAAAAGTTATTGCAGAGGGAGGGAGTGGTGAATGATCAAATCTTCTGCCTGATTATTATGGAAAGTGATATTTAGAGAGGAAATAGTTTGTAATCAGATAAAGCAGAGAAACTGACAAAGAAAATTGATTATGTCCTGAAATGTTCAACCCAGCTGACACGGAGCTGGCTCCCTGCAGAGTTTCATTAACCAAGGGGGAGGTGGCACCGGCTGAGCCACAACCAGCAACCTGGATTTGCCCAACCAGGCTACAGAGCTTGCTTCTGTGCAAGAGATCTGCTCTCACTGGAGGAGACTGAAGGATCTGTTCCTTGTCCTTAATAGAACCACAATAGAAATGCCAGAATACTGCGCATATTTTATAAGAAACGGAAAATGCACAACTTCAAGTATCTTCTTAATTCTACTTTCTAATACCTACCCATCCAGTTATGAATAGAATACCACAAGCAAAAATTCTACAGTCTCTTTGAAAAATAAAGTTAATCACCCATTACTTTGCCTGACCTGAAATTCATGATGGCTCTTTTGTTGAAAAGTGACATCTCATAA
Organism: Phoca vitulina; assembly: GCF_004348235.1. Taxonomy (NCBI): domain Eukaryota; kingdom Metazoa; phylum Chordata; class Mammalia; order Carnivora; family Phocidae; genus Phoca; species Phoca vitulina. Next base: position 73,601,004 of record NW_022589708.1, read on the forward strand.
GATGCCAAGTGTGAGAGCGTAACAGATGGTAAGCATGGTTTTCTCCGTGTCCTGGCACATGACTATTACAAAAGGAGCTGAGGAGTATAATACTGTATTTAAAGCCAATACTGAAAATTTACCAAGTCAGTTCTGTCTCTGCCATTATTAGGGTATTTTTTTCCTTTCAAAAATAAACTTCTTTTTGTGGGTTTTTTTTTTATTTTGACATTTGTCAAATTTGCAAATACAGACATAAAAAGAGATAGGCAGCATCCCTAGATCAAGAAATACAATGCTGTTCGAAATCCAGTCAGAGCTGACAGAGTTTCTGGAGATATTGGGCTGCAGCTGAGGTCATGGGAATGGGTCCAGTTGTCTTAATGGAGTACCAACTTTGAGACGATGGATGCATCATTAACCACTCGGACTCTCCCCTCGGTAGTCTCGCCTGTAAATGGGGTTAACAGTAGGAATAACTGCCCACTATAACGTGTTATCTACAACATACTATTTGTGGCTAGAAAAACAAGATGTCATTTAAGGAGACAGCTCACCAGAGCCTCTCATTTGGGCCGCTTCCAAGAAGGTTTCAGAAACTGGACTTTGTTGGGTCTCTCAGGGACAATGCCCACCAACCCAGCCCAGGAAAATCTGTAGAGGAGATTCTTGGAGCAATGGCCTTCATGAAGCCCAGAAACCCTGACCCCTCTCTCGTATATATTTTACTGCTCATGGGTGTCTACCCATCATGATGCTGCTATAGAAAACAGGAACCACTCTGGCCAATTTCAGCATATTAGAATTTAATTGATGTAATTTAATATATTTAATAATATTTAAATATTTAATAATTTAATAACATCTAGTAATTTAATATGCATTTTTATGGAATCTTTGGAAGGTCTGAGGGTCATGGCAGGATGTCACCATGGGCTCCCATTCTCTGCCCTGCGACAATCAATTAAAAGGGCTCCAAACACTTTTCTCCCTTCACTTCTTTATTTAACTTTCTCCTGCCCAGAGTGTTCCTCATTTTGCATTAAGTTCTGAAGCACAGAGCTAATTTTTGCCTTTGATTTCAGAAATGTACCCCAATATTCTATGTACCTACTGCTTGAAACTGCTTTAATTTTTATTCGATTTTTTATTTTTAAGTGTCCTGTTTTACTGGCATTTTAACTTTTCAAATTGTCTAAAGTTATTTTGTGGGAGAGGAAGACCGCAAGATATAAAGACAAATACTTCAATATTTCTTTGATGGTTTTTACATCAGTACTCTGCTGCACAGGGTTATTTGGTAAAGAAGCTATAATGATTTCTAGGGGTGCCAGTAGACTATATCTTAATGAATTCATGTATTCATCCATCTACAAAAATATATACAAAGCATCTACTTTGTGCCAGCACCATACTAGGTATGAGGGATAGAATGATAAATAGAACATTGTTTGTGTCCTGTAAGAACTTTATACTGTCTTGATTGACATAGTCCCTGGGCCAGCATCAACATCACCTGGAAGCTTGTTAAAAATGCCAATTCTTGGGCCCCATCCCAGACTTACTAAATCTGAAACTCTGGGGGCGGAGAGGAGGGTGGCAGTAAGCCTTGCAGGTGATTCTCATGCCTGTTCAAGTTCGAGACCTCCTCATCTGGGGGAAAATAAATAGCAAAACACAATTCTGTGCGAGAGATGCTGAGCTAGAGTTGTGCTCCAGGTGCTGTGGGAACCCAGCGGCAATCACCTGGAGAGAGCAGACGGCGCATCGCAGGAGAGGTGATTCATTAACCGAAACTTACTGGTCAACTGGGACTTGGCCAGGGAGACAAGATAGGGAAGGGTGTTGCAGGCAGAGGAGACAGAAGAACATGTGAACATATGTTGACTCGGGTAACTACAAGTCCTTCGTGGTAGAGAGGTTTTAAAAATAGAATTCTCAAAATGGAATTGGGTTGATCTAGATTGAGTCCTCAGCTGAAGGGGGAAAGGTGGAGTCAATATCTTACACCTGTCTCACCAATTTGACCTGCGTGTCTCTCTCTTTGTGTCCCTGGATGGTGCCTTTTGTGTCGGTTGATATCACTCTCTAAAAACATATATGTGTTTCTCTAAGATTAGTGGTGCCAATGACATCTATGTTATCTTTTATCTTAGGACACCTTGTGGTTGCATTTCATGACTAGTCCACACTTACATAGGGAGACACAAGTCCTTTATCTTCCCTATGTTTGCTTTGTAGTTTTGTTCATTTCCCTTTGATATATGGATGTTAAGTACTGATGACCTTGAGCATGTCCGTATCCTAATCTATTTTATCTCCATAATGAGTTTATTAGCTATAACTCTTTGTTTTATCTTGTCTTAGTGGTTGCTCTAGGGTTTACAATGTACATCTTTATTTTTTTAAGATTTTATTTATTTATTTATTTATTTATTTATTTATTTAAGAGAGAGAGAGAGCAGGGGAGAGGGGGAGAAGGGGGGGAGAGGGAGAGAGAATCTCAAGCAGACTCCATGCTGAGCATGGAGCCCATCATGGGGCTTGATCTAACAACCTTGAGATCATGACCTGAGCTGAAACCAAGAGTCAGAGGCTTAACAGACTGAGTCACCCAGGTGCCCCCACAATGCACATCTTTAACTTATCACAGTCTACCTCAAATAATGTTATGCTACTTCGTGTATGGTTTAAGAACCTTCCAACAGTATGCTTACACCTCCAGGCCTTTGTGCTATTATTGCCATACATTCTAATGTACGATTGCTACACATGTTATAAACTCAACAATACATTGTTACTACTTTTGCTTGGAGCAGTCAATTATCTTTTAAAGCGATTTGAAAGATGAGGGGGCAATATATACTTCCATTTACCTACATGTTTACCATTCCCCTGCTCTTCTGTATACTGTCAATGGTATCACTTTCTTTCTGCCTAAGAAATTCCTTCTAATATTTCTTGTAACGCTAGTCTGCTGATGATAAATTCTCTCAACTTCCCCTTAGTTTGCTTTCATTTTTTTGAAGATGTTTTGGTTGAGTGTAGAATTTTATGCTGGCAGTTTTTCTTTCAGTGTTTTAATGATGTCACTCTGTGGTCTTCTGGTCTGCATAATTTCTGATGGGAAATTTGCAGTCTTTAGCCCCTTTATTTAATATGTCTTCTTCTCTGGATGTTTTTAAGACTTTCTATCATTTGTTTTTAAGCAATTTGATTATGATATACTTTGTTGTCATTTTATTCATATTTCTTTTGCTTGGGGTTTGTTGAGATTAGTCTATCTGTGGGTTTATAATTTTCATCAAATTTAGATATTTTTGGTCATTATTTTTTCAGATATTTTTTCTTTCTCACTCTTTTTTTTTTTTTCCCCACAGAACTCCAATTACCAAACTGTCTTGATGACTACGGCTTTGTAATGTAATTGAAATCCGGAATTATGATGCCTTCAGTTTTGTTTTTCTTTTTCAGAATTGCTTTGGCTATTTGGGGTCTTTTGTGGTTCCATATAAATTTTAGGATTGTTTGTTCTAGCTCTGTGAAGAATGCTTGTGGCATTTTTATACAAATTGCATTAAATGTTCAGCCATCAAAAAGAATGAAATCTTGTTATTTGCAACAATGTGGCTGGACCTAGAGTATATTATGTTAAGTGAAATAAGTCAGAGAAAGACAAATACCGTATGATCTCACTCATGTGGAATTTAAGAAAGAAAACAGAAGAACATTTGGGAAGGGGAAAAGAAAAAAAAGGAGAGAGGGAAACAAACCATAAGTGACTCTTAACAACAGAGAACAAACTGACGGTTGATGGAGGGAGGTGGGTGAGGGATGGGCTAGATGGGTGATAGGTATTAAGGACGGCACTTGTTGTGATGAGAACTGGGTGTTGTATGTAAGTGATAAATCACTGAATTCTACTCCACAAATATTGCACTACATGTTAACTAAAAAAAAAAGAACTCCAATTATACGTGTGTTCAATTGCTTGGTATAATCTCATAGCTCACTGACGCTTTTTGTATTTTTTATAATCTTTTTACTCGCTTTCATTTTAAATATTTCTACTACTATGTCTTCAAATTCATTGATCTTTCTTTTGCAATGTTTAATCAGCTGGTACTCTCATCTAGTGTATTTTTCACTTAATATATAGTATTCTTCATCTCTAAAAATTTGATTCGGGGCTTTTCTATATCTCCCATGTCTCTCATCATGTTTAGGTTTTCCTTTATCTTCTTGAAGATAAGGAGTATATTTATAATCGCTGTATCAATATCAACATCCTTGTGTGTTAATTTTAATATTTGTGTCTTTTGAAAACCTATTTATATTATTACTTTTTTCTTGTAGTTATAGGTCACATTTTCCTGGTTCTTTGCACTCCTGATAATTTTTCATTGTATGCTAAAGAGTACAAATTTTATGGATTATGTTGTTTACCTTTGTACATTGTTCTAGGGAGCAATCATTTCAAGGCTGGCTTTCACATTTTGTTAGGGCAGATCTAGGGCTAATTTAGTCTCACCACTAAGGCAGTATCTTCTGAAATCTGTACTCAATACCCACTGTATTATAAGGTCCTCCCACCCTGGCTGATGGGAACATAAATTATTTCTAGCCTTGTGTGATCTCCATTTTTTTTTTTTCCCATTCCTTTTTTTTTTTTTTAAGATTTTATTTATTTATTTGACACAGAGGGAGAGAGTACAAGCAGGAGGAGGGGCAGGCAGAGGGAGAGGGAGAAACAGGCTCCCCACTGAGAAGGGAGCCCGACCTGAGGCTCAATCCCAGGACCCTGGGATCATGACCTGAGCTCAAGGCAGACGCTTAACTGACTGAGCCACCCAGGGGCTCCTGCCCACTCCTTTCTAATGATTCTTTTCCTGGCCTCAGGTAGTGTCCTTGCATACTCAGATCAGTCCTCATCCCACACACTCCACAGGATCCCTCTGCAGATTTTTGGAGCTCTCTGTGAAACTCCCTCCTCTCTGGTATTTTGCCCTGGAAATTCTAGCCAATTTGGCCTCTCTAAACTTTGAACTCTGTCAAGCTCAACTCAGCCAAACTGTCAAGCTCTGTTTGGACTCTGCCTCTCTGAACGTCAGCCTAGAAACTCGACAGGCAATAAATTGAGGCCATTGTATGTCTCATCTCATTTATATCCCTTGTCTCAGAGGTTACTGCCCTTGCTGCCTATTGTCCAATGAAGAGAAACTCTCATGTCACTTACTTGGCTATTTTATAAGGCTGGGGAGATATTGTGACCCCATCATGGGCAGCTTGGAAGACACGGAGGTTTCTCTGCCCTAACTCAGATGGGGCTTTCAAGGATTGTGTATCAATCCTTATGTAACAAGGAGAGAAAAACTGGACAGCTACATGAGACTCTAGAGTACAAACACTGAAGTTTAATGTCTTCCTTCTCTTGTCAGGGGTTCTCACTGTTTACTACTAGGTGTGGGCTGCCGTGATGACAGAAGGGAGCTGAGCAATGGGAAGACTGTGGGTGATTTGAGCTGTGCATTGGGTCTGATGCATGCTGAATTTGTAAGTATTTAGTGCTACGAGTTGGGCTGGAGACGTCACATCGTTGTTTTCCCAGATGCATCAGGAAGTTCATACAGTGTCCTGGGAGCCTGCTGGATAATTGGGTGTCTGTCTCTAAGAGCTTTTTGTTGTAATCCTGCAATGCTTATCATTTTCAGTGTGGGTACAAGGCAAAGTGCACGGGAGGGAATCTTGGAGAGCACAGTGGAAAAAGAGGTGAGGTTTGATCATGAAAGGCCTAAATATCAAGCCAGAGAATATTGACTTTAATCACACAGATATTGGGGAGCTACCAAAGGAGGACAAACATTGAGAGCTATGTGAGCTGGTGTTCATTTTAGAAATTTGTTTTCAGGGATGCCTGGGTGGCTCAGTCAGTGAAGCACACAACTCTTGATTTCAGCTCAGGTCATGGTATCAGGGTCGTGAGATCGAGCCCCTTGTTGGGCTCCATGCTGGGTGTGGAGCCTGCTTGGGATTCTCTCTCTCCTTCTCCCTCTGCCCCTCCCTGCTCATGCTCATGTGCTCACACTCTCTCTCTCTCTCTCTCATTCAGTTTCTTAAAAAAAAACACAAAAAACTTGTTTTCTGAATCTGTTGGTGCAGTAGGTACAGCAAAAATAGGTATCCAATTAATATGCAGTTCTACAAAATCAAATACTCCGGTATTCTTAATCTGAACTTCAAGGAAACTATTTTATACGTATTTGATAAATGGGTTTGAAGTCTGACCAGCTGAAGGGAGAAAAGGAGAACAAAGGGTAAGGAGATGTAAAAAATGTGTATCCTCAACCAAAACCTCAATGTGAGGCTATGGATTCACAAATCAGTAAGTAGAATTAAAGTGAGCAGAAAATTAGCCAGAAAGCACTTTCTGGCTGATAGGTTAGCAATACCCCCAGAGCCAGATTAAAGGGGGATTTGCCAGGCAGCCAGCCTCAATGAGGCTGCACTAAATGTAATGAAATAGAGAAAATTTGACTTTCCAGACCCGCTCTTAACTTAAGTACATACTAGGTATGAACAAAAGAAGTGTTCTCATAAGTCACTTTTGAGGGGCACAAGACCTCCAAAAGGTATGTCCTTGACATCCTCAAAAATGTAAGAGGCTGCTCTGTAAGAGGGGGAGACCTGTTACCTGCAGAGTTTCTGGGCTGCTCAGCAATTTCTGCTGCTGATTCTCGGCAGGGTGAAACTGCCTCCCTAGGGGCCTTTGGGAACATGGAGAATTGTCCCACCCAAAGGAGGGGATGCAGACTCCTGCCAGCAGGGATCTCTGCTCATCCCTCACACAGAGCTCAGTCTCTCTCCCAAGTAAACGTTGCACATGTATATAAAGAATATTGGCTGGAAGGGATGATCAATTATCCTGCCCTAGCATGCTAAATTGTAGCCTTGCCCAGGGCATGCTCATGTCTTGGTCTTGCCTTAATTATCCCAGAAAGGGTGACCTAGGGAGGTGTAATAATAGTCCCTCGTAGCTTGGTGTTGTGGGGTGTCTGCTCTTACTTGGAGCCAGGGGAGAATAGAATGTTTCTTCAACCTGTGGTTGTAGACTACTACAGCATGCGGGTTTCCCCAGGGCTGGGGTGAAAATCACGATCACAAAAATGATACAAATAGCATGCCCTGGCTTCTCCCCGTACCCCGCACCCCATACCATTTGTCTCCTCTCATTGGGGAGTGTCTATAGTGGCTCCTGCTGAACGAGAGCCCCTGCAAAGTCACCTGGAGAACCACCTCCCATCACAGCCAAAGCTGCTATGTCCACCAGGCCAGCTCTGGGCTGCCCGCCGAGCCTTCACCCTGAGCACAAACCTTCTGCGATTGCCAGTGCTGCTGTATAGAATGTTCTGGAGTCCTCAGTGCACTAAATCAGACTGGGATCTTTACCAGTTCATGGAGACTTCTTCTTCCTGTGTTGGTAACCCAATTCACCATGATTTGGGGGAAGGCTGTTCTTCCTGGTTTTGCCCACACTCCCTTCCCAGGCTCAGAGTGGAACAGGTTCATAGGGCCAGGCAGGACAACAAAATGGGTTAGGGGCCCTACTGGGCCGCCAACAGCTCAGTAGCTATCATCATCTTTGCGCATGGAACTCCTTCCCTTGGGTTTGCTCTGTCCCAGTGGACCCCTTGTTCTGTCACATGAATCGGCACCTGCTAGCCTGCACTATAAATGATCACACAAGCCCAGACTTGCCTGAAACTCCCAATAAACACCGGCTGCTATGGGGCCAGACCCCTCCACTCCAGCCCGGGAGGGAGGGCATTGAATGGCCTTCTCCCCAGACCTAAACTGCTCTCTAAATTGTTCTCAGTTAGAAAAAGAGACTTTTAGGGAGAGGCAATACCTTCTAGGCCCCAGCAGGCTTTGCCATGTGCATTGTGGTAGGAATTCATTCATTTATCCTGTGTCAACAGGACTGACCCAGAGCTTTCAGGCACCCATGGGAAAGATCACGTGCAGAACAGTGAGCGAGGGACTCAGGGTCCAATTGAATGGAAACTGCTTCAGGCTGTATTAGTCATAAGCTTCTCTTCAGGGGCAGAGGAAGCAACTACAATTTGTACTAAATTCCGTCCTGTGAAATGATGTTTAATAATTTGTGCATTATTTGGTGCATCAGATAGGAAGAGCTACTACTGAAACCCACCAGGCCAGAACTCAAAATACTCCAATACTTGACTCAAATACTCCTGCAGGGCCTCTCCATCCATGGCCCATGTTGTAGCTGTGTCTAGAAGGCCCGGTCTCTCACTTCCCTGACCGAGAGAGGGAGCGGACTCATTGACGCTGCCACAGTCTGTAGAAACTTTGCATCATATCTAAACTTGCTCCAGACTTAGGGCGGTTGGGTGACCAGTGTCTGCCTCAGTTAAGAATAAAAGGGTACATACCTCATATGTTGTGGACATTAAGGGAGATTTTACAGGTGACACACAGACAACTGTAAATGCTATTTCTGGTTCTACTTCTCTGATACTCAGTCATCTCTAAGGCTAGAGAAATAGTTGTGGTCTAGTCTGGACTCCTGATTTTGTGTCTCTAGGTGCCCTAAGGCCAAGATACCTGCTTCCGGATTCTGCATCCTAATTACTAAACCTTAGTAGTTGCTTGTATGCTTGCTTACCGTAAAATTTGGAAGTATCGAGATTTTCCTAACTGATCTTTTTAAAAGATTTATTTATTTATTTTAGAGAGAGAGCGAGCACACATTGGTGGGGGAGGGGCAGAGGGAGAGGGATAGAGAGTCCCAAGCAGACTCCGTGCTGAGTGTGGAGCCCGATGCAGGGCTCGCTCAATCTCATGACCTGAGATCACAACCTGAGCAGAGACCAGGAGTTGGATGCTTAACTGATTGTGCCACCCAGGTGCCCCTTTCCTAACTGATTTTTAAGGAAGGTTTTGCTTTGCCTGGATGCGAGCTTCCAAAGGCTGGAGCTTTTGTGCCTGGGTCCCTCTCATGCAGGTACCCCGTGTCTGGGCCTGTGATCCTTTGGCCATGCCCAGCAGTTTGTCCTCTGAGGGCTGCCTGCTGCCCTTCCAGACTGGTGCTTTCTGTTATGGTGACAGAGGGGTGGGGGGGGTGGGGGCGGGGAAGGGGATGAAACTCATTTTTCCCCTGCTTGGACCTAGAACTGAAAACAAGGTTCCCACTGTCCAGAATCTATACATCAGGATCTTTTCTGTGCAAGAGCCCTGGACATCTGTCTACTAGGTCTTAGTGTCTAATCATGTCAAGCCCACAGCCATGTAGGCTACACTTCCATTTCTCACAGATGCACGGGAAAGGGAGTGGGATCCCAGGGATAAATGCTGCCTGGGAAATCTCCCTTCTTTGAAGACATTCACTGACCTTTCTCCATCATGAGGTGAAGGAGCCACAAGATGGAAACTGCCTGGAACCCTGAGTCACCCCATGGAAGGGGACTGTCTTGGGGAGTCCTTGGACACCCAGCAGACTCTGGGTGAGTGAGAAATAAATTCTTATGTGTTAAGTAAAAGGGCTAAGTAGCCCAACCATTCTGACCGATACAAATAGTGATAGTACTGTTGTAGGTGCTTTACATACATTAAGTCATTCAAACTTCACAATAAACCTGTGAAGTAGGTACTGTTAACATCCCTATTTTAACGGATGAGGAAACTAGATCCAGACAGCATAAATAACTTGCAAAGTGTCAAATGAATACAGCAGGTCATACAAAATCCACAGCATCACTAGAGAGGGCCTGTCCCTTTTAGAAAGCACTTAATAGCATTTATCTCACCATCCCTGTGGGAAGATCAGGCAGTATCCTTACCCAGAGATGAAGTTGCTGATGTTGAGAGGAAAGGTGGTTATATATGGCATATTCTTACTGCCTTTTCTCTGTCATCTTCTGTCTTAGAATGTAGGCACCAAGTCCACAGATGTAATATCTGGTCCTTCTGCCTAGAACATGTAACACACCTGTCTTGATACAACAAGGAAACTAACCTAGAACATTGCTTGTCACAATGATAGGAACTAGAAGCTCTCAGCAGAGTGGTGACCAGGGTTAAGTCCCTGATGTGGGTTTTCTTCTTTGGAATTCATTGATCCTGGGACAACTGTCTCTCAGTTGCAACATTATTTTCCTTGAGAACCAGCCCCTCACCTCACCACCAACACACACCCACTCCCACTCCAATAAAAGGGGCAAAGGTAGATTAAGCAGCTTAGGGCAGGCATCCTGCTGTCAGCCCATGGAAGAAGGGCCGTCCTGGCCTCCCTCCAGGAGAGGCTGCTCTCCTCCTCTCTAGCAAGGCCCTGAACCACCCCTTCGTCCATCTCCCTTGGCCAAACTCTATGACTCTAAGAGGAGAAGGGAGGAAAGAGGAAATCCTTCTATGATAGGAGCCATTTTCATTAGCCACACCTCTACTCTGATAATGATGTTTTTTCCTATTTATTTTATTTTGAATAGTTGACCTTAACTATTTTCTTCACAGGAACTGAATAATGACACTTAAAAACCTTCAAACCATATCATTACCAGAGCTGCCAACAACCACAGTATATCCTTTAGACCCAAAATATCATTAGAAGAGATAAACCAGCAAGTACTTACTTCTAACAGAAAAAGAGAGGCAATTGCCTTTGTCACCAGTGTTTTGTTTGAAGCCTTACTGTAATTTTGCTGGGATTAAGGAGGCTCATAATTAGGGGTTGGCCACCCTTCACATCTCTTTGAATATCCACCAATCTTTCTTAGAGCAAGCGGGACATGTCAGCGGTGGGCTTGCAGCAGGAACTGTTCAGACCCCAGAGGTGATGCAGGTTGGCCAGGTCCAAGGACCCAGAGGGGGTCCTGCAGGACCAGTCAAGAGGGTCTTAGCTTCACACAAAATAGAAATCAAACGTGAACCAAGAAGAAGTGGGAGTAGAGTTTATTGAAGACAGAGAGACAGAGTAGATACCGACAGAGCATCTGGGAGGCTAAGAAAGGAAAGGAGAGTCTGGTCTTTGCTTGGGGTCTGGGATTTTTACTGAGGATTGTGGTCTGGTGCATGTGTCTTCCCAGGCATCCGGGAACAAAGAGGAGTGTTTGGGCATCCTCTATAAGTCACTTATGCCCTGGATCCAGGCGTCCTGGTGAATCAGTGGTCTCGGCAAACACTCTTGTTGACCCTGCCCAGTCACTCCTTAGATCTCATCTATTGTGCTGGAAGACTCCAAAGAAATCATTAACTCTTTGACCTTTACAAGGAGGACATACATGATCTGTTCTATAAAGCATGTGTAAGGCAGGGCGTAGGTCCTAGCAAGAATGGAAGCAGGAAAAGGGGCAAAAAAGCAGTCCTTTACGGGATCCCTTGTTTTCCTGTCCCAGAGAGATGGAGGTAGGGAAAGAAAAGTCTCCTCAGGAAGCAAAACAGCGAATATTCACAACTTAATATTTATTTATTTATTTTTTAAGATTTCATTTATTTATGTGTCAGGGAGAGAGAAAGCGAGCACAAGCTGGGGGAACAGCAGGCAGAGGGAGAAGCAGACTCCCCGCTAAGCAAGGAGGCTGATGCAGGACTCTATCCCAGGACCCTGGGATCATGACCTGAGCCAAAGGTGGATGCTTAACCAACTGAACCACCCAGGTGCCCCCACAACCTAACATTTAAAAATTTGTTAAACATGATTACCAGTATCACATCTTCCCCGTTCTCCCCCTCTATATTAATAAAACAAACTAGTGAGCTAAGGAACACCACCAGTTGTGTGTTAATAGCTAAGACAGGCTGGCCATGTGCTGCTCAGGGTGTGTGTGGTGGCGGTTGGAGGTGGGGGTGGGGTGGGAGGGGCATTCAATAAGACCATTTAAAAATACACAAAGAAAAGATTCTCTAAAGAGGTGATGCTCTAAACCTTAAGAAGCATGAAGGAGCAACTATTGTTAATGTTGGTAGAGTTTTGAGACACTTATTCTAGAGGAATGGCAGAATTCCTCTTAGGGAGAGAACTGCTCTTTAGTTTGAGGGGAGAAAATACTTGTAAGATTTTGGTTGCTTAAGACCACAAATATAGGACTAGTCTGAGTGGGAGAAGCTCAAACAAAGAGGGAGATAAAACTTCTCCGTATAAAGAACGGGCTGGTTATTATTCGTACTCTTCTTGCTGCATTGTTCTGTGCCCAAAGAGGCTGACCTCCGGGAGTGCACCACCCAGGTTCCCCTGCCCCATGGCTTTCAGGTGGGTTCAGTCGATGGGAGGCACCTGCAGGAGAAAAGAGGAGAGGAGAGAGAGATGTATTTATCATATCCCACCCCACCCCACTCCCAATCCCTACTTACCCAAGGGTCCAGTGTTGGCTGCCTTTCTCTGCTACCCCAGCTCCTCATGGGGATCCCTCTTTTGTGGCTCCAACCTTCACCAGGTTCTCACAAGATTGGTCAGGCCCAGGAGTGATAACATCCTCCCACCATTGCTAATCCCCAGGGATGTCACCATCTCTTGTTACTTCCCTTTGCCCGTGTCAGTAACACCTTCACTAAACTGTCTTGGGTCAAACCCTTTCATGCTCCATCTGCTCTCTGCTAGGACCCCTGCTGCTATCAGCAGGTATGACATTGTGATTTATAATAAGAAATATATGTTTTGTCTTTCTCCCAGTCCATTTCTGGCATAGAGCTCCTAAAACCCTTGGAATTTCTTAAGTGATGAGAATGACAAGGATGTCTTTGTTATGCTAATGGAGATATTGGGACAGCCCCTGAGGATGGGGAGTGGTTGCCAGGAAAATCAACCATCTGTTTAGAGGGTTGGAAATTTCAGTCCCACCCCTGATCTCTGGGGGAGGGAAATGGGTTGGAGGTCAAATCAATGGCCAATGGCCCATGATTTCATCTTTCATGCCTATGTGATGAAGCCTCCATAAAACCCCAAAAGGACAGGGTTTGGAGAGCTTTGGGGTTGGTGAACACATGAAGATTTGGGGAGTTGTTTAGGCAAGAAGGGCATAGAAATGCCTAGCCCCTTCCCACATACCTTGCCCTATGGATCTCTTCAGCGGGCTGTTGATTCGTGTCCTTTACTATCCTTTGTAATAAACCAATAATCTAGTGAGTATACTTGTTTCCTGAGTCCTGTGAGCCCAAGAGGGGGTGGCAGGAATCTTTGATTTAGGTAATAACCTTGTGCAACTGATGTCTGCCATGGGTGACAGGCTCATGGGACTGACCCCTTAACCTGTGTGCTCTGATGCTATCTCCAGATAGATAGTGTCTGGACTGAGTTGATTTCTAGAACACCTGGCTACTGCCAGAGAATTGCTTTAATGCCCCACATGCATTGGAATTGGGTGTAGACTCCTTAGCACGGGTATTCAATTGTCCCCTGACATGGAAGTGAGTGGGGGCTCCGATCCTTTCGGAGGACAAGGGGGAAAGTTATCTAAAGTAAAAGAGCAAACGTGTCAGATTAGGTGGTGCGAGAGAAGGCTCTTGTGGATGGAGTAGCCAGCGCCCAGCAAACAGGGTGGCTGAGCTTTAAAATGTTTCCTGGTTGGGGTTGTTTTCTTCTTGTTTCATTTGTTTGATTGTTTAACTCGTTTATTTATTATAATTTTCCATTATTTCCAAACCTGAAATAAAAATCTGCCATACCAACTGACCACATATGTTAATGGGACTTTGTTAAATGCAGGAGTCCAAGCAACTTCCACACTTTAGGGCAAAATGAAGAAGAAAATGGGGCAAACCAGCTCAGCAGGGTCATCAAAGGCAAGATGACACCCGAAATGTAGATGCCTCTTGCACAGGAAAGCCTCAGAACATGGGGGCAGGCATGGAGTTCTCTGCAGTTGAGGGGGGTAGGGCAGCAAGTTATTTTGTTTGGCTATGAAAGGGAAAGGTAAACCCAGAACACTCACATTCAGAGCTTAAGAAAAAAAAAAACTATCTGAAGATATAATCACAGGGACATGAGAATATAGGTAACCTTTGTCGCAAAGCTATGAAATCAATGTCTGAACATTTTGTTCTAATTTAAAAATTAAACTTTTCAGGATTTTAAAAGAAATTACATCACACATCCTGGATCTGGGAAAATAAAAGCAAACCAAAATACAGTAGGCATGAAAGGCACAGTATAAAACTCAAGACCAGCCCAGAGCACACACCTTCTCCCTGAAGCAGAACAGTTGGAAAGAGCAGAATTCGGGAATGGCACGGCCTTGTCTGCCTTACTGAGTCCAGGCTTTACAGTGACTTCTGTCATGAGCTTCCACTTAACAATAATTTCTAAGTATTTTTTAAGAAAAGAAGTTATGTAAAGCAAGGGGCAAATGTTTGGGAAGTCCACAGACATGTTTTAAAAGGATGAACATTATGCAATGACTATCTTAGGCAAGGCCCATTTCAATCCCTTTGAATTATATTCAAACATGACAGGTGCTGGCTAATGAAGGATGTGCATCTAGAACCATTTGGCCATTTACTTGTTCTTCCGCAGTGTGACATGATTTTGTGAGCCTTTCCTTAAGAACATTTAATTACCAGGAATAGAAAAACAGTAGTAGGACAGAATTAGCGTTCTTGCCCCCCATCCCACACCCTCCCCGCGTGCGCATGCACGTGCCCACACATGGAATGAGCCATTATTAGAGCTTTTATTTTTTATTTTTTATTTAAAGATTTTATTTATTTTTTGACAGCACGAGAGGGAACACAAGCAGGGGGAGTGGGAGAAGGAGAAGCAGACTTCCTGCGGGGCAGGGAGCCCGATGCGGGGCTCGATCCCAGGACCCTGGGATCATGACTTGAGCCGAAGGCAGACGCTTAACGACTGAGCCATCCAGGCGCCCCAATTATTAGAGCTTTTAAGAGGAGCAGAATGGAGTCACAGAGATTCCCCAAGTCACCAGAGTTCAGCCTGAGCTACAAAGGGTCATCAGTGACGTTAAGGCCTTTCCTGCTCTAGTCTCCACTTACCTGCCCAGCCTCATAAACACCCACTTGCCCCTAAGAGCATTCTGGTCTCCAGTTGATTCTCCAATTGATTTTATTTATTCAAAAATAGTGACTGTCCCTTCTGTGTGCCCAGGGCACCTCATATTGCTCACAGCACTTACACACATACTTAAATTATCTGTCCTTGGACTGTGTGTGCCTAACACATGCTTGACATATAACAGACATTCAATGAATCTAAAACTAGCAGCTAGTGAAGAAATAAAGAATTGAATGAACACTCCCCTTCTCACAATCTAACTTCACAATTTGACCAAGAGGTCATTCTGCATTCTTTTATTCACACTCAAGTTACTAATCCTGAATAATATTTTGTTCTCAAATCTGTAGGGCTAGTTTTAGGGCTCAGAAAAGATCCATATTATGAATCTTTGCTTGGATCCTTATTAAATTCTGCTTTATATTTATATTATATTTCTATAATGTTTAAAGCCTCCCTTTAAACATTGTTACACTAAAACATGCTGAAATTAACTACCAAAAGACACAGTGGAAAAGGCATGGGAATAACCCTCTAGTCTCAATTTTGCAACAAACTAGCCATGGCCATGGTCAAGAAACTACCCATCCTCACATTTCATGCTCTCATTTGATCCCAAAGGGCTTAGACTAAGTGATGTCATTCATCCAAGAATAATAGCAGAACACCTACTCTGTGGTTGATCTTGGGTTACCATACTGGAGTTCACAGGAGGGGGGTGGAGACACATGCACAGACGACTGTAATTGTGCTTCATTTTGCTAGGTGGGGTGACATAGGGCAGGGACACAGACAGATGAGGCTGCCTAAAGGTCTGTCTCAAAGGACAAGGCAGTGTTAGCCAGGGTTGGGGAGGGTGGTGAAAGGCACCCCAGGGCAGTGAATTCCTTGGGAGAAAATAAGAGCATCTCAAACAATAGTAGAATGAATGAAAACAGACAAGACACATTCCAGAAAGGTCGATTCCAAGATCAGTCACACTGCCCAGGGTTCCCTCAATCTGGCACAACTCTGGGATAGGGGGACCCTAGGGGGACCAGTAAGGGGACCTAATTTAGGTCCGGGGCTGTCATCGGGAAGGATGTCTGAGGAATGGCATTTTTGCTAACATCTGAGGGTAGGCAGGAGTTTGGCATCAAGAAAGGCACCCAGGGGACAACCTGGTACAGGGATGGAGCTGAGGTGCTGAGGGCCAGCCCCCCCCCCCGCCCCCTCACCCTGGCTTCCTGTGATGGGAGCCTCCTTCCCCTATTTGAGCTTCACATTTTCCAATCCGTCTGTGGTTCTTTGCAGTATGTATGAGCATGTCCTGCCCTGGAGAGCAGAGATGGGGTTTCCAGATCTTGATAACCTGGTGCCTGGCCCTGTCCTTGCACAGAGGCCTGTGCTCAGTACCTGTCTCCCGGGGAATGACGAGGCTCATTACCTGCAGCCTCGACACAATACACCTGAAATTCAGAAGAATTTTGGAAGAAGCAAAGGCTCATTTCTGGTAGTCCAAACCCATTCTTTTATTTGGATTTTCACAGGTCAGTTTTTCTTTTTTTAAAGATTTTATTTATTTATTTGACAGAGAGAGACACAGCGAGAGAGGGAATACAAGCAGGGGGAATGGGAGAGGGAGAAGCAGGCTTCCCGCGGAGCAGGGAGCCCGATGCGGGGCTTGATCCCAGGACCCTGGGACCACGACCTGAGCCGAAGGCAGACGCTTAACGACTGAGCCACCCAGGCGCCCCAGACAGGTCAGTTTTTCTTAAGGGCAATGGGGCCATAACAACATTCTCTAGACCGGAAGAGCAAGTTTTGAATTTGTTTCCCTGGAAGCTCTACTTGTAATAGTGAAAACCTCCCAACCCTCCTCAGAGTTAAAATGGACAGAATTGCTGGACGAAATCCTAGGTATAAGATTATCCTCTGGACCCCAGCAGGCAGTGTGTTTGCTCACCAGGGTGCTTACCTCTTGTTCGTGTGCTTGTGAACAAAGCACATCCTGGCTTGCAAAAGTTTTTACAAATGACCCAAAATACAGAATTTATGTGGAAAAACCAAATGCATACTGTCACCATCTCTTGACGTTAAAAGGGCGAGGACACTATTAGAATCACTCTGCATCCTGTGTCCTGACAAGCAGAAGGATGCTAGCACAGGACCAGGGTCCCGAGCGAGGCTTTCTCCAGGAGCTACTTTTTCCTCCACCTGTTCATATACTGGTGCTATTGGCGGAATTCAGGAGGAGAGGCATTTTCCTGGAAGGTGAGGACCCAATCAGACTACGTGAAGAAGAATAGAAATGTCTTTCTTTTTAAAATTATGAAAACGATCTTGTCTAACCTCCAAGCAAGTTAGTTGAATTGTAAAGTATTAGCAGCCTATGATGAGCCAAAAAGTTGTCGTAGACCCCGCAGCGGATCTAGTAGTATTAGAGTACTCAGAGTACTACCACCACGAGATTTACTACTGCTGCTAAGTCTTCCTTAACACTGAATATGGATGGTGTATGTTTTTTGAAAACATAGGAAGTTTTACATAAATTATCTCCAGAAATAGATTTAAATTAAACAGCAACCACACAAATGACTCTTCTTGGAAAAATCTGGTTATGACTAGTAAGAAAAGCTATCATAATATATGGTTACATTAATCAAAATTGATACGACATTTTATAGCTGAATGGTTTCTGTGTTTTCATCATTGACTTTATGTGTTTTTTTTATTATGATGAACAGGAATAAGCAGTTACTTGGTCATTAAGTATATGGCAAAATTTGGGGTGCCTGAGTGGTGCCATCAGTTGGGTGGTCAACTCTTGGTTTCGGCTCAGGTTGTGATCTCAGGGTCGTGAGATTGAGCCCCGCATTGTGCTCCATGCTCAGCACGGAGTCTGCTGGAGATTCTCTCTCCCTGTCCCTCTGCCCCTCCCACTCCTGCTCTCTCTCAAATAAATAAATAAATCGTAAAAAAAAAAGGTATATGGCAATATTTTTAAAATTGTTATAAAGGACGTTTCTAATGAAACAATAATCAAAAAGGCCACTTTTTACTGAGCCGCTTATTTATACATGTAGGGAGAACTCTGGGCTAACCCTGACTCCAGGCTAGTCCCAGACCTCCTGCCCCAGGGAAAAAGCCAGGCTCTATCCATTCTCTGTATTTCAGGGAGCTTATTCCCAGTGTCAGTGAACCTGTTCATCTGGTAGTCAACAAATCTCTATTAAGTCCCTGTGTGCCAGGCATTATGTCAGGTCCTGGGAACTGGGCAGTAGCTAAGATACAGTCCCTGCCTTCACTCAGCTTTAGGTGGAACGGCGGATAGAAATAAGGAAACATGGGGTGTTGAAAACTGTTTGGGGGGTACAAGCAGGTGCTGGGAGCTCAGAGGAGCAGCATCTCACTCAGGCTTAGAGGGTCCAAGAAGGCTTCTGGAAGGAAGGACAGTCTAAGCTGAGAACACAAGAATGAGCTGAGCTTATCCAGGCAAGAAGAGCGAGAGAGACAGTGTCCCAGGAGGAAGGAACAGCATGAGCAAAGGCCTGGAGAGAGAGAGCTCACTTAGGGAACCAGAAGTTAACATCCAAATATTTATAAATTCAGACCCTTTGCTCTGGATCTCCGGGTAACAAATCCATTAAATAAACCTTACTGAAACTCTTTGAAAGAACCATCCAGAAAGTAGTGACAAACATTTCTGAACAGAATGGATCAAACTGAGTTGCGGAAAGCTCTCGGGTTGTAAATCAATATATTTTCACCAAAGCAGAACTGGTAGCTTCCAAAGCTTCTCTGTGTTTCTAGTGGTTGCTGCAATCTGTGACTTCCACCAGGATAGGAGCTGAGCTGAGGGAAGCAAATGGAGCAGGAAGTAGCTGAGCAGCCAGGCAGTGCAGGGGAATCAAGAGTCTACTGCCCCGGGATGTGCAAACCCACCCACGCTGCGCACCAGAACAGTGGACAATCAAATTGAGGGCATGGAACCTTCCTAACCTTGTTATCACAAACCCTTTCAAGCCATTACATTCAATTACATGAAAGAGGCCGGGAGGTTAATACAAGCCATGAACATTGCTGAACAGTTAATGAAATCACAATACAAGAATTCAATGACCACAATCAATTATTAATAAAAAATCTGATTTAATAATGGAGAATAATGTCAATGTGTTCATATCTTTCTAAGTGATGAATTGCTCTTTCCATTCAACAAACATTTATTGAGTACCTACTGCTTGCTGCATGTGAGATGCTGAACACCAGGAATCTAAAGATAAATAAGATACACTCTTCGACCTCGGTGGGTAGGACAGAAATCCCTACAAACAGCTCGGGGAGAAAAGAGTACCCTTTTGCCATGTTTTCTGTTGTCTTCCTTGCTGAGAGCTTATTTCTTTTGTGTTCCCTTTCTTTGGTCATTTGTCTAGAAATCCTCTCTCATTGTCATAGTATTTTATGGCCTGACAGGTCCTTAGAGAACATTTGGCCTTTTTTGTTTCCAGACCAGAGGATCCAAAGGTTCCTTGGCAGGGCCTCATGGGCCATCTGTTGATAAATGCCTGATGGTTCTATGCTCATTCATTCATTCATTTGACAAAGGATGGAAGACCTACTTATTCTAGCCACAGCACAAGGCATTGAAGATATGGCAGTGAGCAAAAAAACAGAGGTCTGAATATTCATGGAAGTCCCTGCCCATGTGGCATTTAGAGGCTGTGGGGAAGAACATTAATGACACCATATCACCGATGTATACTTACGGCTGTGACACGTGCGTGAAGCAGGGGTACATCTCATATGATAAATCCAGGATCTGACCCAGTCCAGGAGGTTTGGAAAAGGCTGCTCAGGGAAGCGGGCTGGGACCAAAGGCCTGAAGGAGAAGTGTGCATTAGATGGGTGGGGAAGGCATTCACGGAGAGGGATGGTGTGTGCAAATGCCTCAAGGTGGGAGGGATTGTGGTGTTTTCAAGAGAAAGGAAGAGAGTGATGGATGGAGTTCCCAGAATGAGGTGGGTTGTGGAGCAAAATGAAGCAGGTATGCAGGGCCCTGTAAGCCCCATTACGCGTTAGGGTCTTCATGGCCAGAGTCACGGGAAGCCGTGGAAAAGGATAATAGATTGGAGCACAGGGCTGGTGAGATGATCACATTTGAACTTGAAAAGTTCCCTCTGGCCACAGTGTGGAGAATGTACTGGAAGGCACTGCATATGAATGTCAGGCTTGGCAAGGGAGCTACTGGAAGTGATTCGGGCAAGACACGATGCTGTGTGGACCCAGGAGCTGGTGGTGGAGAAGCAGGTATAGCAGGTATGAATTGTCCCGTGACTCCCAAGGAGGCAGGAAATGCTCCATTTCTTTTTTTAAAAATCAAACCATAGTTGGCTCCAAGTGACCACTCACCAATTGAGAGTGAGTGACAATGTGGTGCCAGATTTTATTTGATTGTCATGGGTCCCCATGTGATGTCACGGTACCCCTCTCCATCCCTGGGGTCACTCTAGTGCTCACACATAAAAGAATTGAGCAGAGGCGTCAGAATTTTTCATGGCTTGCCGTCTGTTTCCATCTAGAGAAGGCTTAGCTGTGTCTATCACTTGATTCTAAAATGAATTTGGATCTGCATGACCCAAAATGCCAGCCATCTGACCTTGTCTAAAAGTCCAAACCATAAGAGGCACTGACACTTGGAAACATTTGTTCCAAAGCATTTGACCACACACGCACACACACGCACACGCACACGCACACGCACAAAATAGATTGCTTGTAAATTACAGCTCTTTTGGATTCTAGCTTTTCAGTTGCTATAAAAGTTTACAATTGCTGCCAGAGGAAGGCATTCTCTATATGTTTAAAATAAACCCAAACAAACTACCTGCAAATCTGCATGCAGTCTCTTTTCTATAGCAGAGCCGCTGGTCAGCAGTTCATTGCGCCCTATGCTTTGTGTGGAAGTGGAACGCTCTGCTGGAGGGATCAGCTCCCCCCACCCCAGCTTGGCCATGCAGAAGAACCTTCACTCTGGCTCCCAGGATGAAGGTGCCAAGTCTGAGTTCCCGGGCATCTCTGCAGCCTCCAGCACCCCAGGTCTGCACCCCAGGCGCTGCTCAAAGCACAGGGCAGGGCTCGCTTCCCCTGGACCGTATGAACCAGTCTGCTCTCCTAAACACCTTCACCCTTTCCCCTCACACCTCCTGTTCTTCTGGGTTATGTAATCCTTATTAGCCTAGATATTTCAAATAAAGAGTTGTGCCATTTGGGGCAGGGGATGACTTGGGGGGCCACCTACCCCCACTTTGCCTGGATCACAAAAAAGCCGTCACCTTCCCCTAGGGCAGGGGAGCCCACAACTCTGAAACCCAAAAGCCTAGGGGAAGAGGAAAGATTCCCTTTTCCATTACTGGTGAATGGAAACTGCATTCCCACTGCAGCAAGAAAGAAGACGAGGTACGAATTAATTTATCAGTGAGTCACACTGTGTCCGGTACTGCCTGGCTCCATCCATTGCCGTCTCCATTCCCTTGAGGAGGATACCTTCCCATGGTCACAGAGTCCACAGCCCAGGCTGGGAAGACTCAGGTGCTTGCTGTGCCCACAGCTCTCTTCTGAATGGCTCCTTACCCAGAGGGGTTTGCACCACCTGACCACTCCTCAGGTGAGTCAGGCCGATTGGACCGAGGATGCATACCTGAGGGCCATTGCATGTGACCGTGCAGGTGTGCCTTGGTCAGGACACCTGGCCAGAGGGCAGTGGGCACTGAAATCCAGGTCACACTCAGCTGCAAAACGCCATACCCTGGCTGGGGGTACAAGAGCCCCCTTTTTTAATCTGTCCACTCAGACAGTCTTTTCTACAAGCATTTTCCCTGAAGGGGCGTCTTTGTCCATTTGACAGAAAGGCGCTGCAGGCAGTAGCAGGGGTCCTGGGCACTTGACCGAGAGACCTGGACAACTGCTCAGGGATGAGCCTGATGCCCAAAAGCTCTGCCCCAGACCGATTCTGTATACAGGATGAGGGCCACCCCAGCTGGGCAGAGGATCCCAGAGAGTTAGACTCTTACCAAGGTAGGATCTTAAAAGACGCAGAGGGACTGAGAGGGCAATGCAGGGACAGAGCACAGAGACGTGGGAGTACGCGGGAGCTGCAAGGTGGAGTGGAGCTGGTTAGTGGCAGCGTCAACATGGCCGGGTTACACTGGAGAGGGGGCCTAGGTGGGGAGCAGGGGGCTGCCTGTCCCCTGAGGCCAACGACTGGGGTGCCCGTACACCCCGGACCTGAGAGTGGCCACCAGGCTCCTGCCGGGTGCTGAGCGGCACCTGCCAGCTCCAGGCCACTGCATGGCCTTGACATTTCCTTTCACCTCCCTTGTACCTTCATGATGGAACATATCACTTGGGGCAACCTAAGGGTTTTCTTGGTCCTGGCAACCTAAAGGAGCACAGTAGCGAGCACAAAGTGTGGGAGTGAACGGACAACGCAGAAGCCCGAGGGCTGCAGGGAACACCCCCCTGTAACACACATCGGAGACCAGACCACACCTGCCTCAGTGTGGAGTTGACTTCATATCCTGTCCTAGGTCCTGAACTCCTGTGCAGAACTTCTCAACGAAAACTTTCTGTCTCACCTCCACTCACCAGCCCATCCTACCACCAGGATCATCGTGCTGCACTGGGAGACTGGGTAACAAAAGGTGGGGCTATGGAGCTAGCAAGCTTCTATTCTTTTTTTTTTTTTTTTAAGGATTTTCTTTATTTGAGAGAGAGAGAGAGAACACAAGCAAGGGCAGAGGAAGGCAGGGAGAGAATTAGGCTCCCCGCTGAGCAGGGAGCCCAATGTGGGGCTCGATCCCAGGATCCTGAGATCATGACCTGAGCCAAAGGCAGCTGCTTAACCAACTGAGCCACGCAGGTGCCCCTCAAGCTTCTATTCTAACAGAATTTCCCTGCCAAAAAAAAGTCCTTCCTTCATAGCACTTGTCTCAGTTGCAATCACTGTTTGTTTATTTGCTTTATGTTCAGCTCTTCCACCAAGTAAAGAGCTTTCAGAGGACAGGGAGCCTCTTCATGGATCCCTTGTGTCCAGCGTGCTTTAATATCTACTTACTGAATCTCGAATTGAACATGCCACAGTAGGTACCTAAGGAACCTTGTTTTCTACAAAATAACCACCTTGGTAGGCAGTTTTCCCAAAACATTTGGGAACTAGGCTTTTAGAATTATCCCCAGAAAATTGGTTTAGACGTTTCATAAGAAAAAGAAGCCTTTATGTTTTATGCAACCAACAGTAAATGAAAAACAGAACCATACTAATATACACAAAATCCGCGAAAATCCAGCTGTTCAGAGAAGTGCTTTTAAATGGCTGACTCTTGCATTTTTAATTCCCAAGATTTCTACTTTTCTGGCCTCTGCATATGCGAGTTTGTGAAAGCCAGAGCGCTGACCCCCTGTCCTAAGAGCTGAAGGTTCCCACGCATCTGCCATAATGCAAGAAAACTATATTTCCAAATATGCTCACACATTTTCTTTCTGATAAAAAAAAAAAACCCACTGGTGATACTTAAAATTCATATTATGGTTTTGGTCTCATGTTTGTTGTCAATACTCAGACCTTCATTCTGGAGACGAGGTTATTCATACTTGGTGTGGACGTGCTTGGGTGACAGAGAGAATTCGCCAGCCCTGGAGTCTCCAAGTCCTGTCACCTCCCCCCAAGTCATGTGCGTAACTCTCTGACAGTGACTTGGGCCCAGTTGTGGGAACGTATAAATTGCACCGTGGGGCTGAATCACCGTGAACCCAAGAGCCCCCTGACTGACCCCCAGCTCCGTCCTCCTTTCAGGCTGGCCAGTTCAGCCCAGGTTTTCCACGTGCTCCCGACACTCAAGGGGATCCTTAGCTTCCCCAAGGAATTAAATGGGCTTCGGGTCAGAATAAAACGCCTTGCCATTGCACTGAAGGCCTTGACATCCTCTGGGGCGATCTGAGATTTTCCCAGCACCAGCTTTTACTGAGTGTCAAGGAGCACAAGTTACAAGGCACAGCAAGCGCTTTCCAGGCCACGGCACCATTTCCCAGGACGCCCCACACCGTGCGGCCAAGGTCGCAGGGCTGGCCAGAGCAAGGCAGGTGGTGCGGGGCTGGGCGCAGAGAGGCAGTGAGCCTGCGCACACCTTCTTAGGGCTGTGCCCCTGCGGGAGCTGTGCCCGCAGACCTCTGCACCTTGGCGGTCACAGAGTTGACCCCACCACCACGGGACACACAAGCAGTGCAGAGAACACGGGCCTGAAAACCAGATGCTCTGGGATCTCTTCCCCATACTGCCGACCTTGGGAAGGCTGGGCTGGGGTCTTCTGCCGTCTGGACAATTGACACTCCCGGTTCTTCAAGACTACCCAGGACCATCCTTATCCCAGGAGCCTCGGGGGGGGGGGGTCTGTTTTGGGGCCTGGCTCCTGACCCAGCCCTGCTAGCACCCATGCCCCGGCAACACTGAGGTGGTGGGGCCTGGCCGGGGGGTGGGGAGCAGCACAGCACACGTGACAGAGACTGCAGAGTGTGCAGCCAGGGGTGACACTCCCAGAGCCTCTTTGGTGATGTTCAAGCCCAGCCCTGTCTTGAGACTCACACCCTACCTCCCTGTAGCCCTGCTTCCTGCTCCGTCACACTAGACTTTGCATAGTTTTGTTTTTTGGGGTTTTTTGTTGTTGTTGGTTGTTTTAGACTTGCATAGTTTTTAAGCAAGTCATGCTTCCATGCCCATGGTTCATTTTCCACTGGGCAGTGTGAATACTTTTCTTAAGAAATATAATTGATGGCTGCACAAATCTGTTATACGAGATCAATTGCAATTTGGATATTTTTTAAAAGTCTTCACAGATTTTTAAACCTTATATCTTCGCCAACAGTAGCAAATGTATTACCAGAAATGGGCTTCCATCTGTAAGGAAATAGGTACCAGGCATCGAGCCAAGCGCTTTACTCTAGCCATTTTATTATTCTACAAAGCCGGGATTGACATTCCCTCTTACACATGAAGAACCTCTGGCTTCCAAAAGTTAAGTCGCTTGCCCCAGATCGCAGGAAGTAGCAGCAACAAACAATAGCAAAGGCGAGAATAACATGATTGTGTTGGGAGAAATTTGTGCTAAGATGTATCCGTACATTTAAAATACTTCTCTGTGACTATAAACATGGGGACAAGAGCCTAGGTGCTCCAAGGAATTGTCCCCCTGCCAAACAGCTAAAGCCTGGAAAAGACACAGCAGTGGACACACTGCTGGGCTCACAAAACATCAGAGAGCTTTCCAAAGCTCTCAATGTGGGTTGAATCAGAGCAACAACTAGCTGGACAGGGGATTATGCGATGCGGGGCAGGTGGCTGGGGGGGCGGTTGCTCGTCTGCGGGGAATCACTGGCAGCAGCATGCTATGGGGAAATGGAGCCAGACAAAGGTCAGGAAGGAGAGGCCCCCAAATGAGCCTGTACTCCCCACAAGAGCTGAAAACATCCCCAGTTAGTGATGCACCCTGGCTAAAGACAAAGCAAATGTTCTCTGCAGGAGAGCGTCCACATGCCCCGGAGTAGGCCCACAATATCCACGCAGATTAAGATCAAGCAGTGGGCTCACAGTCCGAGATAACTAAACCCAAGAGAGCAAGGCACTGTGAGTCAGAGAATTAGCAGAAACAAGGGACAGCAGATACAGATGGTCAGGAACTGTAGCCATTGGGGTTGTCAGAGAAGACAGACTAACTACGTACAGGTGATAAAAGAAATAAAAAATTCAACCACGAAGATTATCAGCAAGAAATGATTAGGAATAGTAAGATGAAATTTTAAAAATCAAAACTCTAGAAATGAGAAAAATACCATAACAGTTCAAATAAAAACTTAACTAAAATGTCAAATAGCAGATTAGACAGTCGGAAAAAGAATCATAAATGAAGGTTTATACCCAATTACCCGGAACATAATGATGTGGAAGATATTAAAGAGATGATAAGAGATATGGATGAGACACCTCATCGGAATTCTGGAAGGAAAGAACAGAGAGAAGAAAGAGAATTTTCCAGGATTGATGAAAAAACGTGAATCCACAGATCTAGGGAGCACACTGTGCCCCAACCAGGACAGACCGTTAGATGGATAGCCCTCAGCGGGGACAACCAGCAGCCCTGCTCCCTCCTGTTTGGGCCCAGGCTGCAGCCCAGGGGACCAGGAGCTGAGGAAAGAAGGGGAAACTTGGTCTGATTTTTCACTTCAGCCTCCCCCTCCGACTCCTCCATGTTTGGGATGGGATGGGGCAGGGGCACGGGGACAGAGACAAAGGGCCCTGTAAGCTTAGCTGGTGCTGTTTTTGTTCCCACTTGTCTGGCAAAGGCCTTCTGTTTTATTTTATTTTATTTTTTTTGAAGATTTTATTTATTTATTTGACAGAGAGAGACACAGTGAGAGAGGGAACACAAGCAGGGGGAGTGGGAGAGGGAGAAGCAGGCTTCCCGCTGAGCAGGGAGCCCGATGCGGGGCTGCATCCCAGGACCCTGGGACCATGACCTGAGCCGAAGGCAGAGCTTAACCCACTGAGCCACCCAGGCGCCCCAGGCCTTCTGTTTTAAAAGACTTTCAAATCCTTGCTTTCCTTTCGTGAGCCGTACTCCCGGGCTGGTCTGTTTTGACCAGTCTTCTAGTTCCTGCACTTCTGATACCCCTACGGCCTCTTGGCCAAAACCTCTCTTGGGCAGGATCCTTCAGGACGACGTGGGCCCGATTTCCCTCCACGGGGACACTCCTTGCCCTACCAGCTGTCTGGGGCAGCCAGCTCCCATTGGTGCCTTCTCTCCCCTCTCCGAGCTGGCTACAGTCTCCCTCCTCAGGTGCACCCCACACTTCCAGGGACACCCGTCACGCTCTCTCAAGAACTGTCTGCTCTGGTAGCAGCATGGGCCAGGCCTAAGAATTGTTTCCCCCGCTCAGTGAGCATTTGGCAGCAAAGTGAGCTGCTTATAGGTAACCTCAGTCTCTAGGAAGCCTTCTGTGGGGGCTCCCTCACTTGGCTTGAGGGAGTGGGGGCAGGGGGAGCAGGGGCCGCGCTGTGTCCATGAGTTCCTTTCAAAGACTTCTTCTCAGGGAAACTCCAGCCTGCTGATCAAGCCTGAGGTTTGCGGTTATTGGATTGACCTAGTCATATTTTAACTGCATGGACGAGTCTAGAACTTTCCTTTAGAATCAAGAGCTCTTGTTACTCATTTGCCTCAGCTTTGAAACTTTAGCATGGGTCCTGAGACAAGCAATGCTGTGGTTTGTTGTTTGAAATTGATGTAGACAGTGAAAGAACTGCTCTGAAGCCCGATTACTCTGGGTATGGAGCCTATATTGGGCAGTGCTCTAATTTGACTTAAGATGCTTGCCAGCGGGGCATAAACAGCAACCGACAGGCGCGCGCGCACTCTGCACTTACCTTCTGCTATGTTGGCCTTCGTCATTTTTTTGTCTCACCAGAAGACAGACAGTCACTGGTCTTCCCTTCTCTCTCCCACCCTCCACCTCCATAGCCCCTACTTTGTTCTCATTCCAAAAGGAAAGGACTCACATGGCCTTGAGCTGTCAGCTCCTGATGCACGCCTGTGTGCACACTCACACACAGGCGTGCACTCCCACGCGGGCGCCTGCACCCGTGCAGTGGGGCTGGGGGACCCCAATTTGTCCCTGCAGGCCACACACCAAAGGACCCGTGGCTCAGCTCCGTCTCCTTTATCATCCCCTTCGTTCCACACTTTTGCTCAGTACTCCATGTGATAGGAAAATAACACACATCCGAAGCCTTTTCATCCAGCAAACAAGCAAGGGAGTGTATCTAATTATCACTAGGTTGTTTCATTTCCCAAAGAGAGAACCGTGCAGATAAAACAGCAGGCCCAAAGCAATCCGAGATCCTCTTTCTCGGTCATTTTGGGTAGCTGTGTTTTTCTCTGCCTCTTGGGTGTGCTGAACAGAACCACAGCCTCTCATTCAAAACCTTGAAGGCCGAAAGTGTTTCAGACTTCAGAAAGTTTCAGATTGGGGGAAGGTAATATAGTGCAAATATCATATTTTATGTCACAGCCCCAGGGGCTAGGACAGTACCTCATAATTAAACTCATTAACATTTCTGTGGCAAAGACTATGAACAGTCACCCTACGCATAATGAAGAAAGATCCTAATTCACCTCACACCATTTTAGGTCAGGTTTCGCCACCAAATGAGAGAAAGAAAGAAAGAAAGAAAAAAAACAGTTTTTGGACTTTGGGATTGTAGAGAATGCATCATGAGCTTCTATTCCCAATTGTTTTGACTTGCCCCATAAATATCATTTGTTACATCTTCTTTTTCCCTTCTGCTTACGTCTTCCTTTGTTCATGCTTTGGTCTGATGTTGGAATTTTTCCCTTGTCCTTCCCCAATCTTATCAGTCTTAAGTACCTCAGGTCTAACCACCAAACTAGTTGTCACTTGAGAATCCTGTAGCGGCAGCCCTCTTTGTGCACAGAGAACATTCTGGCACAGAGACAAGTGGCTTGGACTTGGCTTGGAGGCTTCTTATAAGACGGATTTCTGTCTTAACACAGCTTTGCAGCCACAACCCGAGTGACTTACCAAAAAATATAAGGCCTTTGGTGTTTGATGAGCTAACACTAAAAAGGATATTTCAGGTGTTACAGCTCCCTCATCACTCATTTATTGGTTAAATCAATGAGGGATTATCCAACAGTTCCTAAGCAACTGATCTCATAAAGCTGCATGAGAGCTGCGTTCTGGTTGCAGATGACTTTCTGAAGGAGGCTGGAGTTACGTACAGTCAACTGCTTATGCCAGGATAGAAAATCTTCAGAACACCATCCAGCAGGATGTCATCGGATATTTCCAACAGCAAATGCCGATCTTACACCTTTCCGGTGGCCTCAGCGGTGGGCCGTAGCTCCAGGTCTCATGCAATTCACTCAGGAATTACTAATCTCTTTGTGCAACCAAATAAGCAGCATTATTCACAAGAGCCAAAAGGGGGAAGCAACCCAGGTGTCCACTGAGATGTGAGCAGATAAACAAAAAATGGGATATGCACGCAATGGAACATTACTCAACCTGAAAAAGGGGCCAAAAGGGGGAAGCAACCCAGGTGTCCACTGAGATGTGAGCAGATAAACAAAAAATGGGATATGCACGCGATGGAACATTACTCAACCTGAAAAAGGAAGGAAGTTCTGACACCTGCTACAACATGAATGAACCTTGAGGACATGATGCTAAGTGAAATACACTAGTCATAGAAAGACAAATAGCGTATGATTCCTCTTAATCGAGGTATCCAAAGTCATCAAATTCCCCGAGACAGCAAGTCGAATGATGGCTGGGGGGAGGGGGAAGGAGGAGCAGTGGTTTAATGGGGACCGAGAGTTTCAGCTTTGCAAGATGAGAAAGTTCTGGAGACGCGTTGCACAGCAATGTCAATATACTTCACACTAGTGAACTACACACTCAAAAAGGGTTAAGATGGTAAAACTTATATGTATCTTACCATAATTAAAAATAAAAACTGAGAACGACCTCCTGAAACAAAGAAAAGGGGGTGGGGAGGAAGATCTGACACATGTTACAACATGCACGAGCCTCGGGGACATTGCGCTAAGTAAGCCAGACCCGAAAGGACTAATACTGTACGGTTCCACTCACGGGAGGAACCCGGAGCCGTCACATTCCCAGAAACACAGAGTAGAAAGGTGGCTGCCAGGGGCCGGGGGGAGGGGATAATAGGGAGCTGTTGTTTCATGGGTGTGGGGCTTCTGTTTGGGAAGATGAAGGGGTTCTGGAGGTGGGCAGGTGGTGACGGCCTAACAACAAAGTGAATACACACGATGCCCCGAATCGCACACTTACAAATTGATAAAATGGTACGTTAGATCCTATATTTCTCCCACAATAAGGAAAGAATTGCTAATGCGAACGGAGATTACTCCTGTGTGGCAGAAATGCTTTCTGCTTCAAGTACCAAGTTAGCCCCAAAGGACAGAACCAGGCATTCAGATATACCTAAAATTAAAAAGCAAGAGGAAAAAAAAATGGGATCAATCCCCTCCACAAAGAAAATCTTCAAAACGGGCTTGTCCAATTTGCTTTTGTGTGTAAACATTTTGAATATACAGCAGGAATGACTTTGAAAAAGGGACACCAAGTGAATCTCAGCTTTAAGAAAACTAGGACACAGTTATCATTTATAGAAACAGGTGCAACTGGTTTTCTTTGGGATTTTTTTTTTCTTTAGGATTTTTTTTTCCTCTCAACTCTCTTTATGATACATAAAAGCAGACACCATGTCCAATGAGCCAGGGATCTTTGGACACAGCTGTTGGCAAATTGCTAAATTCCATGAAGATCAAGTTTCCCTCAAATGTCTGTGCACCCTGACTTCTTGGCCCTATTGATATCATTGGCTCCAGTGTCTGCATCCACTCCATGGTCACACGGAGGAGTGAGGCTTCACAACACGCATGATTATTCCTCAGTTGGATCTCCGCTGAGTCATTGCAATTGTCGAGCTCTTCTCACCTTTTCCAGCCCTGGTTCTCAACCTTGGCCATACAGAATCACCTGGGAGATTTTTAAAACCCGAATGCCCAGGCCTGCCCTTCAGTCGACAAAATCAGAATCTCTGGGGCTGAGACCCACAGTGGAGATCACTGTTTTAAAGTAACTCTATAATCCTTTATATGGTATCTGTGAGAGTAATAAAACTACATAAGTTTTCTCCTTAAAAATATATCCTCTGGGGACGCCTGGGTGGCTCAATCAGTTAGGCGTCTGCCTTCGCCCAGGTCATGATCCCAGGGTCTTGGGATCGAGTCCCACATCGGGCTCCTTGCTCAGCAGGGAACCTGCTTCTCCCTCTCTCTCCCTCTGCTTGTGCTCTCTCTGTCAAATAAATAAAACCTTTAAAATATATATATATATCCTCTGTTTTCTGTCCTCTCTTGTGCTCTTTCCTTTAAAAATCCCACCAATAATCCTTTGAGAGGCTCATATCCCACTCCCACTTCTCAAAATAATTGGTTGAATTATAAACTAATAATTGGCTTCCAGTAAACATATATTTATTAAGCACCTACTCTTCTAGACCCTGGGGACATATTGGCGAACAAGGCAACTTGCCAGTTCTCCTGGGAGCTCACCTTCTAGAGGAGGTAGACGTACCCCTTTTGGCCAGAACATTCATCCTTCCAGCTGGAAGGAGGGCTGGCTGCCCACGGCTCATAGTTGAGCCCCTCTTGGGGAGCTGCCTCCCCAAGGGCCAGCCCGCAGCCAGTGATTGGTCCCTGAGGAGTAGAGTGCAAAGGCCTGGTTTTCTCACCTCGATTTGGGGCAACCCAGAGCCATCCAGAGCTCCTCATGGAATTGGCAGAGGCTTCTGGTACCACTGAACCTCAGGGCTCCCTCTGCCCAGGCCTCCTTTCCTTGTCCCCACCCTTGCATGTGTTGTTTCCAATAAATGTCCAGCATGCAAACCCCCATCTTAGACAGTTTTCCAGGGAACTCGCCCCAAGTCTGGGATGGGTATTGGGGCTGCAGTACTGGAGGTGGGCGAGGCGGAGTGGTTGAAGATGTCTGTGGAGGTAGAGCTACAGATTAAATGTGAGCTATAAGGAAAAGAGGAATCAGGGGTGCTTCCTGGGGTCGGGACCCAAGCAGGTGATGCTGATGCTATTTTCTGATTCTCTGGGGGAGAAACACTGGCCACAGAAATTTGGGCGTGTTCCAAAATAAGGGCTTCCAACTACCCTTTGTAAATTAGTAAATGCTCCCCTAATAATAGCTATTTGTTTTTCATGTTCTAAGCAGTTTAGGTACATTGGATACCTTAACTCATTAATTTTCACAGCAGCCCTACTGGGTAGGTATTGTTTGCCTGTTCCTAAAAGCCCTCAGATTCCATATCTCACCATTTGCTTCCTCTAACTCCAGTCAATAGGCTGCACTGACTTTCTCCCCTTCTTGGCATGTACCTTACACTCTGTGACCTGAATGACTTCAGGCCCTTTGTATGTGCTGTCTTCCACATGGAACGCTCTCCCCCAACCCCCACCTCCACCCCTCTGGCTGTCACCTTCTTCAGGGATGCCCTCTAAAATCACTTGTTCAAAGTGGCTTCTCTCTTGTCCTCCCAATGTTAATCAGTTGGGTTCTCCTGGACTTAAAGAATCTTAAAATATTTTTTATTGATTAACTTTCTAGTATTTCTTTATTGAATGAGCCTATGATACTGAATATTTCTATTTTATTAACCCTGTAACATTTCTTTGAGGATTCACTACAATTATAATTAAATTACTATTTGTGCAATGAATCTCTTTCCCCATATATTTTAAAATCCATGAAAGCAGGCACTTGCCTTGCTCTGCTTTTGCTTCCTAGCACAATGCCTGGTCCATAGTAGCTCTCAAGAAATATTTGTTGGATGAATGATGGAAATATTGAGGCTTAATGAGATTACAGAATTTCCCAAGGTTGTTAGTCAGTTTGTGGTAGAGCTGAGATGTGAACTCAGGTATGTTTGACTCCAAAGGTCAAAACACATCATAATTTGCTGACCTAAGTTGGGTAGGCTGACCCATCTAACTGGTCAGTAATATCTGGATTAAGCCAATATGTACCAGAGCTCAAGAATGCTTCCCCAAGGGGCGCCTGGCTGGCTCAGCCAGTAGAGCATGTGACTCTTGATTTCAAGGTCATGCATTCTAGCCCCGCATTGGGTGTAGAGATTACCTAAATTAAAAAAAAAATTAGAAGCAATAAACAAAATGTGGTGGATTTATATAAGAATGCTTCACCAAAACTAGATTAAAACATGAGTTCCTGTAACACCCAGGCTTCATTGGGACCTCTCCCAGAACAGCAGAGAAATAGTAATACTCCCTACACCCAGGCAATTCTAAAACGGATTCAAGTTGACATGTGTGCTCAACATGATGCTGAAGAATGGGGGTGGGATGGGTTGGGGCAGGGGGAGAGGAAGCTATGAAAATGAATAGTTGGCTAGAATCCTCGAAAAATGAGATGGGATTGTTCTAATAGAGGAAATCATTCCTAATTGACAAAATAGTCAATGGAAAACCTCTTTTATTTCAACCGTCACAATAAATCTTTTTAAAATAGGTTAGTCCATGGGGCACCTGGGTGGCTCAGTCGGTTAAGTATCTGCCTTTGGTTCTCAGGTCATGCTCCCCGTGTTGGGCTCCATGTTCAGCAGGGAGTCTGCTTCTCCCTCTGCCCCTCCCCCTGCTCATGCTCTCTCTCTCTCTCGCTATCTCTCCCTCTCTCAAATAAATAAATGAAACCTTAAAAAAATAAAATAAAATGGGTTAGTCCATTTTCCCGCAAAAATAAATACTATTTGCTAAATAAAATCTAATTTTTAGTAATGATAGAATCTCATGGGGACCCAAGGTGACAGCTCTGATGATCTAGTGGAGTTGGAGAAAGGTACACAGCAGAGAACACCCTGGGCCTGTGAGCTCAGAACAAGTTCTTCCTTTTCCTAAAGCTCAGCTGGTGAGCGGGAGCAGGGCGATTAATCCATGTGGACCTGTGTGTCTTCATCTGAAAAATGATGATAATGGATTTAATTTAGGTAATCTCTACACCCAATGTGGGGCTCGAACGCACGACCTTAAGATCAAGAGTTACATGTTCTACTGGCTGAGCCAGCCAGGCGCCCCTTGGGGAAGCATTCTTGAGCTCTGGTACATATTGGCTTAATCCAGATATTATTTTCTAAGGAATTTTGCTCACTGATTTCATGATCCACTAATGGATTGCAAGGGCAGTTTGAAAACCCCCACCCTTGCCCCAGATTTGTGATTCTCAACAAAGAACTGGCTGCGTATGGATAAACCTTTAAAATGCACAGGGATTTATTTGTTTTGAAAACTAAATGTCATATTAGCTTTGTCATTTGACTCATTTTTCAAAAAGCTCAGTGAAAACCCCCACTTTCTCATTAAGAGAGAATTCTAGAGTGGTGGTCATTCTGGCTGATTGAGGTTAATTTAAAACTCCCCCTACCTTTAGGTACCATAAGATTTACATCAAGAGCAATGAGGGATGGGCACTCAGTAGTACATAATCAAGCCAAAGGCATGGGCAATGAAGAAAATGCACAGGGGAATGAGGATGAATCCTTTCCTCAGCTCTGGGTCACTTATTCTGTCACTTAAAAGAGTTGAAGTGGTGGTTGCCATGGTTCCTTCCAGTTGAAAATTTCTATGAGTAAATTGTTGTGCCTATAACCCCTAGGTCTGAAATCCCTGAGACCTGGCATTGTAACAGGGTCTGGAACCTCATGGGTGTCAGCGAAGGAAGGTGAGAATGTTCTGCTCATCCAGGAGCAGGAGGTGAGACCTCCTGACCTCTTTACACCCACCCTGGACAGGTTGGTGTGTCAGTGCAGGGTTACTAGAAATGTGGGTGGCTCAAGGACTTTGCTGAACCACAAAAAGACAGCAGAGACCTTGCCTTTGAGACCTTCAAGCAAGTGTATGATATGAAAATCTGCTAGCTCATTTTCCTTGTATCTTGGGGGCCTAAACAAGCTTCAGTGTGCTGGGGTTGAAAACCAAGATCCCCATCCCAGTTCACACCACAGAATGTCAACTGTGCCCGGCACCTCCTGGAACCTGGAAAGGCATGGCTACCCTTATGGATTGGAAAATTAAGACTCACACAAAAGGATGAGGACTAGCTTATCCTCGAGTTAGGGACAAGAATCGGGTCCCTTGGCTCCCAGTCCAATCCTCGGGTACTTACTCCTTGTGCCTGAATGGAAGGAAACTCTCAGGAATGAAAACGGTATCTTACCATCGAGCACTTCATGAGCACCTATGATGTGCCAGGCCCTGCTCCAAGAACTTCACATGCATTAATTAATTTAATCTTAAAATACAAACCCTATGAAACTGGTACCATTTTTATCCCTGTTTCCAAGCTAAGTAGACTCAGGGTGGTAGATGGGGTGTTTTCACTTCCTCTAGGCCCAAGGGTACTTTCAAAGTCCAAATTAGGGAGCATGGAGCTAACTGTGTATTATTGAACAAAACCAAGATGGCCTTTGCCTGGACTCCTCTGAGTCATGGATAAATACGTTAGAGAAGGAAATGAATTCAATTGAGCTAATTCAAATTTCATGCCATTTAATTTTAATGGGAAGAATATTAGCCCATAAATAACACTTTTAAATAGTTGGAATATGACTACGTACAATTCAGTGTTGGACTGAAGATATTATTTCAACATCATTTAATCAGATTCGTCTCAGGGGAAATGAAGGAGACATTTTTAGTGGTCACAGAGGTAGTTGACTGAAATTCTAATAAATCTGAGAATGGATGAATAAAGCATTGTCCCATGACTGAAGACCAGAGCTTAAGCACCTCTGAAGCATCTGGGGGCTCAGCCCAAGACAGATATGTGACCCCTTCTCTTTGCCATGCTTAATGTTCCCAGGAATCAGGCGGAGCATGTATGATGCTGATCACAGCAGGTTACTCTGCTATAATTGCTGCCCACTCTTCTTTCTCCCTCACTGCTGTGAGCCCTGTGAGGCAAGTCATGTCCTCGGGGGTCTTCTATCAGTAGCCTCCTGCCCAATGCCTTTGAACTAATTATTTTTTAGAAGACTTTATTTATTTATTTATTTTAGAGCGAGGAGGGGGATGGGCAGAGGGAGAGAATCTGAAGCAGACTCTGTGCTGAGCATGGAGCCCAATGCACAGTTCGACCCCCCAGCTGTGAGATCATGACCTGAGCCAAAAACAAGAGTTGGATGCTCAACCAACTGAGCCACCCAGGAGCCCCTGAATGAATTATAAATGCTGATGGCCAGGGCTGACCAGTGCAGACACTGACCTCTTCCCTCAGATACATTCCTCTATCTTAAAAGACTTCAGTGGCCTATGGGTCCACCCAGACCTCACCCTGCTCACCCAGCAACAATCATAAAATAAACCCACTATCTGCATTTCCAACTTCTGCCAATCCTATAGCAGCATTTCCAAATAAAGTCTGAGAATGTTCAAGAACATTCCAAGGGGGATAAGTAAAGGTTTCCCTGCGAAGAAAGTTTGTAGAGCTCTGGGTTAAACTCAAAGAAATGTTTCTTTATGGAGGATTTCTTACAGCCTTTAATATGCCACCAAGTGCTAGGATATTCCTAGAAGGACATTGCAGCATTCAGCTTTTCTGTCTTAGTTTGGGTTTCTCCAGAAGCAGACCCTGAGACAAAGATTTAGTATAAATAATTTATTTTGGATATATTCCCAGGAAACACGTAGGGGTGGAGAAGTGAGACAGGAAAGAGAAAACAGGCAGTAAGCAGGCTTTTTAAAGCACATTACTATCATGGACTGAACGTTTGTATCCCCTCAAAATTCATAATTTGAAGCCCCAGCCTCCCAGTGTGTCTGAATCTGGAGACAGAGACTTCGTAGTGTAATTAAGGCTAAATGAGTTCATAAGGGTGGGGTCCTGGTCCAATAGGATTAGTGTCCTTGTAAGAAGAGACACAGAGAGCTTGCTCGCTCTTTCCACTTGCATAATATGCCCCAGAGAAAGGCCATGTGAGGACTTAGTGAGAAGGCAGCCATCTGCAAGCCAGAAAGAGGATTCTCATCAGAACCCAAACTCCGTAGGAACCTTAAACTTGGATTTCCAGCCTCCAGAACTGTGAGAAAATAAACTTCTGTTTCAGCCACCCAGGCTGTGGCATTTCGCTATGGAAGCCCCAGCTGACTAAGGCATTCCCACTGTGAGTGACTGGAGCATAGGCCTTCCAAGAGTCAGAGTAAAACATGCACCACAGACATGGTTAAACTACAAGGAAACAAGCCACGGAGCTTGGCTTTGAAATCTCCAAACAAGAATGCACCCCAGAGCAAGCTCTCTGTGCTGGAGTGCCTGGCATACCTGGAACTGAGCGAGCAACGCAACCACAGCCATTTACCCACCATCCCAGCTGTGGTGGCTTCTTCAGTCTGAGGAGATTATGGCGACTCAGTTACCTGAGACCCAGGGAGGAGGGAGCTGGGGTACGTATATCCCAGTTCCCATCAGTCATCTGCAGATGGCTGCTCCCAGGGCATACACTTCCTGGCACTTCCCATCTGTAGTGCAGGTGGCAAGTTGGGCTCTAGACCAGAGAAAGTACTCAGGCAAGAGATGTAGGTGCTGCTTGCTGGGAGTTGGCTAGTGTGCCCTGAGGGGCAAGGGGACATGTCCGGGCATCAACAGCACTTGGTGTACTTTCCAAGCATGTACTAGCATCTTGTGGAATAGTTAGGTTCCTCGATAACTTTTGGAAAGCTCTGCTCTAGACCAATTTCAAACCCTCTGGAAAAACTTGACTTCCAATCAGAATCTGTCCATCTGCTCATACTCATCACTATTAGCCTGCATGAGCTGTCATAACAAAGAACCCCAGGCTGGTGGCTGAAACAACAGAAGTTTATTTTCTCATCGTTCTGGAGGCTCGAAGTCTGAGATCAAGGTGTCAGCAGGGCTGATTCCTTCTGAGACCTCTCTCCTTGGCTAGTAGATGGCTATCTTCACTTGGTCTTCCCTCTTTCTGTGTGTATCTGTGTGCTAATCTTCTCTTATAAGGAGCCCAGTCAGATTGTGAGGCCCACCCTCATGACCTCACTTTAACTTAATCATCTCTTTAAAGACCCTGTCTCCAAATACAGTCACGTTCTGAAGTATGGGCAACATACGAATTTTGGAGGGACACAATCCAGCCGATAGCACCATCTTTCCCGCTCTGGCATCAAGGAAAGTCACTTGAAAAAGACAAAAGGGCTCTGAAGACAGCAGGACTTACCTCAGACCTGATCCCATAGATGGGCATGTCTGAAAGAACACATCACTCTGACGGGACGTTCTTCAGTCAGCTGAGGCCCACCCAACATGGCCAGGGAGAGGCTTGGTCATTGGACACTTAGTGTCCCAAATACATTGGGAAGACCTGCCCCGCAGTGAGATACAGGATCTCAGTCCAATCTTGCAACATCCAAGTCTCCTAACTTCCCCTCCCAATTCCATGATCCATTCATGGGAAATAAGGCCCTCCCACGCACCAGGCCACGTTCTAGGCATGGGAGAAACGACAAGGAACCAAATGGAGGAGGTAGTATTGTGGGGAGGACGCAGATAAACAAGAAGGAAAGAAAGACAACACCGAGCTATCAGCAGTGATCAGCTCAAAGGAGAGAAATAAAGCAGGAGGAGGACCACTGCGTGTGTGCTGGGGACGCACAGTGTGGACGGGTGGCAGAGGCCTCACTGAAATGTGACATCTGAGGGAAGACCTAAGGGAGGCAGGGGCCGGTCATGTGGCATCGGGGAAGAGCCTGGTGCTGGCAGGAAGGATGGCTGCTAGGAGGGCTGGATGGTTAGGGACAGCATGAAGACCTGACTTCACTCTGGGTGAGCAGGGGCCCCATCGAGGGCTTTGGTGAGGAGAAACATGACCTCACAGAGGTGCATTAAGAACAGGCTGAATGAGTGAGAGCACGGGTCAGAAACCAGCTGGGAAGCCCTTGGCATAATCCAGGTGAGGGATGACAGTCATTTGGATCAAGGTGATAGCAGTGGAAGGAGGAGGAGGTGAGAAGTGGTATTTTTTCTCCCTTTTTTACAATTTTTATTTGACCGTTTGAATAGTTGATTCATTGTTTGAATTCATCTCTTGCAACGTTTCTCTATTTGTCTTTTTAAAAATAGACCATTTTTAGAGCAGTTTTAGGTTCACAGCAAAATTGAGCAGGAAGTTCCCATCTACCCCCTCCCCCCACATGCACACAGCCTCCTCATTATCAACATCCCTCACCACAGTGGTGCATTTGTTACCATCTATGAACCTGCATTGACACGTCATTATCACCTAAGGTCCGTAATATACATTAGAGTTCACTCTTGGTGTTGTACATTCTATGGGCTTGGACAAATGTATAACGGCATGTGTCCCCCATTGCAGTGTCATGCAGAGTAGTTTCACTGCCCTAAAAATCCTCTGGGCTCCACCTAATTCATCCCTCCCTCCCCTGAGCCCCTGGCAACTGCTGATCTTTCTATTGTCTCCATAATTTTGCCTTTTCCTGAATGTCATATTGTTGCATGTAGCCTTTTCACACTGGTTTCTTTCACTTAGTGATGTGCATTTAAATTTCCCCCATGTCTTTTTGTGGCTTGGGAGCTTTCTTTTTAGAGCTGAATAATATTCCAGTGTCTGGGTGTACGCAGTTTACTTATCCCTTTACCGACTAAAGGACATCTTGCTTGCCTCGGAGTTTTGACACTTAAGGATTCTGGATTTATTCTGAAGGGAGGATCAACAGGATTTCCTGACAGATTGGGAGGGGTTTGTGGGCAAAGACTCCAAGGAGGCTGTGCAAGTGTTTGGCCAGTGCAGTTGAAAGAACAGGAATCACCTGGATCCCCAATCACGCAGGGGACAGGGAGATGACACACAGCCAATGGCCAGAGCAGTGATCACAACTCTTGTGTACAGACCCTTAGCTTTGTGCCAGGCTGAGATAAGTGTACTGTGTGCTTTATCCCGTGTCACACAGCAGCGCTAGGAGGTAGATGCTGTTAACATTCTCATTTTACAAATAGATGAGTGGTTTATTTGTTCAAGGTCACGCAGGTCTGCGCATACTTGGCTCCTGAGACAGTAAATATTTATTATATGATAGCTCGCACTTTAATGGGAGTGCATCAGTCTAGTTAATGTAAATTTCCCCAAACCAGGGTAAATTCACAGACTAATTAATGTCACTATGGAAGCCTTCGTGGGAGGCAGCCAGCTGACCATTTCCCTGATGACAACATAAAACATCCTGCCAGGGATTGAGTCTTCTAATTCTCATAAAGTGAAGAGCTCATGACACACGGTGGGTGTTCCATAAACAGGGGTTATGAGTTTGGAGAGGTGAAGAATGTTCCTGAGGGCCTAAGAGAAAACTGTATATAATTGGAACCTTTACCTGCACATTTTCCCCACAGATGTGACAGAAAGTACTAAATCTCTTCTAGGATTCCTTTGAGTAGGTACAAAATCATCACGTCCATCAGTGGTTCTCAAGAGCCATCCTCCGACCAGTCTGGGCTGTGACATTTCCACCCATCTGGAAAATGGGTGTTCTGCGAAGAAAAGTCAGAACAATGCAGGGAGTTTTCATTAAACCAGATAGTATTTTATTTAAAGCACTCTCCTATTGTTTGAGACACATCTTTGTGTATGTGTGTGTGTGTATGTGTGCTAAAAATGTCCTTTTAATATAAAATAATAATAAAGGCAATTAGAAGTTTGCTTGCTTAAATGAACTTCTTTGGCAAAATAAAAGTTTGGAAACCACATGTCAGTCTCTCCATTCTGTTGTTGTTGCTGCCGCTGGTGAAATTTACCTACCCAAGGAATCCAAATTTCTGGATACCACTGATCTTACATAATCGATATAAACTCAGCTGACTGCAAAGCAGTCAGAAATGTGAGCCTCCAACATAGAACGATCAAGAGTTAGGACAAGTCAATTTCGTTGCCAGGCAAAGCACGCATTAATTACCCACCACACGTTACCCTGAGCTAGGTAGGCATCATGCAGAGACACCAACTCGGAACTAATAATTCTCCTTCACTGTTACCGAGACCACTGCCAAAACTCCTCTACTCACACAGTGTCACATCTGTGTGCATACCTTG
The DNA here is from genome assembly GCF_004348235.1 of Phoca vitulina. NCBI lineage: Eukaryota > Metazoa > Chordata > Mammalia > Carnivora > Phocidae > Phoca > Phoca vitulina. The sequence goes on from NW_022589708.1 coordinate 73,641,776, forward strand.
CAGAAGTTTGGCTGTAAATTTAGCATCCGCAACCTGTTTGCGTTGCTGAAAGAATCAAATGGAGGGGAAGATACGGTACGTTCTACACAAGCCGAGGGATGTGATTATTCCTTCTTCTCTCCCTGTCCCTTCTCCCATTTCATTCACCAGCATTTTAAGCCAGCATTTCAAGAGCCACAGGTTGGGGGACATGCCAAACAATCATGTTTTGGCTAAAATGTATTGATTATACTTGGTTGCCTGGGCCTCCTGACTTGTAAAAGAAAAATTGGAAGCAAAGTAGCACATCAGCAAAATACACTGTTTTCCTACTTCTAGCTACCCGAGGAGTATCCTTCCATTTTCTCTTTTAAAGAAAGAAGGCGCATCCAGTAGGAGCGTGCCAGAATTTTAAAACCACATTAGAAGAAAGGGCTGTATCTTTGCTCACAGTACACATTTCCTCCAAACCTCACAGGGAAGTCCATCAGATACAATGAAATGTAGGTCACAAGAAAAGAGAGAGACTGAGAACACATGATTCATGATGCATCAAGTGATAGGTCCCCTAGGAATGCTTCTTTGCAAAGAAAGTGCATCTTGTCAAGCGGGCCTGCAAAGACATTTAACTCTTCATCTCAAATACAAAGCATTTAGGTTGTGTGAACAGTGCTCACTCCTTAGTGATTCAAAAAATCAATACCAGGCCTGATCACTCCATTTCTCTCCTTGAGTTCTTGTGCAAACACAGCCAGAGTGTCAAGGCCCAAGAAGATAACTTTCCAGGACCTCTGCCCAGTGGAGCATGACCCCGTTGAGTCATCAGCGTGTGACTCTTCCCCACTATGATGCCCAACTTGGTGAGCCTTGTTACAGGGCTGGAGGAGAACACTCTCTCTCCTGTTTACAACCTGAATGGAGTGCCAGGTGAACATTTCCTCTTCGTACCCAAACAGTAGTGGCCTAAACCTCTACTGGCTTGATTGTTAAAATTTAGACGCCCTTAAAGCGTGATCTAGTGATGTGATGAGTCCCCAGAGACGTGTCTCACGCTCAGCCTCCCTCTCATCACATGTCCATCTACCTCAGGAGGAAATGCTGGCCCTGCCCATCAGGGGGTGGCCGTGGCACGGACAGAGTCCCCGGCTCCTGCCCCTCCATGCTTCTGATGCCCCGGCTGAGAGAAGGTCTCAGGAGTCTACCAAGACGTGCAGACTCGGCTCCTCCCCACCCCGTGGCCAACACCAGTGCCCATGTTACTAAGTGAAAGAAGTTAGTTCAGAAAGGCTCCGTATGGTATGGTTCCAGCTACATGACATTCTGGAAAAGGCAAACCACAGAGAGTGTAAAAAGATCAGTGGTGGACTGGGGTTGACGGAAGTGGGAGGGAGGAACGGGTGCAGCAAAGGGCATTTTCAGGGCAGTGAAACTGCTCCGTGTGATACTATGATGATGGAGACACGCTATTATGAATTTGCTAAAATCCACAGAATGTATAACACTAATGGAAAGAACAGACTTTAGTTAATCATAGTGTGTATCAATAAAAAAACACTCTAAATTTATTCCAGAGGTAAGAAGTCAAAAGTGGGTCCCTAGAACTATGTTCCTTCTAGAGGCTCCAGAGAGGATCCATTCCATTGTTCTTTCCAGCTCCCAGATGCTGTCTGTACCCTTTGGATCCCGGGCCCCTTCCTCTGTCTTCAAAAAAAGATCCTTCTAAAGGAACTGTGTGGGGCGCCTGGGTGGCTCAGTGGGTTAAGCGTCGGACACTTGATCTCAGCTCAGATCTTGATCTCAGGGTCGTGAGTTCAAGCCCTGTGTTGGGCTCCACACTTGATGTGGCACCTACTTAAAAAAAAAAAAAAAAAAGAAAGGACCTTTGTGATTATATTTAGGGCTCACCTGGATAATCCAGAGTAATCTGCCCATCTGGAGATGCTTAATCACTTGCACATTACAAAATCCCTTTTGCCATATAAGGCAATACTCACAGGTTCCAGGGATCAGGACATGGCTATCTTTGGGGGCTGCCGTTCAGCTCCCGGGGGGACAGAGAGGCAGCAGGGGGCATTGCAGGGAAGGCCAGTGCAAGAGGTGGAGGGCCGATGGGCATCTGAGAGTGAACAGCAACTGTCCCTCCCTGGCCACTTACATCAGTAAGACACAGAGACCAGACTAACCAGTGGCTCAAAATCCAAAGAATATTTAAAACTGTTTCTCCATACAACAAAAAATAAGAATAAAATATTTCTGAAAGTAATTCCTCAAGTTACTCTGGGGGAAAAAATCTCCAAAAAATTCATTAAAAATGTATATTAACAAAAAAAAGCTCACAGTGACTCTCCCTGGAATTGAAAGTACAGGCAATTTTACTTTTTAATTTTAATTGCAGGCAGCAAAATTTCTGTAATGAATATGTATTATTTTATAATCAGAAAAAGACTTCTATTTTTTTTAATTCATACAATTTTAAAAACACAAAAATAGGGGCGCCTGGGTGGCTCAGTCGTTAAGTGTCTGTCTTCGGCTCAGGTTGTGATCTCAGGGTCCTGGGATCGAGTCACACATCGGGCTCCCTGCTCGGCAGAGAGTATGCATCTCCCTCTCCCTCTGCTTGTGCTCTCTCTGTCTCTCTCTCTCTCAAAATGAATAAATAAAATCTTTTAAAAAAATAAATAAATAATAAAAAAATAAAAACACAAAGATATGCTCAGAAATGAGGTGATGTTAGCACTGACAACAGAACTCTTCTTTCTCACACAGAATCTCAGACTGAATATTGTTTTTATGTGATGTGTCCTTCCTTTCTTTATCTCCTTGATATTCCCATGAACTATGTCCCTCCGCTATTAAAATGGGAAGTTTAGAGGGTTTTATAAAGGGGAAAGGAGGGGTGTGTTACGATTTTTCATAGACCCCTCACTGTCCTTAAATAGCAGTCAGGGTTTGTTTAAATAGAGAATTAATTATTAAAATATACTTTGACCCAGCCTTAGGAACATACCTAGTAGAAATGCATACATATGTGCATTAAATGACATGTACAAGGATGTTCATCATGGTTTTCTTCACAATTGCCAAAGCCAGACAGCAACACAATGCGACCAGTAGGAGATTAAAAAACTGTGGCACATTATATGATAAATACTACGCAGCAAGGAAAAAAGAATCAACTCCTAATCCACGCAACAAAACAATAAATCTCACAGAAATAATGTTGAGTGAAAGAAATCAGACACAACAGTACACAGACCGTATGATTCCATTTTTGGAGAGTTCATAAACAGGCAAATCCAGTCTATGGTGTTAGAATTGAGAATAGTGGTTTCCTTTTCCTAGTGGAGATAATAACTGAGGTGAGGACAAAAGGACGGCTTTGGGGCACTGGTAATGCTCTACTTCTCAGGATCGTCAGAGATGACACTGGTACATTCATTTGGCAACCCTGCATCGAACTGCACGTTTATGAAATACGCGGTTCCTACATGTAGGTTATACTGCAAAGAAATGTACTGGAAGTTAGGGAAATAAATAAAAATTAAACTTTAATTTGGAATCCTGTTTTATTCTCAGCTGCGATATAACCCTTGGCTAGGCAGAATGAAGCATGGCTCATCTGATTCCGATTAGCGCAGCAGTTAATCAAATATATAGAAATTGACTCGCAGTCGTTAACACAGGCAGCAAAGAAGCTGACCGGTAACATTTCAGCATAGAACCATGTACTCCATACGGGACTGGCTCCGTTTATGACTTGCTCCAGCCAGTCATCTGGGACATCCCCACAATCTATAAATTCAATCACAAGGAAGGGCCAGGAAATGTGGGTACAGGGTCGAAGTTAGCAAAGATACTGTGTGCATTTAAGATGGGCACAGAGCCTTTCTCAGACAAAACAGTCATTGCTAGTATAGGTTGTGAAAATGCCAGGCTGTGCTTAAGGTTTACAATTTCTTGCCAAAGCTATATATATATATATAGCTTATATATATATGGGATGGAAACTCACTTCCTGTGTAGTAGTAAGCTTAAAAATTAAAGCAACAAAAAGATAAAGGATGAAAAGACAATAAACGTCACCTGCATCTGCTCCAGTGTCCTGTGATGAGTGGTGGAGGAACTGAGAAGGTGGTCTTGCAGACACCACTCCAGGCTCTTTCCCAAACACGCCAGGAACAATATCCATTTTGAATTAAGTTCGTTTGAATTGGATTTCTGCCCCCTTGGCAACAAAAGTCCTAACAAATGTACAAATAAACGTAGAATTTGGAGTAAAGTCTAAATTCTTTGTTGTTGTTGTTGTTGTTATAAGTAATCACTCGAGGGGAAGGCATAACGGAGCAGAACTGTGAACGCATAGTTGACCTTGGCAAACCGGGGGAGCTGGTGCCCACCTGCCGCAGCCCCTCGGCGCTGCCATTTGGCCGTATCCAGCCGAGAGTGGAAGTTCCCTCAGTTTCTTCCTCTAACTCAAGATTTCACTGCAAGAAAACACATCCACTTCATTACCTTTTCTCTTCCCAACGCTTGCTTCTCTTTTTTCCCCCTTCTTTCCCAAGCACATTAAAGAGGGAGTACGTTCCACTAGTGTCGGCCCCGGAGGGCAGGGCCTGTCTCAGTGTCATTGACTAGAAAAGTGTGTGGCTAGCACCGCACCTTCGCCTGCCCTGAGCTGCAGTGCCCGTGTGAGCCCCCTAACTTTTGGCAGGTAGTTTGAACTGTACCGTGCTAAAACTGCTATGTATACGCTCAAACAACTATTTTTCAACACTTCATTCTAAAAATGCTTTGATTCATCACAGAGAAATTGACAGGAACATATATGTCGCTTCATTACAGCATTTGCTGCCTGGTATTATTGCTCCTTTTTATGCATCTGTGACCACCACACATACATGCCTGTGAGTAGAGAGGTCACATCTTACTGAATATGCGCTCCCAGCAATTAGCATGGTCTTGGCAGGTACAGGTGTCTGATGTCTCCCCACCGGGTACAAGCGGTTCTTGAAACTCCACTGAACCTTGCTTTTCAAAATGTAGTCCATGGACCAGGAGCAGCAGGATCTCTAGGACAGAGGCTTGCAAATGCAGAGTCTGGGCCCCACCCCAGAACTACTGATCTGTAGTGCAGGGAGAGGCAGGATGATCTTGCAGAGGCAGGAGCTCATGGATGGGAGAAAGGGAGGAAAAGGGACAAGAGGAAGTCAAGGGTAGGTGAATCTGCAGGTCTGGGGTGAGAAATGACAGTAATCACCAGGGGGAGGCAGGATGACCAGAGGATGATGATGGGGTAGGAAGGGTCCCACGTTCAGCAGACCATCTCTATTTATACAGGACCCTTTCTGTGAGTGTGGAGAAAGGCAGTCAGGAAACCTTCACTGCTGAAAAGAAAAACCACAATATCATGCCTTGTTTTCTCCCATCTTTAAGCTGGGAGATCATTTTTAAACTTAAGATCTGCTAGGTGCTCTAGGTTTTGTATCCAGAGGAGACATGAGCTCATAAAAGCAGACGGTTATCAGGTTCTTAATCTTAGAACCTACCGATGTGTTAAAATGAAAAAATAAATTAACACTGCCACTTCAGTACCTAAATGAATGGGTTTTGGCCAGCATCTGCAGGAAGCTTCTGCAGGAACTCAGTAAAAGATTTCCATTTGAAAACACAGCTCAAGGAGCACTTAATAAGTGCAATTTGATGATAATGTTGATTCACATAACCGCACCTTATATGCAGTTAAGCAAATGTTCCCGGGGAACAGTAATAATGAACCAGATCTAAGACACACCTAAGGAAAGGAACCTCTTTGGGATCAGGACGCAGTGTGGTCAAAGGCAATTCTAAAATAGCTGGCCCATCATTTTGCTGCTTTAAAGATCAGCCTCCCTAACTTGCTCACCCTGCATCCTTACTGCTAATCCCGAATGCCACCCTAAGCAATTCTTTGGGCCAGGAATGTGGCAGTTTAGGGAAAGGCGTGGAGAAGCAGGTCGCTAGAGACTGGGACTCCCCAGGGAGACCTCAGGAACGAAATAGGTCACCGGGTTCCCAGGCGGTGCTCCTCCGCCCCCTCCCCAGTGCAAGCCCCAGACCCCCAGCTGGGGTGGGACGCGGGGCCGCAGACTGGGAGGCCGAGGGTGCAGATCTCCGCCTCCAGGTT